>NC_069504.1:655472422-655841172 GCF_027579735.1 Bombina bombina
GAGACTAAGAAAATGGCTTACCGGTCCCCATGAGGGGAAATGACAGCCTTCCAGCATTACACAGTCTTGTTAGAAATATGGCTAGTCATACCTTAAGCAGAAAAGTCTGCTAACTGTTTCCCCCAACTGAAGTTATTTCATCTCAACAGTCCCCACATACTCTTAACCATCTCCGTGGAGATGTTGCCTGTGCAACGGCAAAGAGAATGACTGGGGTGGGCGGAGCCTAGGAAGGACTATATGGACAGCTTTTGCTGTACTCTTTGCCATTTCCTGTTGGGGAAGAGATATTCCCACAAGTTATGGATGACGCCGTGGACCGGACACACCAATGTTGGAGAAAAGGCCAAATCGCCAAACGGCGGGAAGAAGGCGCTAAGCCCTCCAACTCTCCACCACATGGGAACAGAACACTAGGGTCCAGTAACGCCAGACACCATAGAACGACGCAGCGGAGAATCCACTGACCCAGTCATCCAAATCGAAGGCTATAAAGACTGAGACAATCCTTCTTGCCTTGTAGACCCACAGGTCCTCTAGAATGCTTAGTTGACTGAAAAAGAAATGATAACATGAGCACTCAGCACCTTGACCGGACCAGCCAACCAGAACGGCGCCACGTGTCTGAACAGCCACAAGACAGAACCAAACCAAACAGGACCAGCCTGCATCTGGGTCCTAACCACCAGGCCGTATAAATCCTCCCTCAGAGGGGAAGAAGGGAAACAGACAAACATAGAACAAACATGTCCCGAAGTAACAGACCATCAATCCCAGTGTTCCCAAAGGAAAATAAAGACATCCTAACCGGATAAAAAGAAAATATAAGGCAACCCGTAGGTTAACGCCCAATAAGGAAACAGGCCTACCGCAGGACCAGCCAAACGGAGCCCTAAACCAAACAAACTGGGAAGGATCTCAAACAAGAACAGTCAGGAGATTACATCATCCCCACATGTCTACTGAGGTGTACCATTTGAAGTAGACTGAAAATTCTGAGAAGGATAGGATCATTTAATAACTGAAAAACATGTCTGAGTAGGACGCGAAGACGCGCCACTCTAACACGGAAGGCACAACACTCAGGGACAGTTACACACGCAGGGAACTGTACATGCCCTCCCTAAGGTGGTAGACCCAGGACAATAGGGCACAAGCACAAACGCGCATAAACGCCCAGACTCTGCAGACGAATAATCACCAAAAATATGTGGAAGCGAAAATATTCTGCAACCTCCGGGGGAACACACCGCCCTGCATGGAGGAAAAATCATAAACTGGGTTACCCGCATGTGTAGAAGTATGGAGCGTTAGGGAACTCGCCTCTCGGAGGACAGGACCCACAGAGGGGAATGGCTCAGCTGACCCCTGATTCCCCGAGCCCGAGGAACCAGGCGCTCTCATATGGCATAGAAAACAAAACTGGTTGACATATGTCAACAAGGCTAATCCGGATTCTTCACCCGACGCAGAATCTGTAATTAAAATAGTCTCAGTATGGATATGGATAAAAACAGAATTTATGCTTACCTGATAAATTACTTTCTCCAACGGTGTGTCCGGTCCACGGCGTCATCCTTACTTGTGGGATATTCTCCTCCCCAACAGGAAATGGCAAAGAGCCCAGCAAAGCTGGCCATATAGTCCCTCCTAGGCTCCGCCTACCCCAGTCATTCGACCGACGGACAGGAGGAAATATATATAGGAGAAACCATATGGTAACGTGGTGACTGTAGTCAGAGAAAATAATTCATCAGACCTGATTAAAAAACCAGGGCGGGCCGTGGACCGGACACACCGTTGGAGAAAGTAATTTATCAGGTAAGCATAAATTCTGTTTTCTCCAACATAGGTGTGTCCGGTCCACGGCGTCATCCTTACTTGTGGGAACCAATACCAAAGCTTTAGGACACGGATGAAGGGAGGGAGCAAATCAGGTCACCCAAACGGAAGGCACCACGGCTTGCAAAACCTTTCTCCCAAAAATAGCCTCCGAAGAAGCAAAAGTATATAATTTAAAAAATTTGGTCAACAGGAACCTCATTCTTGAAGGCCCATGTGGAAGCCACAGCCCTAGTGGAGTGAGCTGTGATACTTTCAGGAGGCTGCCGTCCGGCAGTCTCAAAAGCCAATCTGATGATGCTTTTAAACCAAAAGGAAAGAGAGGTAGAAGTTGCTTTTTTACCTCTCCTTTAACCAGAATAAACAACAAACAAAGAAGATGTTTGTCTAAAATCTTCAGTAGCCTCTAAATAGAATTTTAGAGCACGGACAACGTCCAAATTGTGTAACAAACGTTCCTTCTATGAAACTGGATTCGGACACAAAGAAGGAACAACTATCTCCTGGTTAATATTTTTGTTGGAAACAACCTTCGGAAGAAAACCAGGCTCAGTACGTAAAACCACCTTATCTGCATGGACCAGATAGGGCGGAGAACACTGCAGAGCAGATAACTCAGAAACTCTTCTAGCGGAAGAAATTGCAACCTAAAACAAAACTTTCCAAGATAATAACTTAATATCTACGGAATGTAAGGGTTCAAACGGAACCCCTTGAAGAACTGAAAGAACTAGATTAAGACTCCAGGGAAGAGTCAAAGGTCTGTAAACAGGCTTGATTCTAACCAGAGCCTGAACAAACGCTTAAACGTCTGGCACAGCTGCCAGCCTTTTGTGAAGTAAAACAGATAAAGCAGAGATCTGTCCCTTCAGAGAACTCGCAGAAAATCCTTTCTCCAAACCTTCTTGTAGAAAGGAAAGAATCTTAGGAATTTTTATCTTGTTCCATGGGAATCCTTTGGATTCACACCAACAGATATATTTTTTCCATATATTATGGTAAATTTTTCTAGTTACAGGCTTTCTAGCCTGAATAAGAGTATCTATTACAGAATCTGAAAACCCACGCTTTGATAAAATCAAGCGTTCAAACTCCAAGCAGTCAGTTGGAGGAAAACCAGATTCGGATGTTCGAATGGACCCTGAATAAGAAGGTCCTGTCTCAAAGGTAGCTTCCATGGTGGAGCCGATGACACATTCACCAGGTCTGCATACCAAGTCCTGCGTGGCCACACAGGAACTATCAAGATCACCGAAGCCCTCTCCAGATTGATCCTGGCTACCAGCCTGGGAATGAGAGGAAACGGTGGGAATACATAAGCTAGGTTGAAGATCCAAGGTGCTACTATTGTATCCAATAGAAGTCGCCTTGGGATCCCTGGATTTGGACCCGTAACAAGGGACCATGAAGTTCTGACGAGAGGCCATCAGAACCATGTCTGGAATGCCCCATAATTGAGTTATTTGGGCAAAGATTTCCAGATGGAGTTCCCACTCCCCCGGATGCTCCTCCATCGCCAGGGAACTCCTTGTTACCCCCTGATGGTTGATATATGTAACAGTCGTCATGATGTCTGATTGAAACCTTATGAATTTGGCCTTTGCTAGTCGAGGCCAAGCCTTGAGAGCATTGAATATCGCTCTCAGTTCCATTATGTTTATCGGGAGAAGAGAGTCTTCCCGAAACCATAGACCCTGAGCTTTCAGGGGTTCCCAGACCGCGCCCCAGCCCACCAGACTGGCGTTGGTCGTGACAATGACCTACTCTGGTCTGCGGAAGCTCATTCCCTGCGACAGGTTGTCCAGGGTCAGCCACCAACGGAGTGAATCTCTGGTTATTTGATCTACTTGTATCGTCGGAGACAAGTCTGTATAATCCCCATTCCACTGTCTGAGCATGCACAGGTGTAATGGTCTTAGATGAATTCGTGCAAAAGGAACTATGTCCATTGCCGCAACCATCAAACCTATTACTTCCATGCACTGCGCTATGGAAGGAAGAAGAACAGAATGAAGTACCTGACAAGAGCTTAGAAGTTTTGATTTTCTGGCCTCTGTCAGAAAAACCTTCATTTCTAAGGAAACTATTATTGTTCCCAAGAAGGGAACTCTTGTTGACGGGGGCAGAGAACTTTTTTCTATGTTCACTTTCCACCTGTGAGATCTGAGAAAGGCTAGGACAATGTCCGTATGAGCCCTTGCTTTTGACAGAGACGACACTTGAATCAGGATGTCGTCCAAGTAAGGTACTACTGCCCCTTTAAATTTTAAACTGAACACACTTTATTACTGAATATGTGAAAAAGTATGAAGGAATTGTTCAAAATTCACCAAAATTTCACCACAGTAACTTAAAGCCTTAAAAGTATTGCACACCAAATTTGAAAGCTTTAACCCTTAAAATAACGGAACCGGAGCCGTTTTTACATTTAACCCCTATACAGTCCCAGGTATCTGCTTTGCTGAGACCCAACCAAGCCCAGAGGGGAATACGATACCAAATGATGCCTTCTATAAGCTTTTTCAGTGGTTCTTAGCTCCTCACACATGCATCTGCATGCCATGCTTTCCAAAAACAACTGCGCATTAGAGGCGCGAAAATGAGGCTCTGTCTATGACTAGAAAAGGCCCCCAGTGAAAAAGGTGTCCAATACAGTGCCTGCCGTTTTTATTAAAACAATCCCCAAGATTTAACAACTATTAAAAGTAATAATCTGCCAAATATACTTAGTAAAGTAATCGTTTTAGCCCAGAAAAATGTCTACCAGTTTTTTAAGCCCTAATGAAGCCCTTTATTCTTTTACTTAAACTAAGAAAATGGCTTACCGGTTCCCATAGGGAAAATGACAGCTTCCAGCATTACCGAGTCTTGTTAGAAATGTGTCATACCTCAAGCAGCAAAGTCTGCCCACTGTTTCCCCCAACTGAAGTTACTTCATCTCAACAGTCCTGTGTGGAAACAGCTATCGATTTTAGTAACGGTTGCTAAAATCATTTTCCTCTTACAAACAGAAATCTTCATCTCTTTTCTGTTTCAGAGTAAATAGTACATACCAGCACTATTTTAAAATAACAAACTCTTGATTGAAGAACAAAAACTACATTTAAACACCAAAAAACTCTAAGCCATCTCCGTGGAGATGTTGCCTGTGCAACGGCAAAGAGAATGACTGGGGTAGGCGGAGCCTAGGAGGGACTATATGGCCAGCTTTGCTGGGCTCTTTGCCATTTCCTGTTGGGGAGGAGAATATCCCACAAGTAAGGATGACGCCGTGGACCGGACACACCTATGTTGGAGAAAAGAACACAAAAACGGCACCTGACACCCACAATGAATGGGGCACTTACCACCTCCTATGACCAGACCCCTGCGAAATAGAATTTCTCCTTCGCCACACGGTCGGGAATGCGGAAATGGAAGACGTAGCGTAACCACGCCCGACCACAAGGTGAACCATATAGTCTAAAAAAGCGCACCGAACCATAGGGTCTTGTCACTTCCAAAGGTCTCAATGTTCCAGTCACAAGCCCGTAAACACCACACATAAGCAGGTTGAATCACATAAACATGATTATAAACCCCCCTGTTCAATAACCCCCCTCAGGAAATATTAACCCTTGATTCCAAGATACAAAAGGAGACTCTTTGAGACCCTTATGTTAAGTTAGAACCGCAAGGTGGTAGCCACTCGGGAACATAATTGCATTACAGTTCATTCATAAAGAAAGTAAAATGAAACGATCTTACCGGAATCTACGCCGTGAAACAGGAACACGGCCTTTCAAGTGTGACGAATAGTAGCATCACCTCCGTTATGTACTTGAGAGAAGAAAGCAGGCAGCAGAGCGAAGTTAGACAACACAGATTGCTTGAGGAGCTGTTGTTAACGAGTCAGGATGGTTTCGCAGAAAGACTCTCCCTGCATCTCCGGACTTTAACTTTTATCCAAGCCCTCACTGAGAGACTGACAGGACTACTTAAAACTCCAGTCCCATGCCGAAGAGTACTACCCTCCATAAGAGACAAAATAAATTCTGACACTTCTCTGCCAACCTCCTGGAGGATGAGGGGAGGAGTATTTAAGCCTTTGGCTGGGGTGTCTTTGCCTCCTCCTGGTGGCCAGGTTCTTATTTCCCAAAAGTAATGAATGCAGCTGTGGATTCTTGTCATTTAAGAAGAAAAAGATAGCTAACCCCTTCTATCTAACCCATTCCCTAGTTTTGCATAACCATGATTCAGAGTAAGCAATTTTAAAACAACTTTCTAATTTACAAACCAGTCTTTTTATATTTACACTTTTTGAGTCAACAGCTCCTACTGAGCAGAATATACGTATATGCATTTGTGATTGGCTGATGGCTGTCCCATGATACAGGAGGAGTGGACATAGACAACTTTAAAATGCATTAGAGAGAGAAAAAAAAAAAATACTTCCCCATTTGAAGTTCAGACTTCCTGCTATTGCATTGTCTTTTTACAATGCATTTGCTGATTATTCAAATCTACTGTATTTACTGGTCCTTTAATATACTTTTTACCTCTGATTACCTTGTATCTGAGCCTCTGCAGACTGCCCCCTTATTTCAGTTCTTTTGACAGACTTGCATTTTAGGAAATCAGTGCTGACTCGTGCATAACTCCACAGGAGTGAGCAAAATGTTATCTATATGGCACACATGAACAAGAGCTTTCTAGCTGTGAAAAACTGTCAGAAATACCAAGAGAGCAAAGTTAATGATAAAAGAAAAATGGAAATTATTTTAAAAGCTGCATACCCTATCTGAATTAATGAAAGTTAAAGTTTGACTAGACTGTCCCTTTAAAAAAGCAAAAATAATAAAAATCTAATTTTACCATTGCTTGCATACAACCAAATTGGTTAAAACACTGTTTAAAAGTCAGCTGCAGAGTATCAATGCACTACTGGTACCTAGCTTATCACTGGTGAGAAAGTGACATGAAGCATATGTGTGTAGCCACCAGTAATCAGCTAGCTCCCAATAGTGCATTGCTTGCTGCTCCTGTACCTACCAAGTTAAGCTTTTCAACAAAGGATACAGAAGGAACAAAGTAAATATGAAAACTGAAAAGTCTGTTAAAATTGAATGTTTTGTCTGAACCAGGACAGTTTAATTCATTCCATGTAAACGACTTCATGCACATTTTTTGTCAGATTTTTCCAATTGAAAGCCATTACAAGTACACTTTCCAGTGGTTTTCTTATGATTTTAGGATTTATCTTATTCACCAGCCTTGACCACTGTGAAAAGTCTGTTTATTAAACTTAACATATTTTAGTTCATCCACAGCTAAGAAAAGCTGATTTTCCAACAGCTCAAGCTCCTTATTGAATTCAAACGGCCGTGATTCCAGCCCACTGTAATGCCACAGACAAGCAAAAAACTTCAGACGAATACGAAATATTTACCTGTAAAACGTATATGGAGGCCAACATACGATTACAAGTGTGTGTGTGTGTGTGTGTGTGTGTTCTGTGTCTAGTGTCTTGAATAAAAAATGCTTCAAAGAAATTTAAAATAAAGTCAAAAGTTTCTAGCTTGTAACACATATACATGACAATGTACAAAGAGGTTATTCCAATCATTACTTTGTGTGATCACAGAATAGTTACACATTTCTATTTTAAAACTAAATGTATCAAAAGCAATTTAAAACATATTCTGCCAAATTTACAGTTGGGGGGGGGGCAGCAAAACAACATGAAAACATCCTACAGGCATTAAAACTCAGATGCCTTCTATCTCCATTTAAGGGAATAGCATTTTTGTGAAAGAGCAATGCAAAATAAAGTACCAAACAGACTAACGAGAAAGAGGATTTATAACAATATAAAATGTCAATCTAATAGACAGTTTTTCTCCACAGCATGTCTGTTTATTGCACACAACATTCTAGTTTCAGTGAACTTGTGTGACAATGACCGGAAGTGTTCCAGCCATGCTAGGGAGGGTGGGGGGTGGAGAGACACTTCCTAAAACAAAAAACCTGGACTGTCACCTTGACAACCAGGAATTTACAGCTGGATAAGATATTTGCCAGTTTATAAAATAGCATGTTGGAGATATTGTATTTTTCCAAGTATATAACCACATGGCTGATAAAACTGCACACTGCCTTAGGGATTTCTGCAAATTTCTTTTTAACTGCCACAAAGACCAACTCACTTCACTTAGCAAATCCTAGAAGAAGGGGGCTATTAAAATGTTATATCTGGAAGTAGAATGTACCCCATTCTGCATGAGAACTTATTTAGTATACATACATATGCACACAAACCTGGACTGTACAGAATGTTTTATAAACAGGAAAGTGTTCCAGATGCAAATGGTTAAACCCTTCTGCCCAGAGTAAATGACATGAAGCCTGGACTTAGCATTGAGTTTCTGGAACTTGGCCTCAGCACAGACGTGGAGAAGGAAAAGGAAGCTTAGAGGCTTGAGTAAACAACAGGGTAGCCCAGATAAAGCAACTGTTTTGCATCAAACCCACACTAAAGGTGGAAAAATATCCTTAGAAATTTAAGAGAGTCAGTCAGAAAAAGAACTAGCACATTTAAAGAGACATTTTACAATAGATTGTCTGTGTCTGCACTTCTTGCTTTCTCAGCTCCTTTCAGTGGGTGTCCCAGCCTAACCTCATCAACAGTGCTAAACTGGGAGATTCTAAGTACCTTTTTAAAAGGTTTTATAATGGATCTTTAAATCAGTATCTGTGCATATTCTTTATAATAGTGTCGATTACATGCAGTTATATGAAAATTGGTGTATACTGTCCCTTTAATGTTGCAACAGTTTAATACTAGTCCAAGGTTAGTGTGGACTTCCTGTAACACCACACCCGGTTTTGAACATATTTAAAACAGACAAAAAAGAAAAGAAAATGCTCTTAAGTACTAGAATAATGTATAATACACACACACACATACCGAAACGTTATGTCTCTTATGATGACCTAAAGTAAAAGTTATTTTTTTATGAAGACCAGCGAGTGCCTTTCTTTGGAGGGACATATATATATATATATATATATATATATATATATATATATATATATATATACATATACATATACACACACACACACATACACATACATATATACATATACACACACACACACATACACACACAGTGTGTCACCAATTTAAGTTAAAGGGACAGTCAAGTCCAAAAAAAAAATGTAAATTTTTCAAATAGGACATGTAATTTTAAACAACTTTCCAATTTACTTTTATCAACAATTTTGCTTTGTTCTCTTGGTATTCTAGTTGAAAGCAGACCTAGGAAGGTGCATATGATAATTTCTAAGCCCTTGAAGACTGCCTCTATTTTATTTACTTTTCAGAGCAGGGGAGAGCAAGCTCATGTAGGCCATATAGATAGCATTGTGATCACGCCCGTGGCTAGTGGCAGACACTGCACTGATTGGCTAAAATGCAAGTCAATAGATAATAACTAAAAGTCATGTGATTAGGGGCGGTCAGAAGATGCTTAGATACAAGTTAGTCACAGAAGTAAAAAGTGTATTAATATAACAGTGTTGGTTTTGCAAAACTGGGGAATGGGTAATAAAAAGGGATTATCTTTAAAAAAAAAAAAATTCTGGTGTTGACTGTCCCTTTAAGTGCTGTGTGTGTTTCTAGCAATTTCCCTTTGTAAACCACAGTACGTTTATAAGGCAATCGTGATCTAACTCACCGATTACCCTGCAAGTCTATAGTAGTAAAAAGGATTATTTCACTTCAATCAATTTTATTAATTTCAAATTTATAATAAACATAAAAGTTTCCATATAAGCTACAAAGAGTATGGAAAACTCCACTGTAACTACAATATATATAGCTAAAATTAGACATTTCCTTACACAAGACAACAAAGATATTAATTCACCCTCTCATCCTTTCCCGCCTCGACTACTGCAACTCTATCCTCTCTGGTCTCCCCAGCTGCCCCTTAGCTCCTTTACAATCCATAATGAATGCCTCTGCCAGGCTCATCTTCCTTGCACAGCGCTCTTCATCTGCCGCACCTCTCTGCCAATCCCTTCACTGGCTTCCTCTTGCCTCCAGGATTAAAACACAAATTTCTCACTATGACACACAAATCCCTCAATTGCACTGCTCCCCCCTACATCTCAGACCTTGTCTCTAGATACTCTCCTTCCCGTCCCCTTCGCTCATGATCTACTCTCCTCCGCTTATTACCTCCTCACATTCCCGTCTACAAGATTTCTCAAGACTGGCTCCCATCTTATGGAACCCTCTGCCTCGCTCCAAAAGAATCTCCCCTAGTTTTTATAGCTTCAAGTGTTCCCTGAAGACTACTATTCAGGGACGCTTACAACCTACACTAACCTTCCTCCACTGCTATCCCCTAAAACCCCATAGTATGTAAGCCTATGAGCCCAGCTGTTTGTAGTTCACCTTAATAAGGGCCGACTACAACAGTGCAACTCTCGGCAGGACTCACTCCCCATTTGAGATTATATATATATATATATATATATATATATATATATATATATATATATATATATATATATATATATAATCTCAAATGGGGTTTTAGGGGATAGCAGTGGAGGAAGGTTAGTGTAGGTTGTAAGCGTCCCTGAATAGTAGTCTTCAGGGAACACTTGAAGCTATAAAAACTAGGGGAGATTCTTTTGGAGCGAGGCAGAGGGTTCCATAAGATGGGAGCCAGTCTTGAGAAATCTTGTAGACGGGAATGTGAGGAGGTAATAAGCGGAGGAGAGTAGATCATGAGCGAAGGGGACGGGAAGGAGAGTATCTAGAGACAAGGTCTGAGATGTAGGGGGGAGCAGTGCAATTGAGGGATTTGTGTGTCATAGTGAGAAATTTGTGTTTTAATCCTGGAGGCAAGAGGAAGCCAGTGAAGGGATTGGCAGAGAGGTGCGGCAGATGAAGAGCGCTGTGCAAGGAAGATGAGCCTGGCAGAGGCATTCATTATGGATTGTAAAGGAGCTAAGGGGCAGCTGGGGAGACCAGAGAGGATAGAGTTGCAGTAGTCGAGGCGGGAAAGGATGAGAGGGTGAATTAATATCTTTGTTGTCTTGTGTAAGGAAATGTCTAATTTTAGCTATATATATTGTAGTTACAGTGGAGTTTTCCATACTCTTTGTAGCTTATATGGAAACTTTTATGTTTATTATAAATTTGAAATTAATAAAATTGATTGAAGTGAAATAATCCTTTTTACTACTATAGACTTGCAGGGTAATCGGTGAGTTAGATCACGATTGCCTTATAAACGTACTGTGGTTTACAAAGGGAAATTGCTAGAAACACACACAGCACTTAAAGGGACAGTCAACACCAGAATTTTTTTTTTTTTTAAAGATAATCCCTTTTTATTACCCATTCCCCAGTTTTGCAAAACCAACACTGTTATATTAATACACTTTTTACTTCTGTGACTAACTTGTATCTAAGCATCTTCTGACCGCCCCTAATCACATGACTTTTAGTTATTATCTATTGACTTGCATTTTAGCCAATCAGTGCAGTGTCTGCCACTAGCCACGGGCGTGATCACAATGCTATCTATATGGCCTACATGAGCTTGCTCTCCCCTGCTCTGAAAAGTAAATAAAATAGAGGCAGTCTTCAAGGGCTTAGAAATTATCATATGCACCTTCCTAGGTCTGCTTTCAACTAGAATACCAAGAGAACAAAGCAAAATTGTTGATAAAAGTAAATTGGAAAGTTGTTTAAAATTACATGTCCTATTTGAAAAATTTACATTTTTTTTTGGACTTGACTGTCCCTTTAACTTAAATTGGTTACACACTGTGTGTGTGTGTATGTATGTATGTATGTATGTATGTATGTATGTATGTATGTATGTATGTATGTATGTATGTATGTATGTATGTATGTATGTATGTATGTATGTATGTATGTATGTATGTATGTATATATATATATATATATATATATATATATATATATATATATATATATATATATATATATATATATATATATATATATATATATATATATATATATATATATATATATTGATTGCAGTAGCCATGTTAGTCCAGAGATTTAGATATCAAAATAACAAGAGTATTGCATTGAGCAATGATACTTTTTTTATTGGACTAACTATACATTTATAAGTTGACAAGCTTTCGGAAGAGTTCCTTCCTTTATCAAGTCTGAAGCAATACTGACCAATTCAATGGAATTTACAGATTATATCTTAAAACACAGAATAGCTAAGAAGACAGAAAGTGCAGGGAGAGGAGGAGGTGTCGTAATAACATAATTTATGCTTACCTGATAAATTCCTTTCTTCTGTTGTGTGATCAGTCCACGGGTCATCATTACTTCTGGGATATAACTCCTCCCCAACAGGAAATGCAAGAGGATTCACCCAGCAGAGCTGCATATAGCTCCTCCCCTCTACGTCAGTCCCAGTCATTCGACCAAGAATCAACGAGAAAGGAGTAACCAAGGGTGAAGTGGTGACTGGAGTATAATTTAAAAGATATTTACCTGCCTTAAAACAGGGCGGGCCGTGGACTGATCACACAACAGAAGAAAGGAATTTATCAGGTAAGCATAAATTATTTTTTCTTCTGTTATGTGTGATCAGTCCACGGGTCATCATTACTTCTGGGATACCAATACCAAAGCAAAAGTACACGGATGACGGGAGGGATAGGCAGGCTCATTATACAGAAGGAACCACTGCCTGAAGAACCTTTCTCCCAAAAATAGCCTCCGAAGAAGCAAAAGTGTCAAATTTGTAAAATTTGGAAAAAGTATGAAGCGAAGACCAAGTTGCAGCCTTGCAAATCTGTTCAACAGAGGCCTCATTCTTAAAGGCCCAAGTGGAAGCCACAGCTCTAGTGGAGTGAGCTGTAATTCTTTCAGGAGGCTGCTGTCCAGCAGTCTCATAGGCTAAACGTATTATGCTACGAAGCCAAAAGGAGAGAGAGGTAGCAGAAGCTCTTTGACCTCTCCTCTGTCCAGAATAAACGACAAACAGGAAAGAAGTTTGGCGAAAATCTTTAGTTGCCTGCAAGTAGAACTTGAGGGCACGAACTACATCCAGATTGTGTAGAAGACGTTCCTTCTTTGAAGAAGGATTCGGACACAAGGATGGAACAACAATCTCTTGATTGATATTCCTGTTAGTGACTACCTTAGGTAAGAACCCAGGTTTAGTACGCAGAACTACCTTGTCTGAGTGAAAAATCAGATAAGGAGAATCACAATGTAAGGCTGATAACTCAGAGACTCTTCGAGCCGAGGAAATAGCCATTAAAAACAGAACTTTCCAAGATAACAATTTTATATCAATGGAATGAAGGGGTTCAAACGGAACACCCTGTAAAACGTTAAGAACTAAGTTTAAACTCCATGGCGGAGCAACAGCTTTAAACACAGGCTTGATCCTAGCTAAAGCCTGACAAAAGGCCTGGACGTCTGGATTTTCTGACAGACGCCTGTGTAACAAGATGGACAGAGCTGAAATCTGTCCCTTTAATGAACTAGCTGATAGACCCTTTTCTAAACCCTCTTGTAGAAAGGACAATATCCTAGCGATCCTAACCTTACTCCAGGAGTAACCTTTGGATTCGCACCAGTATAGGTATTTACGCCATATTTTATGGTAAATCCTTCTGGTAACAGGCTTCCTAGCCTGTATCAGGGTATCAATAACCGACTCAGAAAAACCACGTTTTGATAAAATCAAGCGTTCAATTTCCAAGCAGTCAGCTTCAGAGAAGTTAGATTTTGATGTTTGAATGGACCCTGTATCAGAAGGTCCTGTCTTAGAGGTAGAGACCAAGGCGGACAGGATGACATGTCCACTAGATCTGCATACCAAGTCCTGCGTGGCCATGCAGGCGCTATTAGAATCACTGATGCTCTCTCCTGTTTGATTTTGGCAATCAATCGAGGAAGCAGCGGGAAGGGTGGAAACACATAAGCCATACCGAAGTTCCAAGGTGCTGTCAAAGCATCTATCAGAACCGCTCCCGGATCCCTGGATCTGGACCCGTAGAGAGGAAGTTTGGCGTTCTGGCGAGACGCCATGAGATCTATCTCTGGTTTGCCCCATCGTCGAAGTATTTGGGCAAAGACCTCCGGATGAAGTTCCCACTCCCCCGGATGAAAAGTCTGGCGACTCAAGAAATCCGCCTCCCAGTTCTCCACTCCCGGGATGTGGATTGCTGACAGGTGGCAAGAGTGAGACTCTGCCCAGCGAATTATCTTTGATACTTCCATCATTGCTAGGGAGCTTCTTGTCCCTCCCTGATGGTTGATGTAAGCTACAGTCGTGATGTTGTCCGACTGAAACCTGATGAACCCCCGAGTTGTTAATTGGGGCCAAGCCAGAAGGGCATTGAGAACTGCTCTTAATTCCAGGATGTTTATTGGAAGGAGACTCTCCTCCTGATTCCATAGTCCCTGAGCCTTCAGAGAATTCCAGACAGCGCCCCAACCTAGTAGGCTGGCGTCTGTTACAATTGTCCAGTCTGGCCTGCTGAATGGCATCCCCCTGGACAGGTGTGGCCGATAAAGCCACCATAGAAGAGAATTTCTGGTCTCTTGGTTCAGATTCAGAGTAGGGGACAAATCTGAGTAATCCCCATTCCACTGACTTAGCATGCACAATTGCAGCGGTCTGAGGTGTAGGCGTGCAAAAGGTACTATGTCCATTGCCGCTACCATTAAGCCGATCACCTCCATGCATTGAGCTACTGACGGGTGTTGAATGGAATGAAGGACACGGCATGCATTTTGAAGCTTTGTTAACCTGTCTTCTGTCAGGTAAATCTTCATTTCTACAGAATCTATAAGAGTCCCCAAGAATGGAACTCTTGTGAGAGGAAAAAGAGAACTCTTCTTTTCGTTCACTTTCCATCCATGCGACCTTAGAAATGCCAGAACTAACTCTGTATGAGACTTGGCAGTTTGAAAGCTTGAAGCTTGTATTAGAATGTCGTCTAGGTACGGAGCTACCGAAATCCCTCGCGGTCTTAGTACCGCCAGAAGGGCACCCAGAACCTTTGTGAAGATTCTTGGAGCCGTAGCCAATCCGAATGGAAGAGCTACAAACTGGTAGTGCCTGTCTAAGAAGGCAAACCTTAGATACCGGTGATGATCTTTGTGAATCGGTATGTGAAGGTAAGCATCTTTTAAATCCACTGTGGTCATGTACTGACCCTTTTGGATCATGGGTAAGATTGTCCGAATAGTTTCCATTTTGAACGATGGAACTCTTAGGAATTTGTTTAGAATCTTTAAATCTAAGATTGGCCTGAAAGTTCCCTCTTTTTTGGGAACCACAAACAGGTTTGAGTAGAACCCTTGTCCTTGTTCCGACCGCGGAACCGGATGGATCACTCCCATTAATAACAGATCTTGTACACAGCGTAGAAACGCTTCTTTCTTTATCTGGTTTGTTGACAACCTTGACAGATGAAATCTCCCTCTTGGGGGAGATAATTTGAAGTCTAGAAGGTATCCCTGAGATATGATCTCTAGCGCCCAGGGATCCTGAACATCTCTTGCCCAGGCCTGGGCGAAGAGAGAAAGTCTGCCCCCCACTAGATCCGGTCCCGGATCGGGGGCTCTCGGTTCATGCTGTCTTTGGGGCAGCAGCAGGTTTCCTGGCCTGCTTGCTCTTGTTCCAGGACTGGTTAGGCTTCCAGCCTTGCCTGTAACGAGCAACAGCTCCCTCCTGTTTTGGTGCAGAGGAGGTTGATGCTGCTCCTGTTTTGAAATTCCGAAAGGGACGAAAATTAGACTGTCTAGCCTTAGCTTTGGCTTTGTCTTGAGGTAGGGCGTGGCCCTTACCTCCTGTAATGTCAGCGATAATTTCT
This sequence comes from Bombina bombina, assembly GCF_027579735.1. NCBI lineage: Eukaryota > Metazoa > Chordata > Amphibia > Anura > Bombinatoridae > Bombina > Bombina bombina. Next base: position 655,488,155 of record NC_069504.1, read on the forward strand.
TTCAAACCGGGCCCAAATAAAGACTGCCCCTTGAAAGGTATATTAAGTAATTTGGACTTAGAAGTAACATCAGCTGACCAGGATTTTAGCCACAGCGCCCTACGTGCCTGTATGGCGAATCCTGAGTTCTTAGCCGTAAGTTTGGTTAAATGTACTACGGCCTCCGAAATGAATGAATTAGCTAGTTTAAGGACTCTAAGCCTGTCCGTAATGTCGTCTAGCGTAGATGAACTAAGGTTCTCTTCCAGAGACTCAATCCAAAATGCTGCCGCAGCCGTAATCGGCGCGATACATGCAAGGGGTTGCAATATAAAACCTTGTTGAACAAACATTTTCTTAAGGTAACCCTCTAATTTTTTATCCATTGGATCTGAAAAAGCACAGCTATCCTCCACCGGGATAGTGGTACGCTTAGCTAAAGTAGAAACTGCTCCCTCCACCTTAGGGACCGTTTGCCATAAGTCCCGAGTGGTGGTGTCTATTGGAAACATCTTTCTAAATATTGGAGGGGGTGAGAACGGCACACCGGGTCTATCCCACTCCTTAGTAACAATTTCAGTTAGTCTCTTAGGTATAGGAAAAACGTCAGTACTCGCCGGTACCGCAAAGTATTTATCCAACCTACACAGTTTCTCTGGTATTGCAACGGTGTTACAATCATTGAGAGCTGCTAAGACCTCCCCTAGTAATACACGGAGGTTCTCCAATTTAAATTTAAAATTTGAAATATCTGAATCCAATCTGTTTGGATCAGAACCGTCACCTACAGAATGAAGCTCTCCGTCCTCATGCTCTGCAAGCTGTGACGCAGTATCAGACATGGCCCTAGTATTGTCAGCGCACTCTGTTCTCACCCCAGAGTGATCACGCTTGCCTCTTAGTTCAGGTAATTTAGACAAAACTTCAGTCATAACAGTAGCCATATCTTGTAATGTTATCTGTAATGGCCGCCCAGATGTACTAGGCGCCATAATATCACGCACCTCCCGGGCGGGAGATGCAGGTACTGCCGCGTGAGGCGAGTTAGTCGGCATAACTCTCCCCTCGCTGTTTGGTGAAATTTGTTAAAATTGTACAGATTGACTTTTATTTAAAGTAGCATCAATACAGTTAGTACATAAATTTCTATTGGGCTCCACCTTGGCATTGGAACAAATGACACAGATATCTTCCTCTGAGTCAGACATGTTTAACACACTAGCAATAAACTTGCAACTTGGTTATAATCTTTTTTAGCAAAAACGTACTGTGCCTCAAAGAGGTACTAAACGATTAAATGATTAAATGACAGTTGAAATAATGAACTGAAAAACAGTTATAGCATCAAACTTTAAAACAACACAACTTTTAGCAAAGGTTTGTTCCCATTAGAAAAATAACAATAATTAAATTTGACATAAAAATACAGAGCAACGTTTTTATTCACAGTCAATATAAAATTCTCACAGCTCTGCTGAGAGAATCTACCTCCCTCTAAAGAAGTTTGAAGACCCCTGAGATCTGTCAGAGATGAACCGGATCATGCAGGAAATATAAGAGTAACTGACTGGAATTTTTTGATGCGTAGCAAAGAGCGCCAAAAACGGCCCCTCCCCCTCACACACAGCAGTGAAGAGAAACGAAACTGTCATAATTAAAACCAAACAACTGCCAAGTGGAAAATAATGCCCAAATATTTATTCACTCAGTACCTCAGAAATGTAAACGATTCTACATTCCAGCAAAAACGTTTAACATGATAAATACTTATTAAAAGGATTAGTGACTTTTAACAGAGTAGTTCCGGTGAAATACCATCCCCAGAATACTGAAGTGTATACATACATGTCATTATAACGGTATGGCAGGATTTTCTCATCAATTCCATTCAGAAAATAAAAACTGCTACATACCTCAATGCAGATTCATCTGCCCGCTGTCCCCTGATCTGAAGCTTTTACCTCCCTCAGATGGCCGAGAACAGCAATATGATCTTAACTACTCCGGTTAAAATCATAGTAAAAAACTCTGGTAGATTCTTCCTCAAACTCTGCCAGAGAAGTAATAACACGCTCCGGTGCTATTGTAAAATAACAAACTTTTGATTGAAGTCATAAAAACTAAGTATAATCACCATAGTCCTCTCACACATCCTATCTAGTCGTTGGGTGCAAGAGAATGACTGGGACTGACGTAGAGGGGAGGAGCTATATGCAGCTCTGCTGGGTGAATCCTCTTGCATTTCCTGTTGGGGAGGAGTTATATCCCAGAAGTAATGATGACCCGTGGACTGATCACACATAACAGAAGAAATATATATACTCTCAGGACTTTTCAAAGTTACGTTTTCAGGTATGTACTACCCTTCATCAGCATAACATCAAGTGAAAACATCAAAGAATATATAAGCAAACAAATTGTGTTACAATCACACACACTCCAACCTGTGTATTCTCAAAACAGCGCCAAACTGAATTGCTGGAACGCATGCCTGCGTTCCACTGTATTGTGTTGCCGGAAGGACAATTACGTCACTTCTGGTATCGCCGTGTTCCGTCGGTGTTAACTAAATGTACATCAATATATGCGATATCAAACATAGTGAGTATTAGCTGTGATAACATATCAAAGTGAACCTTTAGTGACACTTATATTGAAAACCTTAGGGGCCTAATCCCGTATTCTAAAACAACGATTTCTGGTTGCCATGCCAACACTCTATAACATCCGGTTTTACAGTGCATTGTCAGCATATAGAAAATAGTATATAAATTATCAAACTTACATTATAGACTAAACGTGTCATAAGTGTCATACTATGAATTATATGTGCACGGATGGTAAATTGAAAGTTACAAGAGGTAACCATGCAAACGTAAACAAAGTGGCATACACATTAACTTACATTATGCCTGTCGGATTTCTAAGGGAATAATCGTTTACCGCAAATATTACCAATTCATCATATTGTGGAGAATTATCAAATACCTAAGAAGTGAAGACCCCAATATACTGGTACCTACCCCTTGTTATTAAAATTCATTACCATCCTCTAACTGGGGTTATAAAAATGAATACCGTTAAACATTATGTACATAAAACACTAACTAAAATATAACACTTATGGACTTCACTACCCAATATACTGTAGGCATAAAACAAATATCCTACGTGGAAAGAAGGAGCAAATATAGCTACTAGCACAGATCTTCAAACATATAAAGGATCATTTATCATATTAGTGTCTTCCATCCTACTTAGTAGGTGAATAGTTAAGGAAACTTTACATATTGTTAATGAAATGATCAAATATTATCAATGTTTAGTGGTGCTTGCACCCTAGAATGCATATGGACCACAGATCAAATAAAATTTTGTGAGAGCAAAGATAGTATGTAGAACTCAATAACCATGCTTCTACATAGAACACCAGATACATATTATAACAGAGGGGATACCCAAGGTGTATGATATACAGAATACTCATACATATAAATGTCAATGGACCTTCTTAACGCTCCCTAGATGCATGAAAGGGTGGCTGGTTGAGTGACCTCCCAAGTGGCGTGGACTAGCCCACAACCGCCGGGGCATAAACTGTCCCAGAAGATATGGACCACCGGAACAAGGAACTGTCCTGGGCCCCACACTGTGAAACCACCAGACTGAACCCCCCGGTAAGTCACAACACCACGGGCTAGCACCCCAGGTAGGTATCTCACCCGCATGCTCTAGATAAGGAGTTTAAAGTCCGGTGCCGAATTAAGGCCACCAGGATGTATTGTGCCAAGTCTGTATATCCATTGGGCTTCCCGCAACAACTTATTTCTGTCGCCACCTCTGTCAGGCATCGGTACATGATCTATCAAGATGTATCTTATTGAAGACACCACAGGGCACATCCTGGCACAGTGCCTTGCCACCGGCTGATCTAAGTCGCCTTTCTCCAAAGCCACATGGATGGCTCTCCTGTGGTTTGCCATACGCTCTCTGAGTGTCCCACTCGTTTTCCCAACATACGCACTTGAACACGGGCAGAGTAATAAGTACACTACATGCGTGGTGGTGCATGTCAGTGAGTGGCGGATGGTATAATTTTTGTTAGAATGAAGATTGTGAAAGGTCTTTGTATTAATCAGTCCATTGCATGTAGTGCAGCCCAGGCAGCGATACGAGCCTTTGATGTTTACTTGGCTATGTTTCTGGTAGCTGGATTTTGGGTCTGTTCTAACAAGCATGTTCCTTAGATTGGTACCTCTCCGATACCCAATCATTGGTGCCAGGTTCTTGGCGAACTGCAGTTTTGAATCTGAAGCAACAATCGGCCAATGGGTCCTCAGTCCCCAAGAAGGGGGACATTTTGGTCACCTTGGATGTCAACAGTTTGTACACAATTATTCCACACACTGTTGGCCTAGCGGCAGTCAGGGAGCATCTCATACAAGATGAGTCATACAGTGGTCCTCCTATTGAATTTCTACTGATGTTCTTAGACTTGTGCCTTCGGAAAAACTATTTACAATTTGAAAAAAAGTTTGGGGGTGCTCATCTTCCTCAGATCAGTGACAGCTTGCCCTCCCCATCTTGCTTCCTCCCTAGTGATAGTGGGCAGCGGGAGCAAGTATTCGCAGCCTGGGTATGTGTGTCTGTATAACGCTGCAGGTCTTTCCCTGCGGTCTTCAGGGGGCAGGGAGGGGGAATCTTCTTGCTGCTAAGAGGAGCAGAGTGTGTGACTGTAAATAAACCTCTTCCACCACTGGAAGATGATGAGGCGGAGTCCCTGGGTCCCCACGAAGACTTTATAGCCGTGTAGGGGACACCGAGGAACATTTGTGCCTTTTGCCCTCTGCCCTCACCCCTATTATCCAATATATTTTTATTAAAAGGAAACCTAGGAAAATAATTGATCTCAACTTCTAGCTGAGGGGAAAGAATGATATAGTGAGTGCACAGGGCGTGGAAGGCAAGAGGGAAGCAAAATCAGCTCAGTGCATCCGTGCCTGTGTATGTGATCATCACTACTGTGCAGCCTTTCACAAGAATTGATCCGTGGATACAATGTTGCCATGCTGCATGAAAAAGTTGATCAGAGAGGACTGTGTAGTGAGGGAAATACAATAAAAATAAAACATTTCTCTATAATCTCATCGGAGTATTAACTAAAGCAATCTTAAAAAAGGGGCACAGACCAACACATCGCCGCCTGCCCAGCACTCACTGCCTCTCATTCTCTGTAACACGTAACGCACAGCATGGATGAGAGGCAGTGAGAGGTATGAACAGCTGCTAGAGAGCTGAAATTACAGGAGCACGCAGGGACGAAAGGATCCTGTACTAGTGCTGCAGTGCAAGCTTTTGGGAGACATTAGAGAAGGAGGGGTCAGGCGGCCATTTCAAAACTGCCAGAGGAGATCTAGTAAGTTTATTTTCTGCCAAAGTTTATTTAGATGAAAATTTGGCTACAGTTTACTGTAAAGATAGTTATTTAACTAATCTAAATAAGTTACAGTAATTTTTGGGTTGACTGTCCCTTTAAACATATGTTCTAATTGCCACTATTCTACTAGTTTTAGGCACGCTGCTTCCGGTTACCATGGTAACAGCCAGTCCTGCGCAGTGGAACGGTCCTGACTGACATCATGGGAGTTCCGGTTTGCGGCACAAGTGTTGCGGTGATGGGGTATAAAAGCACAGATGTTTTTATGCATGTTGTACGGTCTGAGAATGGGGCTAAAACCCCGAAACGTTACTGTTAATAAATTATTATGGTATTATAAGACCCGGTGAGTGCTTTCTATTGACTTTAACTATTGTAGTTTTTATATGCACAGATACAGATAATTGTTGTGGCAAATAGTCAACTAGTTTATTTTGAGTTTGAAGCATGTGCAGGGGGGATATATCTAAGCCTGAGCTAACCAACCACAGTGTAGAATGTTGCAAAAATAAAATTTCAAGGTTCGTGGTCTAGAAGTGTAACTAATACAATAATATTTTAATGGGCCATTATAGTGAAAAATAAATTAAATGACAATTTTTAATGCCCTTTAAACATTTATTTATTTTACAATGCAGTGCTTAAAGGGATACTAACCCCAAATTTTTTTCTTTAATGGTTCAGATAGAGCATGCAATTTTAAGCAACTTTCTAACTTACTCCTATTGTTATCTTTATTTAAAAAGCAGGAATCTAAAAGCATAGGAGACGGCCCTTTTGGTTCAGAACCTCGGTTATGCTTGCTTATTGGTGGCTAAATGTCAGCCACCAATAAGCAAGCGCTATCCATAGTGTTGAATCTAAAATAGGCTGGCTCCTAATCTTTACATTCCTGCTTTTTAAATAAAGATAGCAAGAGAACGAAGTAAAATTTACAATAGGAGTAAATTAGAAAGTTGTTTATACTTGCATGCTCTAATTCATGAAAGAAAAAATGTGGGTTTAGTATACCTTTAATTGCTGATATAGCTTGTGAGATACACGAGACCTTTTTCAGCACCAACAATTTTCAAGGCCCAAAACCAGCCCCGAGAACAGTTTTACAACCTGCTGCAGCAAATCCACTAATGTCACCCAAAACCAAAGGCTTCAATGCTTAAAGGGACACTGAACCCAAATTTTTTTCTTTCGTGATTCAGATAGAGCATGCAATTTTAAACAACTTTCTAATTTACACCTATTATCAATTTTTCTTCGTTCTCTTGCTTTCTTTATTTGAAAAAGAAGGCATCTAAGCTATTTTTTGGGTTCAGACCCATGGAAAGCACTTGTTTATTGGTAGGTGAATTTATCCACCAATTAGCAAGAACAATACAGTGTGTTCACCAAAAATGGGCCGGCATCTAAACTTACATTCTTGCATTTCAAATAAAGATACCAAGAGAATGAAAAGAATTTGATACTAGGAGTAAATTAGAAAGTTGCTTAAAATTGCATGCTCTATCTGAATCACGATAGAAAAAATTTGGGTTCAGTGTCCCTTTAAAAAGGGACATTATACACTAGATTTTTCTTTGCATAAATGTTTTGTAGATGATCCCTTTATATATAGCCTATACAGCTTTTTTTTTTTTAAATGTATAGTTTTGTTTATTTTTAAATAACATTGCGCTAATTTTCAGTCTCCTAACCAAGCCCCCAAGTTTTAGAAGTATACTGATTTATACCTACTTCAGCCTACTCCTGTTTGTGTAAATAGGAAGTGGGAGGTGTCTGCTGTTTTTGCTATAGAACCACCTTTTAGTTGGTGTTCCAGCTAAGCTTTTCAACAGCGCTAAACTGGGAGCTTCTAAGTAAGTATTTTAAGGGACAGTCTATACTAAAATTGTTCTTGTTTAAAGAGATAGATAACGCCTTTACTTCTCATTGCCCAGCTTTGCAAAACCAACATTGCTAGAATAATATAATTTATAACATTTAAACCTCTAAATTTCTGCCGGTTTTAAAGGCTCTATAGACAGCCTCCTAATCACAAGCTTTTGCTTTTCACAATAGGAGACTGCTAGTTCATGTGCGCCATACAGATAACATTGTGTTCATGCCTGAGGAGTTAAAGATTTAGCACAACAGTACTTAATGCAAGTCAATAGATAACAGTCATGTGATCAGGGGCGGTCAGAAGATGGTAAGATACAAGGTAATCAAAGAGGTAAAGTACATTAATATAACAGTGTTTTCTGTGCAAAACTGGGGAATGAGTAATAAAGGGATTATCTATCTTTTTAAACAATAAAACGTTTTGCGTTGACTGTCCCATTAAAGTCAAAAGGACAGAGCACTGTAGGCCAAACATAGTCCTTTAAAAAAGGGACAGTAAAGTCAAAATTAAACTTTCATGATTCAGACAGAGAATGCAATCTTAAAAAAAACAAACAACCAAACAACTTTCCAGTTTACTTCTATTATCTAATTTACTTTGTTCTCCTGGTATCTTTTGTTGAAAACCATACCTAGGTAGGCTCAGGAGCAGCAATGCACCACTGGGAGCTAGATTCTGATTGATGGCTGCACATATATGCCTTGTATCATTGGCTCACCAGATGTGTCCAGCTAGTTCCCAGTAATGCATTACTGCTGCTCCAACAAAGGACACCAAGAGAACGAAGCCAATCTGATAATAGAACATACAGTTTTAAATACCTTTCCAATTTACTTCTATCTGAATCAAAGAAAAATGTGAGATTGCATGTCCCTTTAATGGGGGGGGGGGGGAAATGATCAATCTTCCTATACAATACTATACCCTTTATCCAAACTGTAGACTGGAAAACGTTTGGATTTTGGTCCAATGCCATCTAAAAACATAATTTATGTAAGAACTTACCTGATAAATTCATTTCTTTCATATTAGCAAGAGTCCATGAGCTAGTGACGTATGGGATATACATTCCTACCAGGAGGGGCAAAGTTTCCCAAACCTCAAAATGCCTACAAATACACCCCTCACCACACCCACAAATCAGTTTAACGCATAGCCAAGAAGTGGGGTGATAAGACAAAAGTGCGAAAGCATAAAAAATAAGGAATTGGAATAATTGTGCTTTATACAAAAAAATCATAACCACCACAAAAAGGGTGGGCCTCATGGACTCTTGCTAATATGAAAGAAATGAATTTATCAGGTAAGTTCTTACATAAATTATGTTTTCTTTCATGTAATAGCAAGAGTCCATGAGCTAGTGACGTATGGGATAATGAATACCCAAGATGTGGATTTTCCACGCAAGAGTCACTAGAGAGGGAGGGATAAAATAAAGACAGCCAATTCCGCTGAAAATAATCCACACCCAAAATAAAGTTTAAATCTTATAATGAAAAAAACTGAAATTATAAGCAGAAGAATCAAACTGAAACAGCTGCCTGAAGTACTTTTCTACCAACAACTGCTTCAGAAGAAGAAAAAACATCAAAATGGTAGAATTTAGTAAAAGTATGCAAAGAAGACCAAGTTGCTGCTTTGCAAATCTGATCAACCGAAGCTTCATTCCTAAACGCCCAGGAAATAGAAACTGACCTAGTAGAATGAGCTGTAATCCTTTGAGGCGGAGTTTTACCCGACTCTACATAAGCATGATGAATCAAAGACTTTAACCAAGACGCCAAAGAAATGGCAGAGGCCTTCTGACCTTTCCTAGATCCAGAAAAGATAACAAATAGACTAGAAGTCTTTTGGAAATTTTTAGTAGCTTCAACATAATATTTCAAAGCTCTAACTACATCCAAAGAATGCAACGATCTTTCCTTAGAATTCTTAGGATTAGGACACAATGAAGGAACCACAATTTCTCTACTAATGTTGTTAGAAGTCACAACCTTAGGTAAAAATTTAAAAGAAGTTCGCAACACCGCCTTATCCTGATGAAAAATCAGAAAAGGAGACTCACAAGAAAGAGCAGATAATTCAGAAACTCTTCTAGCAGAAGAGATAGCCAAAAGAAACAAAACTTTCCAAGAAAGTAATTTAATGTCCAGCGAATGAATAGGTTCAAACGGAGGAGCTTGAAGAGCCCCCAGAACCAAATTCAAACTCCAAAGAGGAGAAATTGACTTAACAGGTTTTATACGAACCAAAGCTTGAACAAAACAATGAATATCAGGAAGACTAGCAATCTTTCTGTGAAAAAAAAGAACAGAAAGAGCAGAGATTTGTCCTTTCAAGGAACTTGCAGACAAACCTTTATCCAAACCATCCTGAAGAAACTTTAAAATTCTAGGAATTCTAAAAGAATGCCAAGAAAAATGATGAGAAAGACACCAAGAAATGTAAATCTTCCAGACTCTATAATATATCTTCCTAGATACAGATTTACGAGCCTGTAACATAGTATTAATCACAGAGTCAGAGAAACCTCTATGACTGAGAATCAAGCGTTCAATCTCCATACCTTCAAATTTAAGGATTTGAGATCCTGATGGAAAAAAGGACCTTGCGATAGAAGGTCTGGTCTTAACGGAAGAGTCCACGGTTGGCAAGTGGCCATCCGGACAAGATCCGCATACCAAAACCTGTGAGGCCATGCTGGAGCCACCAGCAGAACAAACGAGCACTCCATTAGAATCTTGGAAATTACTCTTGGAAGAAGAACTAGAGGCGGAAAGATATAGGCAGGTTGATACTTCCAAGGAAGTGACAATGCATCCACTGCCTCCGCCTGAGGATCCCTGGATCTGGACAGATACCTGGGAAGTTTCTTGTTTAGATGAGAAGCCATCAGATCTATTTCTGGAAGTCCCCACATTTGAACAATGTGAAGAAATACCTCTGTGTGAAGAGACCATTCGCCCGGAAGTAACGTTTGGCGACTGAGATAATCCGCTTCCCAATTGTCTATACCTGGGATATGGACCGCAGAAATTAGACAGGAGCTGGATTCCGCCCATACCAATATTCGAGATACTTCTTTCATAGCCAGAGGACTGTGAGTCCCTCCTTGATGATTGACATATGACTCAATCGTGACATTGTCCGTCTGAAAACAAATGAACGACTCTCTCTTTAGAAGAGGCCATGACTGAAGAGCTCTGAAAATTGCACGGAGTTCCAAAATATTGATTGGTAATCTCACCTCCTGAGATTCCCAAACCCCTTGTGCTGTCAGAGACCCCCAAACAGCTCCCCAACCTGTCAGACTTGCATCTGTTGAAATCACAGTCCAGGTTGGAAGAACAAAAGAAGCCCCCTGAACTAAACGATGGTGGTCTGTCCACCACGTCAGAGAGTGTTGTACAATCGGTTTTAAAGATATTAATTGAGATATCTTTGTATAATCCCTGCACCACTGGTTCAGCATACAAAGCTGAAGAGGTTGCATGTGAAAACGAGCAAAGGGGATCGCGTCCGATGCAGCAGTCATAAGACCTAGAATTTCCATGCATAAGGCTACCGAAGGGAATGATTGAGACTGAAGGTTTCGACAAGCTGAAACCAATTTTAGACGTCTCTTGTCGGTTAAAGACAGAGTCATGGACACTGAATCTATCTGGAAACCTAAAAAGGTTACCCTTGTCTGAGGAATCAAATGAACTCTTTGGTAAATTGATCCTCCAACCATGTTCTTGAAGAAACGATACAAGTCGATTCGTATGAGATTCTGCTAAATGTGAAGACTGAGCAAGTACCAAGATATCGTCCAAATAAGGAAATACCACAATACCCTGTTCTCTGATTACAGACAGAAGGGCACCGAGAACCATTGTAAAAATCCTTGGAGCTGTTGCTAGGCCAAAAGGCAGAGCCACAAACTGGTAATGCTTGTCTAGGAAAGAGAATCTCAGAAACCGATAGTGATCTGGATGAATCGGAATATGCAGATATGCATCCTGTAAATCTACTGTGGACATATAATGCCCTTGCTGAACAAAAGGCAGAATAGTCCATATAGTTACCATTTTGAATGTTGGTATCCTTACATAATGATTCAATATTTTTAAATCCAGAACTGGTCTGAAGGAATTCTCCTTCTTTGGTACAATAAAGAGATTTGAGTAAAACCCCAGCCCCTGTTCCAGAACTGGAACTGGCATAATTACTCCAGCCAACTCTAGATCTGAAACACATTTCAGAAATGCTTGAGCCTTCACTGGATTTATTGGGACACGGGAAAGAAAAAATCTTTTTGCAGGAGGCCTTATCTTGAAGCCTATTCTGTACCCTTCTGAAACAATGTTCTGAATCCAAAGATTGTGAATCAAATTGATCCAAATTTCTTTGAAAAACCGTAATCTGCCCCCCAACAGCTGGGCTGGAATGAGGGCCGCACCTTCATGTTGACTTGGGAGCTGGCTTTGGCTTTCTAAAAGGCTTGGATTTATTCCAGACTGGAGATGGTTTCCAAACTGATACTTCTCCTGTAGGGGAAGGATCAGGCTTTTGTTCCTTATTGTGACGAAAGGAACGAAAACGATTATTAGACCTAAATTTACCTTTAGATTTTTTATCCTGTGGTAAAAAAGTTCCTTTCCCCCCAGTAACAGTTGAAATAATAGAATCCAACTGTGAACCAAATAATGTATTACCCTGGAAAGAAAGGGAAAGCAAAGTTGACTTAGAAGACATATCAGCATTCCAAGTTTTAAGCCATAAAGCTCTTCTATCTAAAATAGCAAGAGACATATACCGGACATCAACCCTAATGATATCAAAGATGGCATCACAAATAAAATTATTAGCATGTTGAAGAAGATTAACAATGCTATGAGAATTATGATCTGTTACTTGTTGCGCTAAAGCTTCTAACCAAAAAGTTGAAGCTGCAGCAACATCCGCTAAAGATATAGCAGGTCTAAGAAGATTACCTGAACATAAGTAAGCTTTTCTTAGAAAGGATTCAATTTTCCTATCTAAAGGATCCTTAAAGGAAGTACTATCTGCCATAGGAATAGTAGTACGTTTAGCAAGAGTAGAGATAGCCCCATCAACCTTAGGGATTTTGTACCAAAACTCTAATCTGTCAGATGGCACAGGATATAATTGCTTAAAACGTTTAGAAGGAGTAAATGAATTACCCAAATTATTCCATTCCCTGGAAATTACTTCAGAAATAGCATCAGGGACAGGAAAAACTTCTGGCATAACTACAGGAGATTTAAAAACCTTATTTAAACGTTTAGATTTAGTATCAAGAGGACCAGAATCCTCTATTTCTAATGCAATTAAAACTTCTTTAAGTAAAGAACGAATAAATTCCATTTTGAATAAATATGAAGATTTATTAGCATCAACCTCTGAAACAGAATCCTCTGAACCAGAGGAAACATTATCAGAATGATGATCATTTAAAAATTCATCTGAAAAATGAGAAGTTTTAAAAGACCTTTTACGTTTACTAGAAGGAGGAATAACAGACATAGCCTTCTTAATGGATTTAGAAACAAAATCTCTTATGTTAACAGGAACACTCTGAGTATTAGATGTTGATGGAACAGCAACAGGTAATGTAACATTACTAAAGGAAATATTATCTGCATTAACAAGTTTGTCATGACATTCATTACAAACAACAGCTGGAGGAACAGATACCATAAGTTTACAGCAAATACACTTAACTTTGATAGGTCCAGCATCAGGCAGCGATTTTCCAGAAGTATCTTCTGATTCAGGGTCAATCTGAGACATTTTGCAATATGTAATAGAAAAAACAACATATAAAGCAAAATTGATCAAATTCCTTAAATGACAGTTTCAGGAATGGGAAAAAAATGCCAGTGAACAAGCTTCTAGCAACCAGAAGCAAATAAACAATGAGACTTAAATAATGTGGAGACAATAATGACGCCCATATTTTTTAGCGCCAAAAAAGACGCCCACATTATTTGGCGCCTAAATGCTTTTAGCGCCAAAAATGACGCCACATCTGGTAACGCCAAAATTTTTGGCGCAAAAACGTCAAAATTGACGCAACTTCCGGTGACAAGTATAACGCCGGAAATAACAAAGAAATTTTTTTGCGCCAAAAAAGTCAGCGCCAAAAATGACGCAATAAAATGAAGCATTTTCAGCCCCTGCGAGCCTAACAGCCCACAGGGAAAAAAGTCAAATTTTAAGGTAAGAAAAATTTATTATTCAAATGCATTATCCCAAATAATGAAACTGACTGTCTGAAATAAGGAATATTGAACATCCTGAATCAAGGCAAATAAATGTTTAAACACAAATATTTAGAACTTTTATATAAAAGTGCCCAACCATAGCTTAGAGTGTCACAAAAATAAGACTTACTTACCCCAGGACACTCATCTACATGTAGTAGAAAGCCAAACCAGTACTGAAACGAGAATCAGTAGAGGTAATGGTATATATAAGAGTATATTGTCGATCTGAAAAGGGAGGTAAGAGATGAATCTCTACGACCGATAACAGAGAACCTATGAAATAGACCCCGTAGAAGGAGATCATTGAATTCAAATAGGCAATACTTTCTTCACATCCCTCTGACATTCACTGCACGCTGAGAGGAAAACCGGGCTCCAACCTGTTGCAGAGCGCATATCAACGTAGAATCTAGCACAAACTTACTTCACCACCTCCACGGGAGGCAAAGTTTGTAAAAACTGATTTGTGGGTCTGGTGAGGGGTGTATTTATAGGCATTTTGAGGTTTGGGAAACTTTGCCCCTCCTGGTAGGAATGTATATCCCATACGTCACTAGCTCATGGACTCTTGCTAATTACATGAAAGAAAATCCTATTTTACATATGTAACTATACAAATATTCCAAGTATAAACATCAATAGCTTACGTTTATTACAGAATATTTACGTGTCCTAATACAGCTTATACATGCACCCTCCCTAAAGTTAGTTTTATATACACATTAAACCATTAGAAAGATAGTACAGTACAGTAAATTAGAAATAAAACCATTGTTCTAGATAAATACAGACGGGGGGGGGGGGGGGGGAGTCACATTTATTTTATATTTTAATTAATACGCCTGGACTTTGGAATTCCTAATTTGCCGTATAAAAAAAAAATATATATATATATATATATATATATATATATATATATATATATATATATATATATTTATTTATTTATTTTTTAATATAAAATTATGCCCCCCCTCTGAACTAGGATAGCAAACTGGGTGTAGAAATAAAAGTGTAAGAAAATCCCAAAAAGAATCTGCACTCTCAGAACAATTTAAAATTCATACACATACATATATTAGCCTATTTACTTACCATTTACTGCCCTTCTCTTTCAGGCTTACACTGATTTTGCTTATCACACTCACTCGATTCCTCTATAACACTGCAGTCAACATCATCTTGCACCTTGTCGGCAGAAGCTCCCTATCCTCTCGCAAAACCACCTTTCACTCACACCTATTGCAACTTTGTCCAATAAGTCTCTCCAGTGACTTTGAACGATTAGTAAAAACAAGTGACCTACTCAAAGACAATACCATAATGTATCTTATGGGGAAAACCTTAGCATGGAAGAAATATGAGATTATTTAATGGAAAAGGAAAACATTTAAAAAAAATAAAATTTACTGTTGACAAGTTGAACGTCCCACAGCTACCAAATAAATGCTTGTGAATAACTGAACAACCAACAACATTACGTCCTGATGCACAGCAAACAGATATCTTTGGGGTTTAAAACTAAAGACAGACCTGATATGTTCCATTTTCTAAGCTAAAGTGACAAAGAACAATTTCCTCTGAGACAGCTTAACTTGCCCTAAATCACTCCTTGGTAGTGTAAAGAAAAAAGCACAGCCAGTCTACTTTAAAAAAAAGAATATAACCATAAATTTTATTTATTTTTATTTTGACAGCAGATTACTGGAGAATAATGGGCCTGCTCTGAGAGAGCACAGAAAGAGTTTCAATTAAGAAGATTTAAATTAAAAAATAAACACAACACACTACAGATCTCCTCTATTTCTGCCATAGAGCTCCTTTAGGATATGGTCAGTGTCATAAAATAACCTAGAAACTAGAGAGAGATGCCTCTGGGAAGAGTTTTTTTTCAATTAATAGTACAAGTAGGCCAGTGATCCACAAGAGAGCCACCCAAAATACAGAGCTATTTTAAAAAAGGTCAATGAATAATTTGATATAGGATTAGGAAAGCATGAAAAATAATCCAAACTAGTGAGAGCTAGAACTAGAAATCTAAGACTTGTAACCCAGGCTTGGGGAATTCACCAAACTGTATGTTATTATCTTAAACATTGCAGTCATACCAGATACAATTATATAAATATATACAATGGATACATCAATAGTAGTGGATCTCTATATCTTCTTAAACATGATCTCATGGCCATAAAGTGAGAGTCATTCTAGCCATATTGCCTGTGCTGTTTTACAAACTACAACTGGCTGTCTAACAAACAAGGAGGTGTACTCTATGGATTAGCAGAAGGATCTAAGCACCAGCAGCTAACTATACTGACAGTGATCCAGTGAAAGTTTATTAAATTAATAAACATCTAAGATGAGTGCATGGCCAACAAGCTTCTCTTTTCCAAGCTACCATTTACCAAAAATGCATATAACACTGAAGAGACCATCTAACCAGAAAGTGGCAAATGTGCACTATAGTCCATGGAGGTTAACCAGTGCAGTTTAAGTGGAAGCTTTTGCTGTAAACTAAGCTCTTAAGACAAGATAAATGGAAGACTTTGCAGGAATTGTGAAGATAGCTGAATCAGATCTCCAAGGAGGCACTGACATCCACTGCAGGAATTCAACCAAAGGCTCATTTGTGTTGCATAAGCCACACACACTCTACAACCAGCATATTTCCTGACTTTTTCGCCACCTTGGCCTTGCTTTCCAGTTTGCTGAAATCTCCTGATTTCCACAGTCAGGCCAAGATCATTTGTTATAAGCTACTATTTTGACCTGGTGCCTGCAATTTGTTGAGCTCTGCCTTACACAAAAAAAACTTGAGTTCACATGAAAATTTTGTTTCTGACTCGTACACTTCAGGTTCTAAACACCAGGCTCTACTTGACCAGATTCAGAGGAAGACCATACTTAAAGGAACACTAAAGTAAAAATTTAATTTTCATGATTCAGATAGAGCAGCAATTTTAAAACAATTTTCCAATCTACTTCCATTAACAAAATGTGCACAGTCTTTTTGTATTTACACTTTGAGTCACCAGCAAATACTGAGCATGTGCAAGAATTTACAGATTAAGCGTATATGCATTTGTGATTGGCTGATGGCTGTCACATGATACAGGAGTGGAAATAGACATAACTGAAATTTGTCAGAAAAATAATAATCTACTACTCATTTTAAGTTCAGACTAAGTGCTATTGCATTGTCTTGTTATCATGCATTTGTTTATTATTCAAATCTACTGTATTGACGGGTCCTTTAAAAAAGGGACATAAAAGTGCAAAATGAAACAGATAAGTTAGAGCATTTTATTATTGCACTATTGCTTGTATATAACAATTTGTTTAACCCCCTACAAAGAGATTAAATGCATAGTTTAAGTCAGCTATAGAGCAGCAATGAACTACTGGGAGGTAGCTGAACAAAGGAAAAGCAGGCAGGTGACAGCAGATGCAATATTCTTTTATTAAGGAGGTAAAAAAGGCAACGTTTCGGGATTAGTCTCCCTTATTCATTCATGGTTGGCATGAATAAGGGAGACTAATCCCGAAACGTTGCCTTTTTTACCTCCTTAATAAAAGAATATTGCATCTGCTGTCACCTGCCTGCTTTTCCTTTGATTTATGTACTGGGGACTTAGGCAGTGGTCCCTGGGTGACGTGCAGCACCTAAGCCTGTTGTGCTGAAAAGCTATACCTAAGGTAGCTGAACAAAACCAGTGAGACAATTAAAGGAGACACGTGTGTAACAACCAATCGTCAGTTACCTCCCAGTAGTGCATTGCTGCTGAGGATATGTACATATGCTTCTCAAAGAACACCAAAAGAACAAAGTAAATTTGATAATGAAAGTGAATTAATGGAGTCTCAAAATGGTATCTAAATCATGTTTAATTAAGTTAAATTTTAAGTTTAATTTAAACTTTCATATCCCTTTAAGGGGTGTGGAGCCAATTACAGATTGCCCTAAAAGGAGCCACAAATCATTCACCGACTAAAATATTCAGTTAAATAAAAACATCCCTAGAGTACATTATTATTGATACACAAATATTTGAGATGCTGGTGGTCTTCAATAGACCCAAATATGCCCAGCTAGGAAGTAAGAGGGAAAGTACAGTGGGCTTGCTCTGCTACATCAGAACTCTCCTATAGATATTTGGGAATAAAGTGCACTTTAATATAGGACGGATTATTTGGAGTTTCGTGCCATTTCATTGTATACACTTCTTTTTCCTTATAGGTTTAACACACTATGAACTTTTCTCAGATTAAAATATAAAGGTTAGTAAAATCGGTCTTTGTGCACCAAGTCCTTGTTTTTCAACCCTGTGGTGCACGTACCCCTGGGAGGTACATGGGGCTTTGGTAAGGGGTAATTGGTGGCTTGTGCGTGTACTATTTTTTACCTAAATATTCACATGTTGCCGTTGGGGCACAAATATATGCCTTTAGGAGTACTTGCTACAAAAAGGATGAGAAACACTGCTGAATTCCCAGCCTCTTTAGCTTAGGAAAAATATATAAAGTATAATTTACAGTGATTAATTAATTGAAAGTTTAGGGAGAGAAATATAACAGTCAGGCTCCCATATTTCCACTTTTGGGTAAATTGCCTGATACAAATATAACCTGGATAGCGCTAGTTAAACCAGGTCCTGGTGCAGACCCCAAATATTTTATTAAGTTCAAGTATATTTATATGAGTAAATATATATTGCACACAGCAGAGCTATACGAGATGCTGTATTTAAAGTAGGGGATTGCAGCACTCAGTGTTAACTTCTCAAAATCTAATATGTAGAAACAAGCTGAAACAAAGTATCAAAACCGAGGCTCACACACAGATGGTCCAATTAACGTGTAACGCATTTATTCATACATGTTTAACCTAAACCTAAATATGCCACTGCAGTGGAAACCTGATTCTATACCTAAACTCATGAGTGCAAGGTACATAAATGACAATCTCAATGTTTGCAAAAAAATGATTCAATAAAACAAAACATAACATCAGAAAACTAATTGAAGTTGAAACAAAATGTCCCAAATAAAGCAAAAGTTCCACAAATCTTGTGATGGTTATGGTATAATATCTTATTGGCAAAATAGCAACATCTGAGTTCATCCAAAAAAGGTACTGTTAGTAGAGAAACAGCTGACAGATTCGAGGTAAAAGCGTCCTCCTATGTCAGCACTTATGAACCATGAGTGTTTGATAATAACATCAGGCTATTTCCAAATTGCGGCAATAAAGGATAAAGAAAAACGTATACAACCTCTTCCAAGTAAGGATAGGTTCCAGGCAGCACAGACCGGGTTCCGGTTTCTTTAGGCACTGACTTGAAGCATACCATGTGAAGTGAGCCAGGACTTGGCATCTGGCTTCTGTCTCACCCAGATCACTCGTCCCGTTTCTTAACACCTTCGTTTGTGCAATCTGAACTTTGAGACTTTATACTGGGTAGATCCACTTTCATTCGCCTCTGCCGACCTTTTTCCAGAAACAAAGTGTTATTGATCAACACCAATCCAGGTACTTGCTTGCTGCCGCTAAAACTTTCAAATGACTGTGTCGACGCGCGTTTCGCCCCACAATGCTTTGCGTCAGGGCCTCGTCAGGACTGTCAGTCACAGGTGAACTCTCCATTCATTTAAATCTGTTGCCAATGTTACAGGAGCGATTAACGCGTATACACACCAGCCAATAGGATAGGTCATTTAACATCACCACTATTGAAATTTCCTTGCATGTATACACAGGACAAAACATTGCTATTTACCTTGTTTACGCAAAGTTTAACAGACTTAAAGAAAAGGAGATTAAACAAATGAATTTAAACACTGTCAAAAGGACCAAGTGGTGCTGAGCCTTCAATGAATTTATTTTAATTTTATTTAAAACACCTCTAATGCAATAACTTTACATAACTCGTTTTGAGGTATTAAAAATACTCTGGACGAACATTATTTTCTTCATATTTGTGCTTAGGCTTTTTAAGGAATGATAGAAATGAAAAAGGAATCATCTTACAAGTTGTTTTTATTGCTTTTTAGGACTACCTAGGTTGATTTGTCACATTATTCATGTTTTTAACCCAGGAAAGACCTAAATTCAATTCTTTCGTTTAAGCCAAAAGGGGACACTGTTTTTAACACATAAGTCCACCTGGCTTCTTTTTTTAGAAGACATTTATTATTGTCCCCTCCTCTGCCACTTGTCAGTCCTTGATCAATACCAACAAATTTTAAAGATACAGTGCTACTATTGTGTGCATCTTTGAAATGTCTAGCAACACTCGTATCTCTTTCATAGAGTATGTCATCTCTATGCTCCTGTACCCTGTCCTTGAACATCCGTTTTGTTTTTCCAACATAGAACAGGGGACAGGAGCATTGTAAGAGATACACTACTCCTACTGTGTTACAATTAGAAAAACACCTTATTTCAAAGTTATTGTTTGTATTTGCCGAAAAAGTTTTACACTTCAGCATGTATGGACAATACACACAATGTCCACATGGGAAACTGCCTTTAACTTGTTGATATTTAGTTAACCAGTTAGTTGTGGGTTCTGACCTCACGAATCTGCTTTTAACCAACTTCTCTTTTAAGTTAGGAGATTTTTTTGCGGTCAAAAAGGGTCTTTGACCCACTTGTCCAGCAATTTTATCATCAAATGACAGCAAGTGCCAGTGTCGAGACAAAATGTCTCTCAAAGTCTGCCATTGGCAATTAAATGTAGTTATGAATCTTGTGTTGCTATCTGTTGTAGCCTTGACTTTATTTGAATAAAGGAGATCATTTCTATTCAATTTCCGAACTTTGTTAAGGGTGAATTTAATTAATTTGTTCGAATATCCTCTTTCAATGAATTTTTCACACACAATTTGAGCATGATGCTCAAATTTTGTTTTTGAAGAACAATTTCTCTTCAGTCTCAGCAGTTGTCCAAAGGGAATGCCTCTTGAGTGATTCCGGGTGGCTACTGGAAGCTTCTAATAAACTGTTTGTTGCTGTGTTCTTCCGATGGTTTTCAGTGGTTATTTTGTTTCCTTCTTTTTTGATACAAATATCCAGGAAAGGTAATTCTTTCACACTGAATACATGTGTCAGCAAAATGTTCCGGTCATTTATATTTAATGAGTCAATAAATTCAACCAGACAGGCCAGGGGGCCATCCCAAAACATAAGGATGTCGTCCACATATCTAAGCCAAAGGGACACATGGGAACTGAACACCTCTCCAAACTTTTCAAAGATGTCAAGCTCCCATGCCCCCAAGTGTAGACACGCGTATGTGGGTGCACACAAGGCTCCCATTGCTGTCCCCCTGACCTGTCTATAAATTGAGCCATCAAATTCAAACACATTGTTCTCAAGGATAAACCTTAACAGCTTAATGACAAAGTCAGTATGATTGTTACTTTCTGAGCCTCTAGATCTCAAAAAGTGTTCACTTGCACCAATCCCCACCTTATGAGGTATAGAGGAATAGAGACTTTCAACGTCAAGTGATACAAGAATAGTGTCGGTTGAGACAGATATGTCATCAATTTTTCGAAGGAGATCTGGGGTGTCCTTAACATAAGAGGGCAGGGATAGTAGGAACGGTCTTAAAAAGAAATCTACATATTGTCCGATGTGTTCACTGATGCCTCCTATTCCCGATACTATTGGTCTCCCTGGTGGGTGAGACTTATTTTTGTGAATTTTCGGGATAGTATAAAAGGTAGGCATCACTGAACACACCGGATTTAAAAACTTGAACTCATCTGGGGAAATGAGACCTTCCATTTTAGCTCCCTGTAAAATATGATACAACTTCAATTTCATATTTGACAAAGGATTTTTAGGTAGTTTTTCATACTGAGTTCTGTCCAACAGTTGTCTTTTTGATTCATTTAGATAGAAAGTTTCATCCAGCAAAACTAGGTTACCGCCCTTGTCCGCTGGCTTAAACACTATCCCTTTTGCTTGGGTTAGTTCTTTTAACGCCATTCTTTGACCTGAAGTTAAATTATCAGACAGAACCCTCTCTTCAGGTAACTGTTCAATCTCCTTTTCTACCGCTTTAACAAACATGGAGACAGCAGGTACCTGTGCTATAGAAGGCATATAGGTGGATTTTGTCTTTAAATTAGATCTAAATATTCCTGTATTCTCAGAAATAGTTGTGGACTCATTGTCATCCAAAAGGGATTTGAGGGCAAGTATTGCCTCTTCGTCTTTCTTATTTTCAGATGATTGGTGCATTATATGGTGTAACACTAGTTTTCTCGCAAAGAGATGTAAATCTTTAATGAAATCGAACTTATTTAGTTTATTAGTCGGACTAAAGGATAAACCTTTTCTTAGAACTTCAATATGTGTTAGTTTTAATTTAAATGAGGAAAGATTGATAATCTGTAACTCATCTTTAGATGCAGTCGGGATTAATAGCCCTGATAGGGTCTCCTTCGTGGCCTCCCTCTGTTCCCTTGCCTTTGTCTCATATTGCCCCCTCTCCCTCTCTGTTCTCGCTGGGGATATCTCCTCTCTTCGGTTGTTATGTTCTTTGTTTTTTCTGCTCCTCTTCCTCCCCCCTCGTCTCTTCCTAGATTGCCCTGGCCTGTAATTTGTGACCCAGGGCCTCCTTCGTTTTTTGAAGATCTATCTTCATTTTCTATGTCTGACATATCTGTCCCTGAATCATAAGAACCTCTATCAAATTTATATACATAGACTTTTTTGTTATGATAATCTTCCTGATCCCGATGCAGTTTTCTGCACTTCCTAACTTTGATTTCTGCTTGCAATCTAGAAATATGTATTTTAGTTTCTTCATTTAGTTTTTCGAAGTTTGGATCATGATCAAACTTATTAACAATTTGTAATACTGACTCTACATCTTTTATTTTTTCCAATCTTTTATCATTCCTTTTAATTAACATCTCTATCATTCCAAGCGCACATGAAGATAATTTTTCATTCCATTCATCCAAAAATTCTAAGCCTCCTTCTTCCTCTCTAGCATTGAAACCTGGGTCTAAGAAAAGTCTTAACCCTCTAGGGACTATTTTTTTCTCCACATAGTTGGCTAAGCTTGAATTCTCTGCTCTTACCTTTACCTGTTTTACAATACAATTCTTATATTTTTTAAAAGCATTGAACACATTAGTTTCTAAATCACTGCTTTCTAGATTTGTATTGGTAAGAGATTCTTTCAGCTCTGCTTCCCAAACCTCGTCTGAGAGGGTGAATGCCATAATTCTCTGTTTATCAACAATGCTTTCAGCTTAACAAAAGAGAAGTAAGAGTATATGAATATAATTTACAGTGAACCTATAACACCCCAAATATTAATAAGTTCTGGGTGGTGGCAGTTTATTATAGGTCGGTGTAGGCAGGATCTAGGGGGTTCATTTGGGTTGGATCTTATACCTAGGTAAGATACTGGGATAAAGGAGGGGAGGAGCTGTGATATTACAACCCCTTCATGACCGCACTGTCACAATGTGGCACATAGTCCTGACTGGGGCCAGCTAGTGGCAAATAGGACTTGGCTATCACAACTTAGGTGGCAGTAACATATTTAGCTTTGCATGTAGTAAACTGCTCCAAGTGATGGATTTAGTTAACCCTGTATGTCACTGGTGCTTGTGATGAATTAATCCCATCCATGACACCAACATCAAACGCCAATTAAATCACACATTATTTCAGACATGAGGTGCATATTTAATTACATTTTTTTTAAAAAAAGATTATAGACATAAGTTAATATATCCAACTGTCAATGTAAATAAAAATAAAATGGTCAACAAATCAAAAAAATCCAAGAGAATAAAGCTATGAATGTGCACTATAATTGCTTGTAAAAAGTGTGAGATGTATCTGTTCTGATAGAATTTAAACGATATTACTGCGCTGCCACCAAACTGTATCTCTCCTATACTTACTGCTGGGACCCAATTACTAGAGAGATGAAAAAGGATTTCCATGTAATATATTGTACAACACAGGATTTTCATGGAGGTTCAAAAGAAACCTTGACATCTCTTCTGTTGGAGCTTCTTAAAATTATTTGCTTATATGTATTTATTTTCTAAAGGCTTTTAAAAAAAAAAACACAAGGTTAAATAGTTGTCTTCTAACATTTTTAAAGCACTTTAAAAAAAAAGATCATCAAAGTCAAAATTAATACTGTACTTGCATTAGTATTTTATTTGATTACAGAAATCATTTTTTTTTTCTTCCTGTACTCCTATTTGAATAATGAATGTGCCTCAAGTGCTTTTTGACAGAAGCGATTGGGACAATGTGCCGGTTATATGTTGTCTAAATCATGAACATTTTATTTTGACTTTTACGCTACTTTAACAATGATAGCTCTGCTTAATCCAATTCATAAATGGCTAATTTGTATTGTCATAAATTGCTAAACAAGCTTCTACCACTTCTAAACAGCTATTCCATGCATATACTTTATTAAAGTAGTGATCTGCTTCTGAAGCAGCGAATATGTTGCAGATCATTGTACAGAGATGAAGATGACCAAATCTAAAATAATAATAAAGTAAAAAACAGGCCCTGCTTCTGTGTACATGGGGACAAACAATGACAGCCTGTTCATGTTCCTTTTGGTATCTTGTCTCGGAGCAGGATCCCAAGCTGCACATTTGAGAGCATTAGCCAAGTGCAGTGGCACAGTGAGAAGTGGTTTTGGAATGTCAGTGGAGGTACTTAAACACTGACATCAGTAGAGTGTAAATGCCAATTCCTCAATTAAAGCTAAAGCAGCTTCATGGAAACAGAGATTATGGAGTCTTGGCAGAAATACCACAACAATAGCTAATACAGCTCAAGTTCAGGCTATGCATGACTCTGACAGACTGGAAGAGTTCAATAACAGGACACCAAATGCAATCTGTAAGCAATTAAAGGCACAAGGGCCCCATATGAATACCACACAGTGTGCGTGTCTACCTATTGTAGACTATTACTAGCATGCAGAAAAGGAATACAATGGATTACAGGAAAACATGGTGATGACAACAGTTCTGTCTAGAATTTTTCATTCATTGGATAACTAATAAACCAGCCCACACCAATAGATTGTATAAAGTATCATCTTGGACATCATCAGATTTGCAACACTCACTGGCAGTCAAGGTGTTAACACAGGGGCACAGCATTTTTTGGAATTAGTAAATTTTCCTAATCACTTTAATGTGAGGAGCACATGACCCATTAAAGAAAAGGTTTGCTTAACTGCATGAAATATGCTCAAGGACTCATGGTAAGATTTACACTTTCAAATAACCTAATAACTCATGTTATCTGCTGCCTCATTAGGGATGTAAAGAAGGTTAGTTTTTCTACAATTCAGCATAATTAAATGCAGCATTATGGCCACCCTCTTAAAGCTACAGTGGATGCCGATGTCTAGTCCGAGGACTTACAACACGGGTGTCCAATAGACGTGTGCATTTGTTGTTTTGTGTGCTCAGCGTATGCCAAACATGGCCGCAGGCAGTGGCATTCAGCTCTTTTCTGAGCTGGATTATCAGATGGCTGAGCATCATGGGAAATTAAAATCCAAAACTTCTGGAGGGCCAAGTTTGAGGCTGTCTGCTCTAAGCCTACGTAGATATGGTCTTCAGCCAAGGATAATAAAAGATTTGATTTATTTATTTTTTATTCATTCATTTTTATTAGTTTTCTCTTTCATACCACTTTAAAATCACTGTTGCAAGGATTATTTTTCAGCATGATTGTCCTGTGTTCTGGGAAATCATTTTTTTTTTTCTATCTTTAATAAGGGCTGGTAAACAGAGACGAAGTGCACTAAATAAATAGCAATCCATAGTTTTTAAGATCCAGTCAGAAGATCCCCTCTGAAGACCGATGATTTTTATGTAAGGATTTTAAAACCATCTGCATGTGCATAAACACACATATATACACCTACATATGCGGGCGTGCACGGCATTTCAGGAAATGAACATAGTTTCACCCAAACCATTAACAAAATACATTGTTTGTATAGAAAATGCAGATCTTTATCTTACGTTACAAAAGAATTTTATACCCTATTAACCTGTTCCCTAAAGTATATATAGCGCAAAAAAAAAAAAAAAGTCCTAACACCCACTGATTGTTCTTAAAGGGACACTGAACTAAAAAAATGTTCTCATGATTCGGATAGAGCATTCAAATAAAGATAGCAAGAGAATGAAGAACATTTGATAATAGGAGTAAATTAGAAAGTTGCATGCTCTATCTGAATCACGAAAGAAGAAATTTGGGTTCAGTGTCCCTTTAATGCACTAGAACAGTGTTTCTCAGCTGAAGTCGTCATGTACCCCCCAATAGGCCAGATTTTTTATGATATCTAAACAAGAGCACAGATGAAATTAGATGATCAGTAACCATGGTTACTTAATTGCTCTCACCCATCAGCGCATTTTACCTGTGCTCTAGTTCAGATATCATGAAAATCTGGCCCGTTAGGGCTACTTGAAGACTAGAGAGTTGAGAAACTCTGCACTAGACAGGCGTACATTTTGTGGATTTGCTGCTAAATTGTAAACAAATTTGGCAAACCCCGACATAAAACAATATAGCTATATTTACAGAGCTACAAAAGAAGAATATTCCGAACAAAACACAGTTGAAAGTCTTGAGGGGTTAAACTGAATTAGGCCCTCCATAGGCAGAGGAGATTAGAGCTGTATGCACTGAGTTGTCAAAATCCAAAACGACTTTTTGAGCCCTACCTTAAATCATTTCTTTCCATTATGCAAAACTGACACTTCAGACAAGTTTATTTGATGAGCTGCATTGTGCTGCCAACTAAGATCCATCAAACGTTTCTCCTCCTCCTGCATACTGATTTCCTTTTTATTTCTAAGCCTCGCTGTTTAAAATCAATATGATCTGTGTGTTGTGCATTGTCTGCATACAAGCAAGTCTTAATTTAAGGTTTCTGGCGCAGCAGAATGCATGCAGACATTTGCCAGGATTTTACTGGGGGGGGGGGTTTACACTATCATCAACAGATAGTTCCGTAGACTGTGCACATGCAGCTGCAGAAATAGATGGTGGTAAATATCACCAAGCACTATAATGATCACGAGCGATCAGGAAATAATAGCGTGAGCAATTTCTCTGGATGACTGAATATTGCAGAAACAGATGCCCTGTCCTGCGAAAGTGCGATAAGAGTTTGCAAAATAGAATTCGGATATTCAGAATCTCAGTTTCAGCTAGAACATCTTTTGCAGTTGTTGGGTTTTTGTAAAGCTGAGTCAAGAGAGCACAGCACTTCTTTTGTTGAAACTTAAATGGCCAACCTGATTTTATTCTATTCTTTACAGCTTGGTTTCCTTATATTGTTTATATATCTCACTCCAGATCAGCACAAAATACAATTCTGGTGGGTCCCAACAATGCTGACCCATAATCGCTGGATAAATGCACTGCACAAAGCATCTTATGCTATATTAAACAGCCTGTATGTGCAGAAAATATACAAGTTACTTAAAGGGGCAAGGGCAAAATGTAATGGTCATTTTTAAATTAAATAAAATTTTAAGTTAGACAGTTACACTAAAGAACCAGCTCAAATGCAATGTGTTGATTGACTGGAAATTAAAGCAATTTTTAAAAGTTTTATAATGCAGCAGTTGAAAATTGCATTGCAAATTAGCTGCAGAGAAAAACTGAAATTTGGTTAAGTTTTTAAAATGTCTCTTGACTAAATGTATTTCCTTTGCTCTTGGACTAATATAACATCACATGAGGTAAAAATGTAGTAATAAAAAGGAGCATTGCTCACAAGAACGTTGTGGTCAGGTGTCACAGCTTTGCAGACCAGGATAGGCCTCGAGGTCGGGAAAAAAAAATCAGTGAGAGACAGTCAATCAATAAGCTGCCTCTTAACAGCGTTGCTATGTATTTCACTGTTCGCTTCAGACAGTGCTTTGTTCTGGCTGCACTGTGTTAAGGAAAATGTACACAGTGTAGCCAGAGCACAGTGCTGTTTGCAGAGCTGCTCCACATTAGGCTGTTCTCTTCAAAGTGAAAACGCTAACAGTTCCTGTGTCCTGTTCTTTTTGTATACATGCTGCATTTTCAGCAATGGCATCTCAGATCACAGCATATTCTGCCTTGGCGTCTAGGATATTTTATTATTGCACATTTGCTTGTATATAAAACTGTTTTTAATCCCTGCTAGAGCTGCAATGCAATACTAGACCTAGCTAATCACATCTGGTGAGACAATGACAAGAGGCATATGGGCCACCAATTACCAGCTAACTCACCAAAATGCATTGCTGCTGATGGGCCTACCTAGACTTGCTTTTTAAACAATGGATACCAAGGGAACAAAGTAATAGAAGTACAGTAAATTGAAAAGTCTCTTAAAATTGCATGTTCTATGTGAGCCACTAAAGCTTAAATGTGGACTTTCATGCCACTCTAAGTCAACAAAAGTATTTAAAAACAAATACTGAACCCAAGTCTTCACATTGTTAACCACTTCCCACCTGGACTTATTTGGCTACATCAGAACAAAGTTCTGATGTAAACAAATAAGTAATAATTTAAATCACATGATCGTTAATGTGATCTTGTGATTTCAATGATGGGATCGGGTCAGGGGGAGTGTCTAACACTAGGCCCACCCTCCAGCCAGCAATCCCATTTAGAAAGCTGCAGAGGCTAGGACGTTCCATGCCATCCGAAGGGCGCTAAAGTCCAGCTCAATCAGGATGGCATGGAACGTCCTAACGGCAGGAATGGGTTAAATAGAAGTTCAACAATGCTTACAGACAATGTTTTGTTTATCAATTAGTGAATTAAATATTAGTTTTAGCAGACTAGTAGGAATTTGATTTACATCACATAGGATTTTTTTTTTTTTTATGAAAAACTACCAAAAACAAAACAAAAAAAACAGGCCTACTAAAAAGAGACAGTAAACACCTTGCAATTAAAAAGTTTTTTTTTCTGCAGTCTTGAAGTACACTTTGTTTCATTTATTAAAGGCATATGAAAATACAATTTTAAAAAGCTGCAATTAACTTCTATTATCAAAATGTGTGCCGTTACTATGGTATTCTTTGTTGACGCGATACCTAGGTAGGTGTCTGAGCACTACATGGCAGGAAACAGTTCTGCCATCTAGTGCTCTTGCTAATGGATAACATTGTTGCAAAACTGCTGCTATATAGTGCTCCAGACACATGCATGCTCCTGAGCATACGTCTCCACTTTTCCACAAAAAATACCAAGAGAACAAAGAAACATTTGATAACAGAAGTAAATTAGAAAGTTGTTTAAAATCGCATGCTCGGCCTGAATTATGAAAGAAAGAAAAAAGTGAGTTTTATGTCCCTTTAAAGCATAAATATCTTGTTTGCTGCAGTTGTTTTTCAACATCCAAACTAAACCAACTGTACAATCTGGATAAATACAACTGACCACAGTAATTTTGTTAGAAAAATAATATATTGCAATCTGCAAAGTATTTACTGTCCCTTTAAAATTTGAATGGTGCATTGTTTATCCATTAAGGTTACTTATTACTCTATATATAGGGCTAGATTTATCAAGCCCCTACAGACCGCTGCTTCCCTAAGCTCTTCGCCACCTCTAAACTGGCGAAATTCAATCTCCTCGGTCGAGTCCGACCGAGGAGATTGACAGCTCCTGCCCGCGCGCGGGCAGGGGGTGGGATTGCACGCTCGTGTGCAATGCCAAATACCTGAGGTTAATTTCACCCCCCCACAGGCGAGCTGAGGTGTACAGGGGCGCGTATACGCGCCCCTGTACACCTCAGCTATAATATAATAAATCTAGCCCATAGTGTAGGAGACAGACCATATACAGCTTATTAACTTCAAGCACAATAAGTTATATGTTGAGAACTAACGTTTTGTTGTAACACTTGCAGATGCATGCATGTCCCTCTCTACCAGTAGTAATGATCAGCAGTAAGGGTTAGCACGACGGAGGACAAAAACAATACTGGGAGTACAAGAATCAATTGCTTTAAAAAAAAAAAATTAAAAAAAAAAAAATATATATATATATATATATATATATATACACAAATTTTCGGACAAATGATCATTTAGCAATGTGCCCTAGCAGCTTTGGTTTCACAGTTACGCTGTATATTTATGCAAATGCATGCTAATTATCAAGCAAAGGTGGCAACCCTCATAGCATGTTTTAAGGAAGTGCCGAGGGCAAATAGGAAATGGCTTCAACAAATAAAATAAATACAAATAAAACCTTGCATGCAAATAAAATCTTGACACTCCATCCAAAACATAATTGCAGAACCTAAATCAACTAAAAGCCACTCTGTGTTGTAAATGTAACCATCTCACTCATCAGTTTTTACCACAGATACTAAACAGAGCTGCTTATCTATGCGGCTATTACTGCTAACAATGTCATTGCTTCAATTACAGAGCAATTGGAGCTATTCCCCAAAATGACGAAGGGGTAAAATTAAAAAGGTTCTGAGGGACTGACATATCAAGCAGCTGTATAACTGAACTGGCAGTATCAAGTTCCCTCTGCATTTGTTTATTCGGAAATTGCCTCTTGCGATGGGAAGTGTAAGAAATGGTTGCAATAAGGTCCACACTGAAATGAAGTTAAATGCATAGGCAGCTTAACTGTCTTTATAGTGGTTTACTACTGATAAAATGGCCATTATCTATATGAGGGCTTAAGCTAGAACTTCAATTTAAGGGCCATAATACCCAAATGTTTAAACACTTGAAAGTGATGCAGTATAGCTGTAAAAAGCTGACTAGAAAATATCTCCTGAACATCTCTATGTAAAAAAGAAAGATATTTTACCTCAAAAGTTCCTCAGTAGCCACCTCCCATTGTAAAGGATTTCTAAGCAGCATTTTAGTGTGTCTGTCCTGGGACATCTGAAGGGATGAGCATCGTGCACTCTCATATTATTTCACCAATCAGGTAAAGGAAGTTTACAATGAAATCTCATGAGAGTCAAGTCAAATCTCATGAGATCACAGTAAAAGTTCATGACCTCAGCACTGCTGATGCTGATTGGCTGCTGTTCATTTCTTCATTTTTTATTTTATTTTTTATTTTTTTTACCTGCAGCTGGGAGCAGCTGAGTATAACTTTTTACAAAGAATTTACTCTGCTGAGCTGAGGAGATTGTGAGGTAAAATATCTTCCTTTTTTACATAGAGATGCTCAGGTGATATTTTCCTGTCAGCTTTTTACAGTTATACTGCATCAGTTTCAAGTGATTTAGCATATGAGTATTATGTCCCTTTAAGGCATAATAGGAATAATTTTAAAAGGGAGAAGGCCAAACTAGCTTTATCATTAGAGACAAACAGTTTTTTTTTCACCCCACTTTGTTGCATTTAAAAAAGAGGGCATCTTATTTGTTTAATGTTTATATAAAACAGATACTAAATGTACGGTTTAAGGGACACTAAAGTAAAAATTAAAGTTTCATGATTCAGATAAAGCATGCAATTTAAAACAGAAAGAAACAAAAAAAAACTTCCCAATATACATTAATTTTTAAACATGCACATTATTTTTATATGCACACATTCTGAGGCTCCAGCTCCTACTGAGCATGTGTTAAAGTGTACAGAATTTTTGCAATTGGCTGATGGCTGTCACATGACACAGGGGGAGGGAAAATTTAACTTTGAAATGAGCAGTAGAATATTTTCTGGCTAATTTCAAATTCAAAAGAAGTGCCATTGCATTGTCTTTTTATTATGTGTCAGTTTTTCAATTCTACTGTATTTAGTGATCATAAACAATAATAAAAGAACAAATGATTTTTCATGGATTGTGGGGGGTGTTAACTTCCACTGTGGGAGTTGTATCCCATGGCTTCTAGGTCTATTACACATGCCAAGAAAGCTCTGGCCTTTAAATTATCTTTTGGAATATGGTCTCAAAGTGGGAGAAATCAAAAGCCTATACAGTACCTCTAAGAAATTATGTTCAGTATCCAGGGAACTTGAATAGAAATTGAGTTGGGGGGGACGCACCTTCATGCTGATTTGAAGGAAGGGGCAGGTTATTTTTTTTTTTGTTTTTTTGGTCTGTTTGGACACCAAAGAGGAGGATCTTTGCTTCTTGGAATGACACAAGGAGTGAAATCATCCCTTCCAGTGAATGTAGCAATTCAGTGGCCGTCCAAACAAGATCTTTCCCTGAAATAGAAGGATCTTGAAAATGCCCCATAGAATAATACAGCAGTACGCTTCCACATCTGAGTCTCTGTGTTCTAAGTATATGCTAGTGTAGGAGGGCACCTAAGTAAATAACTGCAGCTGTGCAGCCTGTGTCATGGTTGCAATTTAATATTCACGGTTTGATAGGTTGTGCCATACTAGTGCACATAGGTGGCCTATCTTGGCGGAAACACACTGACAAGCGAGCAATGTAAATTATTTAAAAAAATTAAAAATCACTCACTCTCTCACACACTCACTCACTCACTCAGTCACTGTCAGATACAGAAGTGTTTGCCAAGTAATGGTCCTACAATTTCTATTTCAAATAACAACAATTATCAGACGAGATGTATGCACTGTATGCAGGGGAAGCTGAGCATATTGCCCCTTTAAAAAGGGATAGTACTCCCAAATTTGTTCTTTCATGATTCAGATAGAAAGTTGCATGATCAAATTTACTCATATTATTAATTTCTTTGTTCCTGTTGTATCTTTATTTGAAAAGCAGGAATGTAAGCTAAAGAGCCGGCCCATTTTTGGTTCAGACCTGGGTTGCACTTGCTTATTGGTTTGCTAAATGAAGCCACCAATCACAAGCGCTAGCCAGGGTGCTGAAACCAAAAATGGGCAGGCTCCTTAGCATATATTCCTACTTTTTCAAATAAAGATACCAAGAGAACGAAGAAACATTGACAATAGGAGTAAATTAGAAAGGTGCTTAAAATTGCATGCTCTATCCAAATCATGAAAGAAACAAATGTGGGGTTACTATCCCTTTGTGTGTGTGTGTGTGTGTGTGTGTGTGTGTGTGTGTGTGTGTGTGTGTGTGTGTGTGTGTGTGTGTGTGTGAGACACACACACACAATCTACTGAAGAAAAGAGAATTTATGCTTACCTGATAAATTACTTTCTCCAACGGTGTGTCCGGTCCACGGCGTCATCCTTACTTGTGGGAATATCTCTTCCCCAACAGGAAATGGCAAAGAGTCCCAGCAAAGCTGGCCATTTAGTCCCTCCTAGGCTCCGCCCACCCCAGTCATTCGACCGACGGACAGGAGGAAAAATATAGGAGAAACCATATGGTACCGTGGTGACTGTAGTTAGAGAAAATAATTCATCAGACCTGATTAAAAAACCAGGGCGGGCGGTGGACCGGACACACCGTTGGAGAAAGTAATTTATCAGGTAAGCATAAATTCTGTTTTCTCCAACATTGGTGTGTCCGGTCCACGGCGTCATCCTTACTTGTGGGAACAAATACCAAAGCTTTAGGACACGGATGAAGGGAGGGAGCAAATCAGGTTACCTAAACGGAAGGCACCACAGCTTGCAAAACCTTTCTCCCAAAAATAGCCTCCGAAGAAGCAAAAGTATCAAATTTGTAAAATTTGGCAAAAGTGTGCAGTGAAGACCAAGTCGCTGCTTTACATATCTGGTCAACAGAAGCCTCGTTCTTGAAGGCCCATGTGGAAGCCACAGCCCTAGTGGAGTGAGCTGTGATTCTTTCAGTAGGCTGCCGTCCGGCAGTCTCATAAGACAATCGGATGATGCTTTTAAGCCAAAAGGAAAGAGGTAGAAGTCGCTTTTTGACCTCTCCTTTTACCAGAATAGACAACTAACAAAGAAGATGTTTGTCTGAAATCTTTTGTAGCCTCTAAATAGAATTTTAGAGCACGGACTACGTCCAAATTGTGTAACAAACGTTCCTTCTTTGAAACTGGATTCGGACATAAAGAAGGTACAACTATCTCCTGGTTAATATTCTTGTTAGAAACAACCTTTGGAAGAAAACCAGGCTTAGTACGCAAAACCACCTTATCAGCATGGAACACCAGATAGGGCGGAGAACATTGCAGAGCAGATAACTCTGAAACTCTTCTAGCAGAAGAAATAGCAACCAAAAACAAAACTTTCCAAGATAGTAACTTAATATCTATGGAATGTAAAGGTTCAAACGGAACCCCTTGAAGAACTGAAAGAACTAGATTTAGACTCCAGGGAGGAGTCAAAGGTCTGTAAACAGGCTTGATCCTAACCAGAGCCTGAACAAATGCTTGAACATCTGGCACAGCTGCCAGTCTTTTGTGTAGTAAGACAGATAAAGCAGAGATCTGTCCCTTTAGAGAAATTGCAGATAATCCTTTCTCCAAACCTTCTTGGAAAAAGGAGAGAATCTTAGGAATTTTTATCTTATTCCATGGGAATCCTTTGGATTCACACCAACAGATATATCTTTTCCATATTTTATGCTAAATCTTTCTAGTTACCGGTTTTCTGGCCTGAACCAGAGTATCTATCACAGAATCTGAAAGCCCACGCTTCGATAGAATCAAGCTTTCAATCTCCAAGCCGTCAGCTGGAGGGAGACCAGATTTGGATGTTCGAATGGACCCTGAACAAGAAGGTAGCTTCCATGGTGGAACCGATGACATATTCACCAGGTCTGCATACCAAGTCCTGCGTGGCCACGCAGGAGCTATCAAGATCACCGAGGCCCTCTCCTGTTTGATCCTGGCTACCAGCCTGGGAATGAGAGGAAACTGTGGAAATACATAAGCTAGGTTGAAGGTCCAAGGTGCTACTAGTGCATCTACTAGAGTAGCCTTGGGATCCCTGGATCTGGACCCGTAGCAAGGAACCTTGAAGTTCTGACGAGACGCCATCAGATCCATGTCTGGAATGCCCCATAATTGAGTTAGTTGGGCAAAGATCTCCGGGTGGAGTTCCCACTCCCCCGGATGGAATGTCTGACGACTCAGATAATCCGCTTCCCAGTTTTCCACACCTGGGATGTGGATCGCAGATAGGTGGCAGGAGTGATCCTCCGCCCATTGAATTATTTTGGTCACTTCTTTCATCGCCAGGGAACTCAGTGTTCCCCCCTGATGATTGATATACGCAACGGTCGTCATGTTGTCTGATTGGAATCTTATGAATCTGGCCTTTGCTAGCTGAGGCCAAGCCCTGAGAGCATTGAAGATCGCTCTTAGTTCCAGAATGTTTATCGGGAGAAGAGACTCTTCCCGAGACCATAGTTCCTGAGCTTTCAGGGACTCCCAGACCGCTCCCCAGCCCACTAGACTGGCGTCGGTCGTGACAATGACCCACTCTGGTCTGTGGAAGCTCATTCCCTGGGATAGATGGTCCAGGGTCAGCCACCAACGGAGTGAATCTCTGGTCTTCTGATCTACTTGAATCATTGGAGACAAGTCTGTCTGTATAGTCCCCATTCCACTGTTTGAGCATGCACAGTTGTAATGGTCTTAGATGAATTCGTGCAAAAGGAACTATGTCCATTGCTGCAACCATCAACCTTACTACTTCCATGCACTGCGCTATGGAAGGACGTGGAACAGAATGAAGAACTTGACAAGTGCTTAGAAGTTTTGACTTTCTGACCTCTGTCAGAAAAATCCTCATTTCTAAGGAATCTATTATTGTTCCCAAGAAGGGAACTCTTGTTGACGGAGACAGAGAACTTTTTTCTATGTTCACCTTCCATCCGTGTGATCTGAGAAAGGCCAGAACGATGTCTGTATGAGCCTTTGCTTTTGACAGGGACGACGCTTGTATTAGAATGTCGTCCAAGTAAGGTACTACTGCAATGCCCCTCGGTCTTAGAACCGCTAGAAGGGACCCTAGTACCTTTGTGAAAATCCTTGGAGCAGTGGCTAACCCGAAAGGGAGGGCCACAAACTGGTAATGCTTGTCCAGAAAGGCGAACCTTAGGAACTGATGATGTTCTTTGTGGATAGGAATATGTAGGTACGCATCCTTTAGATCCACGGTAGTCATAAATTGACCTTCCTGGATAGTGGGTAGAATCGTTCGAATGGTTTACATCTTGAACGATGGTACCCTGAGAAATTTGTTTAGGATCTTCAAATCCAAAATTGGTCTGAAAGTTCCCTCTTTTTTGGGAACTACAAACAGATTGGAATAAAATCCCATTCCTTGTTCCTTTATTGGAACTGGGTGTATCACTCCCATCTTTAACAGGTCTTCTACACAATGTAAGAACGCCTGTCTCTTTATTTGGTTTAAGGATAAGTGAGACATGTGGAACCTTCCCCTTGGGGGTAGTTCCCTGAATTCCAGAAGATAACCCTGAGAAACTATTTCTAGCGCCCAGGGATCCTGAACATCTCTTGCCCAAGCCTGAGCAAAGAGAGAGAGTCTGCCCCCTACTAGATCCGGTCCCGGATCGGGGGCTACTCCTTCATGCTGTTTTGTTAGCAGCAGCAGGCTTCTTGGCCTGCTTACCCTTGTTCCAGCCTTGCATCGGTTTCCAGGCTGGTTTGGGTTGTGAGGCATTACCCTCTTGCTTAGAGGATGCAGAATTACAGGCCGGTCCGTTCCTGAAATTGCAAAAGGAACGAAAATTAGACTTATTCTTGGCCTTGAAAGGCCTATCTTGTGGAAGGGCGTGGCCCTTTCCCCCAGTGATGTCTGAGATAATCTCTTTCAATTCTGGTCCAAATAGAGTTTTACCTTTGAAAGGGATGTTAAGCAATTTTGTCTTGGATGACACATCCGCTGACCAAGACTTTAGCCAAAGCGCTCTGCGCGCCACGATTGCAAACCCTGAATTTTTCGCCGCTAATCTAGCTAATTGCAAAGCGGCATCTAAAATAAAAGAGTTAGCCAACTTAAGTGCGTGAACTCTGTCCATAACCTCCTCATATGGAGTCTCTCTACTGAGCGACTTTTCTAGTTCCTCGAACCAGAACCACGCTGCTGTAGTGACAGGGACAATGCACGAAATGTGTTGTAGAAGGTAACCTTGCTGTACAAAAATCTTCTTAAGCAAACCCTCCAATTTTTTATCCATAGGATCTTTGAAAGCACAACTATCCTCGATAGGAATAGTAGTGCGTTTGTTTAGAGTAGAAACTGCCCCCTCGACCTTAGGAACTGTCTGCCATAAGTCCTTTCTGGGGTCGACCATAGGAAATAATTTCTTAAATATAGGGGGGGGAACAAAAAGGTATACCGGGCTTTTCCCACTCCTTATTCACTATGTCCGCCACCCGCTTGGGTATAGGAAAAGCGTCGGGGTGCACCGGAACCTCTAGGAACTTGTCCATCTTGCATAATTTCTCTGGAATGACCAAGTTGTCACAATCATCCAGAGTAGATAACACCTCCTTAAGCAGTGCGCGGAGATGTTCTAATTTAAATTTAAATGTCACAACATCAGGTTCAGCTTGTTGAGAAATTTTTCCTGAATCTGAAATTTCCCCATCTGACAAAACCTCCCTCATGGCCACTTCAGATTGGTGTGAGGGTATGACAGAACAATTATCATCAGCGCCCTCCTGCTCTTCAGTGTTTAAAACAGAGCAATCGCGCTTTCTCTGATATGTAGGCATTTTGGATAAAATATTTGCTATGGAGTTATCCATTACAGCCGTCAATTGTTGCATGGTAATAAGCATTGGCGCGCTAGATGTACTAGGGGCCTCCTGCATGGGCAAAACTGGTGTAGACACAGTAG
Source organism: Bombina bombina (assembly GCF_027579735.1). Taxonomy (NCBI): domain Eukaryota; kingdom Metazoa; phylum Chordata; class Amphibia; order Anura; family Bombinatoridae; genus Bombina; species Bombina bombina. Next base: position 655,525,465 of record NC_069504.1, read on the forward strand.
GGGATGATGTAGCATCATGTTTACTCCCCTCATCTGAGGAATCATCTTGGGTAATTTCATTATCTGTGGCAGTACTGTCCTTACTTTGTTTGGACGCTATGGCACAATTCTCACACAAATTTAAATGGGGAGACACATTGGCTTTCATACATATAGAACATAGCTTATCCGAAGGTACAGACATGTTAAACAGGCTTAAACTTGTCAACAAAGCACAAAAACCGTTTTAAAACAAAACCGTTACGGTCTCTTTAAATTTTAAACAGAAAACACTTTATTACTGAATATGTGAAAAAGTATGAAGGAATTGTTCAAAAATTACCAAAATTTCACCACAGTGTCTTAAAGCATTAAGAGTATTGCACACCAATACGGAACCGGAGCCGTTTACAAATTTAACCCCTATACAGTCCCAGCTATAGCCTTTGCTGAGACCCAACCAAGCCCAGAGGGGAATACGATACCAAGTGACGCCTTCTAGAAACTTTTCCAGCTACTTTCAGATCCTCACACATGCATCTGCATGTCCTGCTCTCAAAAAACAACTGCGCAGTAATGGCGCGAAAATGAGGCTCAGCCTACAACTGGGAAGGCCCCCTGACTGGAAAAGGAGTCTAACATAGTGCCTGCCGTTAATAAACCTTCCCCAAGTTTATAAATGTGAATTATCAGCATAAACATGAATAAAATGCCCAAATAAAGCAATCGATTTAGCCCATAAAAGTGTCTACCAGTTTTATAGCCCATATTAAGCCCTTTATTCTGTTTGTTTGACTAAGAAAATGGCTTACCGGTCCCCATGAGGGGAAATGACAGCCTTCCAGCATTACATGGTCTTGTTAGAAAACAGAATTTATGTTTACCTGATAAATTACTTTCTCCAACGGTGTGTCCGGTCCACGGCGTCATCCTTACTTGTGGGATATTCTCTTCCCCAACAGGAAATGGCAAAGAGCCCAGCAAAGCTGGTCACATGATCCCTCCTAGGCTCCGCCTACCCCAGTCATTCGACCGACGTTAAGGAGGAATATTTGCATAGGAGAAACCATATGGTACCGTGGTGACTGTAGTTAAAGAAAATAAATTATCAGACCTGATTAAAAAAACCAGGGCGGGCCGTGGACCGGACACACCGTTGGAGAAAGTAATTTATCAGGTAAACATAAATTCTGTTTTCTCCAACATAGGTGTGTCCGGTCCACGGCGTCATCCTTACTTGTGGGAACCAATACCAAAGCTTTAGGACACGGATGAAGGGAGGGAGCAAATCAGGTCACCTAAATGGAAGGCACCACGGCTTGCAAAACCTTTCTCCCAAAAATAGCCTCAGAAGAAGCAAAAGTATCAAACTTGTAAAATTTGGTAAAAGTGTGCAGTGAAGACCAAGTCGCTGCCCTACATATCTGATCAACAGAAGCCTCGTCTTGAATGCCCATGTGGAAGCCACAGCCCTAGTGGAATGAGCTGTGATTCTTTCGGGAGGCTGCCGTCCGGCAGTCTCGTAAGCCAATCTGATGATGCTTTTAATCCAAAAAGAGAGAGAGGTAGAAGTTGCTTTTTGACCTCTCCTTTTACCGGAATAAACAACAAACAAGGAAGATGTTTGTCTAAAATCCTTTGCAGCATCTAAATAGAATTTTAGAGCGCGAACAACATCCAAATTGTGCAACAAACGTTCCTTCTTTGAAACTGGTTTCGGACACAGAGAAGGTACGATAATCTCCTGGTTAATGTTTTTGTTAGAAACAACTTTTGGAAGAAAACCAGGTTTAGTACGTAAAACCACCTTATCTGCATGGAACACCAGATAAGGAGGAGAACACTGCAGAGCAGATAATTCTGAAACTCTTCTAGCAGAAGAAATTGCAACTAAAAACAAAACTTTCCAAGATAATAACTTAATATCAACGGAATGCAAGGGTTCAAACGGAACCCCCTGAAGAACTGAAAGAACTAAATTGAGACTCCAAGGAGGAGTCAAAGGTTTGTAAACAGGCTTAATTCTAACCAGAGCCTGAACAAAGGCTTGAACATCTGGCACAGCGGCCAGCTTTTTGTGAAGTAACACAGACAAGGCAGAAATCTGTCCCTTCAGGGAACTTGCAGATAATCCTTTTTCCAATCCTTCTTGAAGGAAGGATAGAATCCTAGGAATCTTAACCTTGTCCCAAGGGAATCCTTTAGATTCACACCAACAGATATATTTTTTCCAAATTTTGTGGTAAATCTTTCTAGTCACAGGCTTTCTAGCCTGAACAAGAGTATTGATAACAGAATCTGAGAATCCTCGCTTCGATAAGATCAAGCGTTCAATCTCCAAGCAGTCAGCTGGAGTGAAACCAGATTCGGATGTTCGAACGGACCCTGAACAAGAAGGTCTCGTCTCAAAGGTAGCTTCCAAGGAGGAGCCGATGACATATTTACCAGATCTGCGTACCAAGTCCTGCGTGGCCACGCAGGAGCTATCAAGATCACCGACGCCCTCTCCTGATTGATCCTGGCTACCAGCCTGGGGATGAGAGGAAACGGCGGGAACACATAAGCTAGTTTGAAGGTCCAAGGTGCTACTAGTGCATCCACTAGAGACGCCTTGGGATCCCTGGATCTGGACCCGTAGCAAGGAACTTTGAAGTTCTGACGAGAGGCCATCAGATCCATGTCTGGAATGCCCCACAGCTGAGTGACTTGGGCAAAGATTTCCGGATGGAGTTCCCACTCCCCCGGATGCAATGTCTGACGACTCAGAAAATCCGCTTCCCAATTTTCCACTCCTGGGATGTGGATAGCAGACAGGTGGCAGGAGTGAGACTCCGCCCATAGAATGATTTTGGTCACTTCTTCCATCGCCAGGGAACTCCTTGTTCCCCCATGATGGTTGATGTACGCAACAGTTGTCATGTTGTCTGATTGAAACCGTATGAACTTGGCCCTCGCTAGCTGAGGCCAAGCCTTGAGAGCATTGAATATCGCTCTCAGTTCCAGAATATTTATCGGTAGAAGAGATTCTTCCCGAGACCAAAGACCCTGAGCTTTCAGGGATCCCCAGACCGCGCCCCAGCCCATCAGACTGGCGTCGGTCGTGACAATGACCCACTCTGGTCTGCGGAATGTCATCCCTCGTGACAGGTTGTCCAGGGACAGCCACCAACGGAGTGAGTCTCTGGTCCTCTGATTTACTTGTATCTTCGGAGACAAGTCTGTATAGTCCCCATTCCACTGACTGAGCATGCACAGTTGTAATGGTCTTAGATGAATGCGTGCAAAAGGAACTATGTCCATTGCCGCTACCATCAAACCGATCACTTCCATGCACTGAGCTATGGAAGGAAGAGGAACGGAATGGAGTATCCGACAAGAGTCTAGAAGTTTTGTTTTTCTGGCCTCTGTCAGAAAAATCCTCATTTCTAAGGAGTCTATTATTGTTCCCAAGAAGGGAACCCTTGTTGACGGAGATAGAGAACTCTTTTCCACGTTCACTTTCCATCCGTGAGATCTGAGAAAGGCCAGGACAATGTCCGTGTGAGCCTTTGCTTGAGGAAGGGACGACGCTTGAATCAAAATGTCGTCCAAGGAAGGTACTACAGCAATGCCCCTTGGTCTTAGCACAGCTAGAAGGGACCCTAGTACCTTTGTGAAAATCCTTGGAGCAGTGGCTAATCCGAAAGGAAGCGCCACGAACTGGTAATGTTTGTCCAGGAATGCGAACCTCAGGAACCGATAATGTTCCTTGTGGATAGGAATATGTAGATACGCATCCTTTAAATCCACCGTGGTCATGAATTGACCTTCCTGGATGGAAGGAAGAATAGTTCGAATGGTTTCCATCTTGAACGATGGAACCTTGAGAAACTTGTTTAAGATCTTGAGATCTAAGATTGGTCTGAACGTTCCCTCTTTTTTGGGAACTATAAACAGATTGGAGTAGAACCCAATCCCTTGTTCTCTTAATGGAACGGGATGAATTACTCCCATTTTTAACAGGTCTTCTACACAATGTAAGAATGCCTGTCTTTTTATGTGGTCTGAAGACAACTGAGACCTGTGGAACCTCCCCCTTGGGGGAAGTCCCTTGAATTCCAGAAGATAACCTTGGGAGACTATTTCTAGCGCCCAAGGATCCAGAACATCTCTTGCCCAAGCCTGAGCGAAGAGAGAGAGTCTGCCCCCCACCAGATCCGGTCCCGGATCGGGGGCCAACATTTCATGCTGTCTTGGTAGCAGTGGCAGGTTTCTTGGCCTGCTTTCCCTTGTTCCAGCCTTGCATTGGTCTCCAAGCTGGCTTGGCTTGAGAAGTATTACCCTCTTGCTTAGAGGACGTAGCACTTTGGGCTGGTCCATTTCTACGAAAGGGACGAAAATTAGGTTTATTTTTTGCCTTGAAAGGCCGATCCTGAGGAAGGGCGTGGCCCTTACCCCCAGTGATATCCGAGATAATCTCTTTCAAGTCAGGGCCAAACAGCGTTTTCCCCTTGAAAGGAATGTTAAGTAGCTTGTTCTTGGAAGACGCATCAGCCGACCAAGATTTCAACCAAAGCGCTCTGCGTGCCACAATAGCAAACCCAGAATTCTTAGCCGCTAACCTAGCCAATTGCAAAGTGGCGTCTAGGGTGAAAGAATTAGCCAATTTGAGAGCATTGATTCTGTCCCTAATCTCCTCATAAGGAGGAGAATCACTGTCGACCGCCTTTATCAGCTCATCGAACCAGAAACATGCGGCTGTAGCGACAGGGACAATGCATGAAATTGGTTGTAGAAGGTAACCTGCTGAACAAACATCTTTTTAAGCAAACCTTCTAATTTTTTATCCATAGGATCTTTGAAAGCACAACTATCCTCTATGGGTATAGTGGTGCGTTTGTTTAAAGTGGAAACCGCTCCCTCGACCTTGGGGACTGTCTGCCATAAGTCCTTTCTGGGGTCGACCATAGGAAACAATTTTTTAAATATGGGGGGAGGGACGAAAGGAATACCGGGCCTTTCCCATTCTTTATTAACAATGTCCGCCACCCGCTTGGGTATAGGAAAAGCTTCTGGGAGCCCCGGCACCTCTAGGAACTTGTCCATTTTACATAGTTTCTCTGGGATGACCAACTTGTCACAATCATCCAGAGTGGATAATACCTCCTTAAGCAGAATGCGGAGATGTTCCAACTTAAATTTAAATGCAATCACATCAGGTTCAGCTTGTTGAGAAATGTTCCCTGAATCAGTAATTTCTCCCTCAGACAAAACCTCCCTGGCCCCATCAGACTGAGTTAGGGGCCCTTCAGAAATATTAATATCAGCGTCGTCATGCTCTTCAGTATCTAAAACAGAGCAGTCGCGCTTACGCTGATAAGTGTTCATTTTGGCTAAAATGTTTTTGACAGAATTATCCATTACAGCCGTTAATTGTTGCATAGTAAGGAGTATTGGCGCGCTAGATGTACTAGGGGCCTCCTGAGTGGGCAAGACTCGTGTAGACGAAGGAGGGAATGATGCAGTACCATGCTTACTCCCCTCACTTGAGGAATCATCTTGGGCATCATTGTCATTGTCACATAAATCACATTTATTTAAATGAATAGGAATTCTGGCTTCCCCACATTCAGAACACAGTCTATCTGGTAGTTCAGACATGTTAAACAGGCATAAACTTGATAACAAGTACAAAAAACGTTTTAAAATAAAACCGTTACTGTCACTTTAAATTTTAAACTGAACACACTTTATTACTGCAAATGCGAAAAAACATGAAGGAATTGTTCAAAATTTACTAAATTTTCACCACAGTGTCTTAAAGCCTTAAAAGTATTGCACACCAAATTTGGAAGCTTTAACCCTTAAAATAACGGAACCGGAGCCGTTTTGAACATTAACCCCTTTACAGTCCCTGGTATCTGCTTTGCTGAGACCCAACCAAGCCCCAAGGGGAATACGATACCAAATGACGCCTTCAGAAAGTCTTTTCTAAGTATCAGAGCTCCTCTCACATGCGACTGCATGCCATGCCTCTCAAAAACAAGTGCGCAACACCGGCGCGAAAATGAGACTCTGCCTATGCTTTGGGAAAGCCCCTAAAGAATAAGGTGTCTAAAACAGTGCCTGCCGATATTATTATATCAAAATACCCAGATAAAATGATTCCTCAAGGCTAAATATGTGTTAATAATCAATCGATTTAGCCCAAAAAAAGTCTACAGTCTTAATAAGCCCTTTTTGAAGCCCTTATTTACAATCGTAATAAACATGGCTTACCGGATCCCAGAGGGAAAATGACAGCTTCCAGCATTACATCGTCTTGTTAGAATGTGTCATACCTCAAGCAGCAAGAGACTGCTCACTGTTCCCCCAACTGAAGTTAATTGCTCTCAATAGTCCTGTGTGGAACAGCCATGGATTTTAGTGACGGTTGCTAAAATCATTTTCCTCATACAAACAGAAATCTTCATCTCTTTTCTGTTTCTGAGTAAATAGTACATACCAGCACTATTTCAAAATAACAAACTCTTGATTGAATAATAAAAACTACAGTTAAACACTAAAAAACTCTAAGCCATCTCCGTGGAGATGTTGCCTGTACAACGGCAAAGAGAATGACTGGGGTAGGCGGAGCCTAGGAGGGATCATGTGACCAGCTTTGCTGGGCTCTTTGCCATTTCCTGTTGGGGAAGAGAATATCCCACAAGTAAGGATGACGCCGTGGACCGGACACACCTATGTTGGAGAAATATGGCTAGTCATACCTTAAGCAGAAAAGTCTGCTAACTGTTTCCCCCAACTGAAGTTACTTCATCTCAACAGTCCTATGTGGAAACAGCAATCGATTTTAGTTACTGTCTGCTAAAATCATCTTCTTCTCACAAACAGAAATCTTCATCCTTTTCTGTTTCAGAGTAAATAGTACATACCAGCACTATTTTAAAATAACAAACACTTGATAGAAGAATAAAAACTACATTAAAACACCAAAAAACTCTTAACCATCTCCGTGGAGATGTTGCCTGTGCAACGGCAAAGAGAATGACTAGGGTGGGCGGAGCCTAGGAGGGACTATATGGCCAGCTTTGCTGGGACTCTTTGCCATTTCCTGTTGGGGAAGAGATATTCCCACAAGTAAGGATGACGCAGTGGACCGGACACACCAATGTTGGAGAAATTATCTTTTCTTACACACGGTCAAATTTGTGTACCAGGTAGATTCCTGCACCACTTCACATAAGGACATGGTATGTGAACCAATCAAGAGCCTGCATTTATACATATGCCAGAATCCGTAAGCAAGCGCTCAGTGTGTTGGCAATTCCATTCCCCTCTATGTGCCGCGCTGTACTGTGTCTTCACTGCCTCTGAAGCACCGCTCCGTCTCACCTCCTCAGCGCTCCCCACGGGAGCTGTAGCTAGAACAAAGGTTCCAGTCCAACTGGTGCAGAAAGGGATGTGTACAGGGAACTTCACCTTCTTCCCTCAAGAGAACAACTTTAGAACAGCCAAATCCTCGCACACACAAGGGTAGGTAAAAGGGGGTGAATATCAAATAACGTACCGCCAGTCCTGTAGCTTAAAAATAAAAAGCTCCTTTATTAGAAATACACTAAAAGGCATACACGCCAGCAAGGTAACAAGGACAGACGCGTTTCATAGTTGTAACTTCTTCAGTGACCTGTAACACCTGAAGACTCATCCTTAATAAAGGTATTAACCACTCCCCATTACAGGTGCAATTTGTTGGATCAGGTGAATCACAGAAAAGGAGGGCAATCACATTCAACATATATACAGTTCCTAACAGATAAGCATATTTACATAGATACAGAGCGTGGAATAAAATGCAATTTCATTTTAGTGTATCAACATTTATTTACTGAAAGTTCAAATTTAGATTGTATGTTTAACTGAAATTGAAATATGGGACATCACTTTGTTTTTGACAGCAGGACCCAAGTTAATAGCTAAATCAAAATCACCCAAAAAAGTTAAATACCCAAAGCTGCCTTGTAATTTTTTCCTATGAACTGAGTACAAATAACCATTTTCCTACTGTAAGCTAATGCTCTAGTATAAATATAGTAAGACAGAACATCATGCAAAAGGCTAAATAACTTTTAGGGTATTTATAACTATCACCTTATTAAAGAAAGGAGTATTACTAATTTAAATTCTTGGAAATCTAGAAACTTCCCGAGTTTCTCCATCAATCTAAATTTGAACTTTCAGTAAATAAATGTTGATACACTAAAATGAAATTACATTTTATTCCACGCTCTGTATCTATGTAAATATGCTTATCTGTTAGGAACTGTATATATGTTGAATGTGATTGCCCTCCTTTTCTGTGATTCACCTGATCCAACAAATTGCACCTGTAATGGGGAGTGGTTAATACCTTTATTAAGGATGAGTCTTCAGGTGTTACAGGTCACTGAAGAAGTTACAACTATGAAACGCGTCTGACCTTGTTACCTTGCTGGCGTGTATGCCTTTTAGTGTATTTCTAATAAAGGAGCTTTTTATTTTTAAGCTACAGGACTGGCGATTTATACATATGCTCCAACACTGGCTGCATCCACATTTACTGTGTGTTTAACCACTGCAAAGAGGCTAAACACATAACCAAAGGGAAATTCTTTAAAAGCAAAAATGTTTTAAATTAGAAAATGTTTGTTTACCCTGGAAAATTCTTTTAAAGCAAAATGTAGGAGCCAGTAAGAATACAGATAAGCCAAATATGTATTTAGTGATCTAGACAAGGATCTTTGTATACAAAAACTAATCTAAAAAGCATAAGAAGCCCCATAATACAAAAAAAAAAAAAAAAAAAAAAAAACACATCAAGGGGCTGTGATTCTGAGGGTTTGTCAAGTCCTGGCTTAAACGCAGTGAAAAAAACCTAATACATATTCAACTCCAGCAGACATACACATTAATTTATCTCCATTTACACAAAACTTTTACGAAACTAACCACAAGCACTTCTCATCCCACAGTCTTAAATGAATACTAAAGAGCCATTTTGCTATTGTAGTAAATGTAAATCATTTTATTTATATTTTTAAATTATTTTTTTTTTTTAGATACCTACATTATGTTGCATCCTGTTTTAAATTTGACCATGACCCTACTCTGCCAGTCAATAAATGAGAATATGTCAATAGAATATTGGTGCATACACGCATATGCATTCCACTACAGGCTATATATTAAAGCAAAGGTGGTTACAAGTTTTCAGTCTGTGTGCCAAAATTGGCAATTTTCTAAAAAAAAAAAAAGTTTTGAACCCAAAATGTTTCTTTTGTGAGATAGATAGAGCAGGGTTCTTCAAACCACGGGTCAGGACCCATTACGCGGTCAAGACGTTTGTGTGTGTGTTGCAAGAGAGTGTATGGGGTGAGTGTGTGTGTGTTGCAAGAGAGTGTATGGGGTGAGTGTGTGTGTGTTGCAAGAGTGTATGGGGTGAGTGTGTGTGTGTTGCAAGAGTGTATGGGGTGAGTGTGTGTGTGTGTGTTGCAAGAGTGTATGGGGTGAGTGTGTGTGTTGCAAGAGTGTATGGGGTGAGTGTGTGTGTTGCAAGAGTGTATGGGGTGAGTGTATGTATGTATGTGTGTGTTGTAAGAGCGTATGGGGTGAGTGTGTGTTATATGAATGTGTGTGTATGCATGAGAGTGTGTTATTACATTTTACAACACTTTCAAATTTGACTATAATCAGGAATAAAGCATTCACATATTTTAGTCTCTTTGCCAAAAATTGCAGCTATCATGTTGTTCATTTCTCAAGAAATTTTCAGACCAAGTATAAAAATTTGGTCCCAAAGGTATGTTTTATCATGGCACTGGGTCTTGGGGGGAAAAGTTTGAAGAACCCTGAGATAGAGAATGCAATTTTACACAACTTTCTAATTTACTCCTATTATCAAATTTTCTTCATTCTCTTGGTATCTTTTTTTGTGGGAAGGTGCCCCTGAGTATTTAATATGCCATTGAGAGTTGAGATTTCTGTATGGAAAACTGTATACATAGATTTTCAAAGGGTTTTAGTGGGCGAAAAATATCTTTCTTGTGGGGGCTGGTGTTTGAGTGTGTTATTTGTAGATACGAATACCACATGTGAAATGGGGGTCCTAAGGTATCATTGAGTGTTACTCGGTCTGTAATCTGAGTTGCTTCTACTAGTAGGAAGAGGGGAAGATTTTTATACTCTGTTTTTGGTGCGTTGAAAGTAAAAAGGAGTTATGCAGGAGAAACAAATGGTTGCCCAAAAGTGGAGTTAGAGGGGATACAGGGGTTGAAATGTCATTGGTTTACCCGATAAGCTTGTCCCATATCACTAATGTGGCAGTGATGTATTTATTATGGTTTATTTGTTACGGTCAAGCAATTTTGGGTGTCCAACAGATGTCCCTCATGTTGGTTACATTAACTAAATTGGCTTCCATTGGTACCCATAGTTTGGAGGGAGAAGAGTGTTTCCAAGCTATGATGCATGTGAGATGCGCTGCCATATAGTACTCTACGAGGTTGGGTATATTAAGTCTGCCATATGTCTTTGACGGTGTTGACACGGCCCAGCCAGTATAAGTGTCCGTGTTTATGCCTGGATTCAAGGAGCGTGTCAATAGTGGTTTGAAGTTTAACATAATTATCTTGAAATAAATCATGAGGGTTTTTTGGTATAGTGAGCCCCAGGTATCGGAGTGTTGAGACAGTGGCGAAAGGTGTGTTCTGGGCAATGAATTCTAGGACATTTGATGGTGAATTGATCAATATAATTCCAGATTTCCCGATATTTATGGAGAAATTTGAAAAACGTGTTAATATTTTTTTTAGAGTCTTTATTAGAGCCGGCAAAGAAGATATAGGGGATTGCAAGGTAAATATAATATTGTCAGCAAAAAGATGATATTTCTGATGTATAGTGCTGTACTCTATACATTCAATGGATGGATTATGTCTAATTTGTAAGGCTAGGGAAGGAACTAGAGATGGTATTGTTACTCTTTATTTTAGCACGAGGGTTAGCATATAAGGCTTGGATCTTAGAGATAAAAAGGTACCTTTTGATATGTCTGGAAGCTTATCCGTAACTGAGCGGAAGAAAGTGAGTTTATTTGGAGCATATATTGTTGGCTATTGTAATGGGTTTCCCATATAGAAAAAGTCCAACTAGTATCAATACCCTTCCTTCTTTGTCATTGTGTCGTTGCAAAACTTCAAAAGGGGTGTTCCGTTTAAACGATATGCATTTTTTTTTTTTTTAAAGTGAGTTTCTTGTATCATAATTACATCAATCTTTTTTTGTAGAAGTTGTAGTAGGCTATGGACCTCTTTTCTGCTGATAAAAAAACCCTTGACATTTTGTGTGGCTATGGCTATCGGACCATCATGTTTATTCTGCATCTCAGTGCTAGGAGGATTGCTTTAGCAAGCGCAGGACAGATTTGTTACAGCGGGGCTAGAGAAAACTTACTTTTAATGTAGATGTGAAATTCAAATACCTTGCATACTGGGCAACAATTTCAAAAGTTTTTTGTGAGCTAAAAGGTTTAAACTGTTCTCCAATCTTCATTTCAACTGATGAATTAAACTCCATCTAAAATATCATTACCATTCCGGATCTGTTTACCATCACTTTAAAAGGGACACAATGGCTTACTAACAACAATTCACAGTTTAATTAAAGTGAAGGTAAACTTTGATCAATGAAAGTCCGGTTTTTAAATTAAAAAAAAAAAAAAAAAAAAAAAAAATACTTTTAAAACCAGGGGCACTTTCATTCATCAAAGTTTAGAAAGGAGAGAGAAGAGAGAAGAAGAATAAATGATGCTTATCTGATAATTTCCTTTTCTTCTGATGGAAAGCGTCCACAGCTGCATTAGTTACTTTTGGGAATTAAGAACCGGGCGGCCAGAAGGAGGCAAAGACACCCCAGCCAAAGGCTTAAATACTCCTCCCACTCCCCTCATCCCCCAGTCATTCTGCTGAGGAACAAGGAACAGTAGAAGAAATATCAGGGTGAAAGGTGCCAGAAGAATATAAGGACGCCCCACATAAAATCACGGGTGGGGATCTGTGGACTCTTTACATCAGAAGAAAAGGAAATTATCAGGTAAGCATAATTTGTTTTTCTTTTTAAATGGAAAGAGTCCACAGCTGCATTCATTACTTTTGGGAAAACAATACCCAAGATATAGAGGACACTGAATGCCAAGACGGGAGGGTACAATAGGCGGCCCATACTGAGGGCACAAGGCCTGAACCTCTACCCAATATAAAAATAAAAAAAAAAAAAAACCTTCGTCCAAAGCTGAGAAAAAATTTTATGAGGAAAAAGCCCCAAAAAGACACTGACACAGTCAGTCCAGAAGCCAAACTAGAAACCGCAAACTGACTCGACTGAGCCAACAGTCCTCCAGGAGACACCATCGCTCAACAGACAGTCCCCCCCAGTCATCCTCCACAAATTGAGACCCTAGCCAAAAACCCCAAGGGGACAAGTCAAAGAAGAACCAAGGAAACCGCAAGGCTCCCTAATACAAAAAGGAGCACCTCCATGAGTGAGTCCAGCACACAGAGACCCAAAAGGGGCCCAAACAGGGGAAGGAGGCCACGCCTATATCAAGCGAAAGTCCGGGCACAGAGACGGAAAAGATGTCTTTCCAACATCCTGCAAGCACGGAATGCCACTGAAAGAGGCAAAGTCCTCCCAGTGTCTGACCATGGAATACCAAAACATTCGCCATGCAAAAATGTGTAAGACACCCAGGTGAAAAACCCCAAGTTTGAGAACACAGCGTGCATAACAAGACGATACAGAGGGTACTTGTGAGGAAGAAGAAGCAGTCAAGCAAGAAACAGACCGCAAACGCAGGGCACGCTCCAGGCAACCTAAGTCGCCGGATCTACACAAAGGTCCCTAAAAAGGGGGATACCAAACCTCAATCGAGGCCTCCCGAGAAGGGGGAATGCCCTCAGAATCCAAAGGAAGAGCAAACCCTCTTCTGAAATCAATGGAGCAAGTTGAAAGGAAAATCTATACCCTAGCAGACTGAGCTAACAGGATGACTCAACAAGGCTCACACATCCAGAGGAGACTGCGACCCGAACGCAGCGCCTTAGACCGCTCGGCCATCCTGACCTGCAGACCCACACCCAGCTGGACTAACCCAGCCTCAGGGATCCAAGACAGGGGAACAAAAGAATCCTGAAACAGGTACAGGAACGAGAGTAAGGATAGCACAGCCATCCCCACAGAGTACAAGTACAACCGACTCTAAAAACAGACAGCAAGGCCATATACCTAAGAATATATATTAGTATATTTAGAGATATGATTTATGAAGGTATATATTATAAAAACACTTTGTGTGGCATAAAAATATAGTGTAGGTGTTACAGAGTCAACCTGTGCGACTGGTTTAAATCTAATATCCAAGCAACTAAAATGAATCAAATATCAAAGCAGTATGTATATCAAAATAAAATTTATTTATCTTAATTAAAATAACAATGAAATATTGTCTACTGATACTGTGATATTATGACCGGTCATATATAGTAACAAACTCTATGCTAAAACATAAAAAATAAGCTAAAAATAGCTGACTTTTTGTGCAGCTCAGTCTAAAATCATATTGGGATAGTAGCCCTATATGAAAGAGTAAATCCACCTATGGAATCTTGGCTTCTATAACAGTGAAAGTTCCGTTTGGGAAAGAGGTAGATATCAAACTACCTAGGGATGAAGTATTATTATGGCTCCGTTATAGGAGTAAACAAGTGTAAAAGTCCCGTATGGAGATATTGAAAGTTCCGTTATTGGCAGTTTCTGTGAAAATAAGTTGATACCTTCTTTTAGGAATACCTACTGACAACCACGCTGCAGGACCGCTACACCTCTATGGTGCCTACCTGCTCTTTAGTCGAGCTGAATCCTCCGTCAAGGTATGGCACAGGTGTCCGGCGCGCCTCACTACAGCTGGTGACGTCAGGAACGCTGGATGTGTGTCGAATGTAGGTCCGGTCTCGATGAAAAAAAACTCTGCGCAGAGTATTAGAAGTGGATCAAATAATCCCAACGAATCCTTTGCAATCCTTGTAGATAATTATATATTCTCACTTTGTAGTTGTTCTTCTAGGTCCATCAACGCGTTTCACCATATAGAATGGCTTTATCAAGATGGTTTAAGCTGGTTCTGAGATCCTTTATAAATGTGTAGTTCATCTGTGATTGGTCATAAGTTAATTGATAAATTGTTGATTCCTTAAGGTGGATTTGCTTAAAGGTTGATTTACTTAAGGTGGATTATCTAGGTTCTCTTTTTGTATTGAATAGAGCTTTTTCTTAATGCAGTTTGTATATAGATGCTTTTGTGTATATACATGATTTCTTATGGTGTAAAAATGTAAGATCTGTATATTAAAAATTAATTCCTTTTACTCAATTGATATATTCTATAAAACATATAGAGTTAGTATAATATAAACATAGTAGTGTAAACATAGTAGTGTTTCTTTAAAGATTGGTAATAGAATCCTAAAGATAGTATACAAAGTTATATACTGTAAATATATGCATAATACAAACTCGTCGTTCATGCATACATTATACAGATCATCTAAAATTGGGACTGATATAGTTAAAGCTTACATCTATATTCATTAGAGCTTTTTCTTTTTCTATCAGTATTAGCATATATGAGTTAAAAATTATACAACATTATTGTTGTTAAACCGTTATTAACCCTAGATGTCAGTACTTAATAGTTGGTCTTGTAAGATAAAAGGTCCCATAAATGTCTTTGGTCTCAAAAATATGTATGACCTGATTGGTTCAGAAGTTTTTAAATATTGTATGACTGTGTATTGTATATAATAATTGTAGATCCCAATTATATTCACTAAAATGTCTTATATGAACTGTGACTCTAAAGGTAAAGTGATCGTATAAAGAATCTAAAAAAGGATCCTTAAATCTATAGTAGGGTACATATGGGAAGGTATTATGTTTTAATATTTGAAATACAATTCCATTGAGGCTATTATTTGGCTATTGTACTGGTGTGTACAATGTAGGAATGGTGGGGAGTTGTAAGATTAGCAGTCTAGAATGAATGGATTTAAATCTAGCTCCGAATTTAGTCCTTGTGGGAATAATGTTTTTAATTCAAAAATAAGTTCTGCTTCTTTTCTAAGGAGTAATTGATCAAAATTTCCTCCTCTCCATGGTTTTGCGATCTTGCAAATACCCCAATATTTAAGGTTGTTTGTGTTATTGTGGTGTGCTGTCCTGAAGTGTTCATACAGCCTAGTTTCTTGGTCACCTTTTTTTATGAGATTGAGGTGTTCCCTAATTCTAGTGCGTAAAACTCTGGAGGTTTGCCCCATGTGCACTGAATCAGGTATATGATGCCCTTATCACTGCATCTAATGGTCTCTTTGATATTGTATGTCTTGCCCATATTGAAAGATTTGTAATCTTTACATTTTGTGCTATGTTGGCAAGCTTTACAGCTATAGCATGGGTAGTATCCCCTTAATTTTCTTCCCATCAAATCTTTCTCTTTGGTTTTATGGTTTGCTTTCTTAAAGTCGCTAGGTGCAAGAATATTTTTAATGTTATTTGCTTTCCTGTACACAATACTAGGGTGATCGGAGATACTGTTTCCCAAAATTGGATCAGATTTAATCAGATGCCAGTGTTTGTTTAAAATTCTAGTTAGATGTTTGTGATGGTAATTATAATTAGTTATTAGTGGTACTTTTAAAATTTCATTGGTTTGGTTATCAACTTTTGGTTTTTTTGAGAGTATGTTTTGTCTGTCCATATTTCTCACTTTAATGATTTCATCTTTCAGAATATGTTGATCATATCCTTTTTCTAGGAATCTGTCCTCTAGGATCTTAACCTGTGTATCGTAATCAGAAAGTTTGGAGCAATTGCGTCTAATTCTAAGGAATTGGCCCTTAGGGATGTTATTTATCCACCTTTTCAGGTGTCAACTATGTGTGGGGATATAGTTATTGGCATCCGTTGTTTTGAAATGGTTTTTAGTTGTTAGTTCTCCGTGTTCTATAAAGATGTCCAAATCTAAAAACGTTATTTGTTGTCTGCTTATTGTGTAAGTGAATTTCAAATTTAGATCATTGTGATTCATATCTTGGAAGGTTATTAAGCTCTCCTCACTCCCCTTCCATACTATTAAAATATCGTCGATATATCTTTTGAACAGCACGAGGTTTGCTCCCAACTCATGCTCTTGGGTGAAATGGTGTTCCCATTTACCCATAAACAAGTTAGCATAGCTGGGAGCAAACCTCGTGCCCATTGCTGTACCTTGTGTTTGAAGATATATATCATCATTAAAAGCGAAAACATTGTTTTCCAGTATAAATTCAATACATGTTAGTATAAATTGTTTATGTTTCAATTGGAAGCTGTTCTCGCTTTTTAGGAACCAATCTATGGCTGCAATGCCTTTATCGTGTTTGATACTGGTGTACAGCGAGCTTACGTCGCTGGTTGCTAAAATGTACTCATCTTGCCAATTTAGATTCTGTAATAGATTTAGGACATTTGTTGTGTCTTTAAGATAAGATGGTAATTTTTTAACATAACTTTGCAGTTGGGTGTCTACATATAAAGAAAGGTTGGAACAGATAGATGAAATGCCTGAAATTATGGGGCGTCCCGGAGGATTTACTAAGTTTTTATGAATCTTGGGTAAGAAATAGAACATGGCCATTTTGGGATGTTTCTGATAGATGAAGTTGAATTCTTTCGTACTGATTATATTATTTTCTTTGGCCTTATTTAGAAGAACTAATAATTTGGTATTAATTTTATTCATGGGATTTAGTTTAAGTTTTTTGTAAGTGTCTTTATCGTTCAATAGACGGTTAGCTTCACCAATATAATTTTCAGTATCCATGATAACCAAACCCCCACCCTTATCCGCCGGTTTAATTGTGATGTTTTTATCTTTTTGTAGTTGTGTTAAAACCTCCCTTTCTTTCTTAGTCATATTATATTTAACATTACTTTTATCTTCTGTATTTAGTTTATCTATTTCAGATAGAATTGATCTTTCAAAAACTTCGATATTGCTCCCTTTACTGTGATAGGGGTAAAATTTGGACTTAGGTTTCAATTGTGTATGTGTAATTTTACTCGATACTTCTGCTGTTTGTCTAATTTGTCTTTCTATAGGGTTTTTTATAAAATGTCTTTTCAGAGTTAATTGTCTCACAAATTGTTTGATGTGTATGTGAGTTTCAAACTTATTCATTTTGACAGTAGGTGCAAATGTAAGTCCTAGTTTTAATACTTTAGTTTCAACTTCTGTAAGTGTTTTTTTGCTGAGATTGAATATGTCTACTTTCTCTATTTCGATTTCTTCTTGGACTGTACATTTCTTTCTACTTCCGTTTCCCCTAGTTCCTCTATGTTTCTTTTTGTTCTTGTTTTTCTCTGATCTAATGGGGCACTTACCCCTAAAAAATCCCCAGAAGTACTAGGTCTATTGGATACCCCGTCAGTGTTGGTGTTTTCAGTATTGTCTTGTTGTGGTGCTATTGTCTGAAATCTGTTTCTTATGGGAATTGACCATTCTTTTTTCTTGAGGTGGCTGGGTTTATTTCCTTTATTGAAACCTCCTTGTTTTGTGTAATAGTGTTCCTGATCATTTCTGTGGTGATCCCCAGTGTAGTTTCTGTGATATGATGTATGGAATGGTATAGGTTTTCTAAAGTTCTGGTATTCATTATTTGTTCCATTATTGCTATATGGTCTAAGTTGATAACTATCCTCTTTATGGTGAGTGTACCTATTTGATCTATAGTCTTGGTCATAGTTTTCTAGGTGAACATTTTCCCGGTGAACATTTTCCCTTTCATACATCCATCTACGGTGTCTTGGTGAAGTGAAAGTATTATATCTATAATCTTGATTTTTATTTTCAAAATGAACTTTTCTTTTCTCATGTGTGTACCTATTGTTTGCTGGTGACATATAAGTGTTGTCATTCCTATGTGGCCTCATATGTTGGTGCTGAGTGTTTGGATCTTCATATCCTCGTGAAACGGCTTTGTTGTGAAAATTATTGTGACTATGCATCTGAGTGGTGTATTCATTATACCCCTCTATGTGTCTAGGTCTATAATAGTGCTCATTATGTGTCATATTTTCTTTTATAGGTCTCATTTCTCTATGAGTATCAGGTTTAGACTGATTTTCAGGGTTAGGTTCTGTATACTCTATGTTGTCAGATTCTAAATCTTCTGTATTGTCAGGGGGGGTAATGGTCTGGTGGTAATCTTGTTGATCTCTGTTTAGTTTGCGCCATTTCACTGACATTATATTTTTATTCGTATTATTCAGATTTTCTATTATCTGTTTTTGTTTATTTAGGACTATGTCATTTCCTTGGTAATCGGTTATTTTATCTTTAATTGTTTCTATTTTGGTTTTGAAATCTACTAAGATAGCTGTCCTTGATTTTTTGAGTATTTCTATCAAGCCAAATGAGGCTTTTTCTAAGGTGTCAAACCATTCAATACTGTGCTCTTCATTCAATTCAAATGTGCATTTCTTTTCAAGTCTGAGCCCTCTTGGTATTAATTTGTTGGTGATATATTTCTCTAAGAATACTAGTTCCATATTTTGTTTTAATTCTTTAACTAATAGATTCTCTAATTTGGACATAAGTTCTCCTAAATCTATATTTTCCACTGTATCTGTTATTTCTATTTCAGATGTCATGTTGGAGAGTAATCAGGCATTTCATCTATCTGTTCCAACCTTTCTTTATATGTAGACACCCAACTGCAAAGTTATGTTCAAAAATTGCCATCTTATCTTAAAGACACAACAGATGTCCTAAATCTATTACAGAATCTAAATTGGCAAGATGAGTACATTTTAGCAACCAGCGACGTAAGCTCGCTGTACACCAGTATCAAACACGATAAAGGCATTGCAGCAATAGATTGGTTCCTAAAAAGCGAGAACAGCTTCCAATTGAAACAAACAATTTATACTAACATGTATTGAATTTATACTGGAAAACAATGTTTTCGCTTTTAATGATGATATATATCTTCAAACACAAGGTACAGCAATGGGCACAAGGTTTGCTCCCAGCTATGCTAACTTGTTTATGGGTAAATGGGAACACCATTTCACCCAAGAGCATGAGTTGGGAGCAAACCTTGTGCTGTTCAAAAGATATATCGACGATATTTTAATAGTATGGAAGGGGAGTGAGGAGAGCTTAATAACCTTCTTCCAAGATATGAATCACAATGATCTAAATTTGAAATTCACTTACACAATAAGCAGACAACAAATAACGTTTTTAGATTTGGACATCATTATAGAACACGGAGAACTAACAACTAAAAACCATTTCAAAACAACGGATGCCAATAACTATATCCCCACACATAGTTGTCACCTGAAAAGGTGGATAAATAACATCCCTAAGGGCCAATTCCTTAGAATTAGACGCAATTGCTCCAAACTTTCTGATTACGATACACAGGTTAAGATCCTAGAGGACAGATTCCTAGAAAAAGGATATGATCAACATATTCTGAAAGATGAAATCATTAAAGTGAGAAATATGGACAGACAAAACATACTCTCAAAAAAACCAAAAGTTGATAACCAAACCAATGAAATTTTAAAAGTACCACTAATAACTAATTATAATTACCATCACAAACATCTAACTAGAATTTTAAACAAACACTGGCATCTGATTAAATCTGATCCAATTTTGGGAAACAGTATCTCCGATCACCCTAGTATTGTGTACAGGAAAGCAAATAACATTAAAAATATTCTTGCACCTAGCGACTTTAAGAAAGCAAACCATAAAACCAAAGAGAAAGATTTGATGGGAAGAAAATTAAGGGGATACTACCCATGCTATAGCTGTAAAGCTTGCCAACATAGCACAAAATGTAAAGATTACAAATCTTTCAATACGGGCAAGACATACAATATCAAAGAGACCATTAGATGCAGTGATAAGGGCATCATATACCTGATTCAGTGCACATGTGGCAAACAATATTTGGGAGAGACCTCCAGAGTTTTACGCACTAGAATTAGGGAACACCTCAATCTCATAAAAAAAGGTGACCAAGAAACTAGGCTGTATGAACACTTCAGGACAGCACACCACAATAACACCAACGACCTTAAATATTGGGGTATTTGCAAGATCGCAAAACCATGGAGAGGAGGAAATTTTGATCAATTACTCCTTAGAAAAGAAGCAGAACTTATTTTTGAATTAAAAACATTATTCCCACAAGGACTACATTCGGAGCTAGATTTAAATCCATTCATTCTAGACTGCTAATCTTACAACTCCCCACCATTCCTACATTGTACACACCAGTACAATAGCCAAATAATAGCCTCAATGGAATTGTATTTCAAATATTAAAACATAATACCTTCCCATATGTACCCTACTATAGATTTAAGGATCCTTTTTTAGATTCTTTATACGATCACTTTCCCTTTAGAGTCACAGTTCATATAAGACATTTTAGTGAATATAATTGGGATCTACAATTATTATATACAATACACAGTCATACAATATTTAAAAACTTCTGAACCAATCAGGTCATACATATTTTTGAGACCAAAGACATTTATGGGACCTTTTATCTTACAAGACCAACTATTAAGTACTGACATCTAGGGTTAATAACGGTTTAACAACAATAATGTTGTATAATTTTTAACTCATATATGCTAATACTGATAGAAAAAGAAAAAGCTCTAATGAATATAGATGTAAGCTTTAACTATATCAGTCCCAATTTTAGATGATCTGTATAATTATGCATGAACGACGAGTTTGTATTATGCATATATTTACAGTATATAACTTTGTATACTATCTTTAGGATTCTATTACCAATCTTTAAAGAAACACTACTATGTTTACACTACTATGTTTATATTATACTAACTCTATATGTTTTATAGAATATATCAATTGAGTAAAAGGAATTAATTTTTAATATACAGATCTTACATTTTTACACCATAAGAAATCATGTATATACACAAAAGCATCTATATACAAACTGCATTAAGAAAAAGCTCTATTCAATACAAAAAGAGAACCTAGATAATCCACCTTAAGTAAATCAACCTTTAAGCAAATCCACCTTAAGGAATCAACAATTTATCAATTAACTTATGACCAATCACAGATGAACTACACATTTATAAAGGATCTCAGAACCAGCTTAAACCATCTTGATAAAGCCATTCTATATGGTGAAACGCGTTGATGGACCTAGAAGAACAACTACAAAGTGAGAATATATAATTATCTACAAGGATTGCAAAGGATTCGTTGGGATTATTTGATCCACTTCTAATACTCTGCGCAGAGTTTTTTTTCATTGAGACCGGACCTACATTCGACACGCATCCAGCGTTCCTGACGTCACCAGCTGTAGTGAGCCGTGCCGGACACCTGTGCCATACCTTGACGGAGGATTCAGCTCGACTAAAGAGCAGGTAGGCACCATAGAGGTGTAGCGGTCCTGCAGCGTGGTTGTCAGTAGGTATTCCTAAAAGAAGGTATCAACTTATTTTCACAGAAACTGCCAATAACGGAACTTTCAATATCTCCATACGGGACTTTTACACTTGTTTACTCCTATAACGGAGCCATAATAATACTTCATCCCTAGGTAGTTTGATATCTACCTCTTTCCCAAACGGAACTTTCACTGTTATAGAAGCCAAGATTCCATAGGTGGATTTACTCTTTCATATAGGGCTACTATCCCAATATGATTTTAGACTGAGCTGCACAAAAAGTCAGCTATTTTTAGCTTATTTTTTATGTTTTAGCATAGAGTTTGTTACTATATATGACCGGTCATAATATCACAGTATCAGTAGACAATATTTCATTGTTATTTTAATTAAGATACATAAATTTTATTTTGATATACATACTGCTTTGATATTTGATTCATTTTAGTTGCTTGGATATTAGATTTAAACCAGTCGCACAGGTTGACTCTGTAACACCTACACTATATTTTTATGCCACACAAAGTGTTTTTATAATATATACCTTCATAAATCATATCTCTAAATATACTAATATATATTTATAGATTATTCATCATCCCCATAGCTGTTTAGCGCATACACACATCTCTCTTTTTCTTTGTACCAGTTCTTGCATTATCTGCTTTATGGGAGCAGATTAGTGTGTATTGCAAGGGGCAGATTTGCGCACCATATACCCACCACTTTTTCATATACCTAAGAATCTATCACAATAAAAGGCCCAATAAGTCTGACTTGGAGCCAGCAAGACCCCAGGAGAACCCATCCCACTTTTCCGCCTCCCATCCAGAAGAAGCCCCAAGCAAGGACTCCATCTCCATAGGGAGGAGAATATCCCTAAGGAAAGGGATGATGCCGGAAGGTACTTAAGGCCCAAAATCACTGGCTAATGGGAAGAGAAATTCCCAACACAGATGTCATAGAAAAAAGGAACCCCCTACAAGTAGCTTGCCAAGCAGTGGCACAGCCAACCCATTCGCCTGCAGAGCAGGGAATCCACATGATCACTGGAAAGCTGACCAGAAGAATGCACCAGAAAATGGAAATCCAGCGCCAGCAGCTGGCTATGAACCAACAACCTTTGAGGCGCAAGCAACACCGCTAACCACCAGATGATGGTGGCTAAGAGTAAAAAATACTCAGAAAACCTGGCCAACCATGACCATGATGGGTAGATGGACCAAGGACATAGCCCAAGTTCCCACTACCAGGGAACACCCCGACCAGCCCTGAGATCCAAGATTCCAAAACCACCCAAGACTGGGTCAGGAAAAAGGCCAATGGAAGCTTCAGCAACCGGAAGTCTCAGGGAGAAAACATAATTTATGTAAGAACTTACCTGATAAATTCATTTCTTTCATATTAACAAGAGTCCATGAGCTAGTGACGTATGGGATATACATTCCTACCAGGAGGGGCAAAGTTTCCCAAACCTTAAAATGCCTATAAATACACCCCTCACCACACCCACAAATCAGTTTAACGAATAGCCAAGAAGTGGGGTGATAAGAAAAAAAGTGCGAAGCATATAAAATAAGGAATTGGAATAATTGTGCTTTATACAAAAAAATCATAACCACCACAAAAAAGGGTGGGCCTCATGGACTCTTGTTAATATGAAAGAAATGAATTTATCAGGTAAGTTCTTACATAAATTATGTTTTCTTTCATGTAATTAACAAGAGTCCATGAGCTAGTGACGTATGGGATAATGACTACCCAAGATGTGGATCTTTCCACACAAGAGTCACTAGAGAGGGAGGGATAAAATAAAGACAGCCAATTCCTGCTGAAAATAATCCACACCCAAAATAAAGTTTAACAAAAAACATAAGCAGAAGATTCAAACTGAAACCGCTGCCTGAAGAACTTTTCTACCAAAAACTGCTTCAGAAGAAGAAAATACATCAAAATGGTAGAATTTAGTAAAAGTATGCAAAGAGGACCAAGTTGCTGCTTTGCAGATCTGGTCAACCGAAGCTTCATTCCTAAACGCCCAGGAAGTAGAAACTGACCTAGTAGAATGAGCTGTAATTCTTTGAGGCGGAATTTTACCCGACTCAACATAGGCAAGATGAATTAAAGATTTCAACCAAGATGCCAAAGAAATGGCAGAAGCTTTCTGGCCTTTCCTAGAACCGGAAAAGATAACAAATAGACTAGAAGTCTTACGGAAAGATTTCGTAGCTTCAACATAATATTTCAAAGCTCTAACAACATCCAAAGAATGCAATGATTTCTCCTTAGAATTCTTAGGATTAGGACATAATGAAGGAACCACAATTTCTCTACTAATGTTGTTGGAATTCACAACTTTAGGTAAAAATTCAAAAGAAGTTCGCAACACCGCCTTATCCTGATGAAAAATCAGAAAAGGAGACTCACACGAAAGAGCAGATAATTCAGAAACTCTTCTAGCAGAAGAGATGGCCAAAAGGAACAAAACTTTCCAAGAAAGTAATTTAATGTCCAATGAATGCATAGGTTCAAACGGAGGAGCTTGAAGAGCTCCCAAAACCAAATTCAAACTCCATGGAGGAGAAATTGACTTAATGACAGGTTTTATACGAACCAAAGCTTGTACAAAACAATGAATATCAGGAAGAATAGCAATCTTTCTGTGAAAAAGAACAGAAAGAGCGGAGATTTGTCCTTTCAAAGAACTCGCGGACAAACCCTTATCTAAACCATCCTGAAGAAACTGATTTGTGGGTGTGGTGAGGGGTGTATTTATAGGCATTTTAAGGTTTGGGAAACTTTGCCCCTCCTGGTAGGAATGTATATCCCATACGTCACTAGCTCATGGACTCTTGTTAATTACATGAAAGAAAAACAGGTCCAGGCACCTAAATAGTTCAGGCAAACCTTACCCTGGAACTAAACACCCCAGCTGGCCAAAAAGCCAGACACAACTGATACGGATGCATATCCAGAGAATACGGATAGCGAGAAAACTCGAAAGCCCCGACCAAAGGAAGGAACCACTCCTAGCTAAAGTCCAACGCTCCAAGGAGCAAGGCTAGAAGTCGAATGAAGATACTTCTCAGAGCCTCAGGACAACCAAGGAATACCCAGAGGTAAAAAAAAATCCTATATTAGCAGGACTAGTCTCCCTATCACGTCCGCACAGAGGACACAAGGAAGAGAAAGGCACTAAGCCTACCAAGCTCCGGAAAACCCTGAGCTAAACAAAGTCCCCGCAGGGAACAACCATCACCTGGAAACACAGATCCCTAAAAGGAGATCCAACTCACCCGGAAGATGACCCAAAGGTCTCTTATAACTCAGACAGACAGTACCCATCAAAGAGTAAGAGCTGTATCTAGATACACTACAAACAGCTTACGCTTACACCTGCAAGGTGTCAAGAGCTGCAACTGGTTTCAAACTGCAAACCCTCCGCATGCTAGACAGCAATCCTGTACAAGCTGTTGGATCAAGCCCAAAAAGACAAATCCAGAGGCCTAAAAATGAAGACCAAACTGCTCAACTGCGGTAAGGGGCGTGAAGCCTTCCAATCCTTAACCATAAATGGACCTCACCAGGAATCAAACCTGCAACCCTTAGGTTGCTACAGAGCCCAGCCACAGTGCATTAGCATGCTGAGCTATCTGTCCGGCTTTTATGAAGGAGGGAAAACTCCAAGTTCTGATGAAATCAGATGTCAGAATGACGTAGCGGAAAAACTCCCCTGCCCTGTCATCTATGGCTGAAGGCTATAAGGACTGAAACAATCATTCCCTCCTCACGGACACATGGGTCCTCTCGAATACTTAGTTGAACATGAAAAACAATGATCACCTGAGCACTTGGCTCTTCTACCAAACCAGCCGAGGAGAACAGCGCTATGTGTCTGAACAGCCGCAAGACCAAACGAACCCGACAGGACCAGCCTGCACCTAGGGTCCTAACCGGCAAGCTGCATAAATTCTCCCTCATAGGGGGAAAAAAACCAGACATCTTTAACATATGACTAACATGTCCAAAACAACTTCCGTAAGTAAGTAACAAAGCGTATCAATCCCAGAAGGTTCCCGAAGGAAAAAAAAAAAAAAAAAAAAAACACGACATCTCATCGGATACTAATAAAATATAAGGCAACCCGGAGGTTAACGCCCAAAAAGACATGGGCCCACCCGCAGGACCAGCCAAACTGAGCCCTATCTTTAAAAAAAAACTGGGAAATATCGCAAATAAATGACAATGAGGAGATTACTTCATCCCCACATGTCTAATGAGGTGCAACATTCGAATTAGCAGACTGAAAATCCCTGTATTTGGCAACGATAGGGTCATTCAATAACTGAAAAACCATGTCTGAGCAATACCCAATGGCACAACACTCAGGGACAGTTACACCCACGAGGAACTGTAGATGCCCTCCCCAAGGTGGAAGGCCTGGGACAATAGGGCACAAGCACATTTTTAAAGAAACGTCTGGACTCTGGACGAACAATCGCCAACATTATGTGGAAGCGAAAACGTGCTGCAACCTCCGGGGTTAATACGCCACCCCTGCATGGAGGAATCAGAAACTGGGTTACCCGCATGTGTAGAAATATGAATTGGTAGGGAACTCGCCTCTCGGAGGACAGCAGTCCCTTGATTCCCAGAGCCCGAGGAACCAGGCGCTCTGAAATGGCATACGGAACAAAAACTGGTTGACATGTGTCAACAAGGCCAATCCGGATTAGTCACCGGACACAGAATCTGAAATCAAAATAAATAAATCAAACAAAACAGTCTCGGTATCAGAATCCTCCGTAACTGAATCTGAAACGAGCACAGTCTCTGCATCAGAATCCTCCATAACAGGATAGAGGAAATATCAATATGGACTAAAGTATGAAAACAAAAAAACGGCACCTGACACCCACAATGGCTGGGGCACTCACCACCTCCTATGACCAGACCCCTGCGGACTAGAATATCTCCTTTGCCACACAGTCAGGAATACGAAAATGGGGAATGAGAAGTAACCACGCCCGACCACAAAGTGAACCGATAGTCCAAAAAAGCGCACACAACCAAAAGGCCGCGTCACTTCCAATGGCCTCAAAGTTCCAACCACGAGCCCATAATCATCACACATAAGCAGGTAGAAAAAGAGAGAAAGAGAGAGAGAGAGAAAGAGAGAGAGAGAGAAAGAGAGAGAGAAAAAAAGAGAGAGAGAAAAAGAGAGAGAGAAAAAAAGAGAGAGAGAAAGAGAGAGAAAGAAAGAGAGAAAGAGAGAAAGAGAGAAAGAGAGAGAGAAAAAGAGAGAAAAAAAGAGAAAAAAAAAGAGAGAGAGAGAGAAAGAGAGAGAGAAAGAGAGAGAAAGAGAGAGAAAGAGAGAGAAAGAGAGAGAAAGAGAGAGAAAGAGAGAGAAAAAGAGAGAAAGAGAGAGAAAGAGAGAGAAAGAGAGAGAAAGAGAGAGAAAGAGAGAGAGAAAGAGAGAGAGAGAAAGAGAGAGAAAAAAAGAGAAAGAGAGAGAAAAAAAGAGAAAGAGAAAGAGAGAAAAAGAGAAAGAGAAAGAGAAAGAAAAAGAGAAAGAGAAAGAGAAAGAGAAAGAGAAAGAAAGAGAAAGAGAAAGAGAGAGAGAAAGAGAAAGAAAGAGAAAGAGAAAGAGAGAGAAAGAGAGAGAGAGAGAAAGAGAGAGAGAGAAAGAGAGAGAAAGAGAGAGAGAGAGAAAGAGAGAGAGAGAGAGAGAAAGAGAGAGAGAGAAAGAGAGAGAGAGAGAAAGAGAGAGAGAGAAAAAGAGGATAAGGAAAGAAGGAAAGAAAGCTCCTAGAATTTTACCCCTGGCACCTAATTTTTGGTTTATTCTCCGTATATCTATATACAAATCCAACTGTCTGGCTCCTAAAAATATGCCTGGCTCCCAAATATTCTCACTGGCTTCTAATTTTCAAACATATTTGTCAAGCACTGATATATACATACATATACTTAGGTCCACTTTACAGCTTTCACTTAACCTCTTTAATATACATTAAATAAAAATGTCACACAGTAATGCCACTTATGTTCTATATGCTTTTTTACTTGGTCTTAAAGTTACAAAATATCTACAATTAGTTTCCTTTTTTCTATATATTAAAGTATTTTTTTTTTTTTTTTTTTTTTTTTTAGTAAAAAAAATAAGTAATTTATGGGTTAATAAGATGTTTTTATTTCAGTACTGCGGGTGGACAACTTCATAGAGAAGCGGATAATATTTTGCATCCTCTTGGAGGCTTCGATTTCACTGCAGTCCCATTCCCAGCAGCAGATTGTAGATTTCACATTTTTGCATTATGGTATCCCACCTGTGCCTGATTAGTTTTGTACTTGTGTATTACAGAGACGACCTGTGACGAAAGCTCTATATCACTGTATTCATCAGTACAGAAAGCTGAAGTACTGCACTGTGATGAAATACCATAAGACAATGAATTACTATGGGGGCTGGGGTGTTGCCAACAGTTCTGAAACCTGTAATTATTAAGGAATCTATTTGGGCTCTATAGGAGTCTTGTTTCACATGCTTAAAGTGAATGTAAATTGTGATGCTAAAGTGCCCGGTTTTTAAAACTTTGATTAAAAACAGGGGCACTTTAATTCATATATATTCAATATTTTCATTTCACTCCTGTTGTGAAAATAAACTTACTTTTTAATCTTCACAGCAGCTCCAGCTTCCTCCACCTGTTTCAAAGCCTCTTCCTGGGTCTAAAATGAGGCATCGGCTTCCTCCAATCACAGCAGTGAATCAGACACTGAATCCCCCGGGGGGGAATCTGTGATTGGAGGATGACCTATCAATCATTTCTGACATCATAAATGGCTTGTGAGACCGGAGGAACCTGGAGCTGCTGTGAAGTTTAAAAGGTAAGTTTTTTGTCACAACAGGAGTGAAATGTAAATTTTGATGAATTAAAGTGCCCCTGTTTTTAATCAAAGTTTTAAAAACCGGGCACTTAAACATCAAAATTTACATTCACTTTAACACAGTTTTTCAAAAGGAACAAGTGTGGACTTTTACCAAATTTCACAGACACATAGGAGGCAAGTGAAAAACAGCTGGTTCTAAGGGCTAGATTTATCAAAGCTGAGGCGGACAGGGACGCATATACGCGCCCCTGTATGCCTCAGCTCGCCTGTGGCGGGGCGAATTAACCCGCAGGTAATCACCATTACACACTTACGCAATTTTGCGCTTGCGTGCAATCCTGCCCCCTGCCCGCGCACAGCCAATAACGCGCGGGCAGAAGCTGTCAATCTCCTAGTTAGGACTAGACTGCAGAGATTGAATTTCACCACCTTAGAGGTGGCGAAGAGGTTAGGGAAGCGGTGGTCTGGTGACCGCTGCTTGTTAAATTACAGCGAGCAAGGTTTTTTTTTTTTTTTTTTATAAACATACAAAACATCTTGTCCTAGGTTCCCTATAGAGGCTGGAAGTCAAATTCTGTGATTTAAGTATGCTGCAACTCGCCTATATCAGCCATATACTTGACAGTGATAGCTTACAGCAGTGTGTACAGTTACAGCCTGATGAAACGGCTGATTGAGCCGAGAAACGCATTGCTGTTAACTTATATGTTTTTATCATTTTAATAAAAACTTCTTTTTATATGGACACATTGCCACTCCTCTATATATCCTGATGTCTGGAACTTTGGCTATATGGTCATTCTGATAGTGGGACCTGCTATTCATCTATATGCCAGAGCACTTGCACTAAGGGCTAGCACTGGAGATCGGGGTGTGCCTGACAGTTTGTTTGGTTTTCTTCCCTGGATATCAGCCCAGCCGTGCCGTTGATGAGTCTACCGAGCAACTCTTAGGTTTCTGTTTGCCGTATATAGCACTGAGTGTGATCCTCCAAATTGTCAGTTTCCATCTGTATATCTTTAGACCTATGTACATCTGGTGGTAGACGTTACCATACCATGAAGCGCCTCTCCTTTGTCTTCTAGGACTATCTACTATCATTACAGCTAGGTCTAATGGGCTACAAATCAAGGAGGGGGAAAAAAAAAAAACCATAATTTATGCTTACCTGATAAATTCCTTTCTTCTGTAGTGTGATCAGTCCACGGGTCATCATTACTTCTGGGATATTAACTGCTCCCCTACAGGAAGTGCAAGAGGATTCACCCAGCAGAGCTGCATATAGCTCCTCCCCTCTACGTCACTCCCAGTCATTCGACCAAGGACCAACGAGAAAGGAAAAGCCAAGGGTGAAGTGGTGACTGGAGTATAAATTAAAAAATATTTACCTGACTTAAAAACAGGGCGGGCCGTGGACTGATCACACTACAGAAGAAAGGAATTTATCAGGTAAGCATAAATTATGTTTTCTTCTGTTAAGTGTGATCAGTCCACGGGTCATCATTACTTCTGGGATACCAATACCAAAGCAAAAGTACACGGATGACGGGAGGGATAGGCAGACTCTTTATACAGAAGGAACCACTGCCTGAAGAACCTTTCTCCCAAAAATAGCCTACGATGAAGCAAAGGTGTCAAATTTGTAAAATTTGGAAAAAGTATGAAGCGAAGACCAAGTTGCAGCCTTGCAAATCTGTTCAACAGAGGCCTCATTCTTGAAGGCCCAAGTGGAAGCCACAGCTCTAGTAGAATGAGCTGTAATTCTTTCAGGGGGCTGCTGTCCAGCAGTCTCATAAGCTAAACGAATTATGCTACGAAGCCAAAAAGAAAGAGAGGTAGCGGAAGCTTTTTGACCTCTCCTCTGCCCAGAGTAAATGACAAACAGAGAAGACGTTTGTCGGAATTCCTTAGTTGCCTGCAAGTAAAATTTTAGAGCCCGGACTACATCCAGGTTGTGCAGTAGACGTTCCTTCTTTGAAGAAGGATTTGGGCATAAAGAAGGAACAACAATCTCTTGATTGATATTCCTGTTAGTAACTACCTTAGGTAAGAACCCAGGTTTAGTACGCAGGACTACCTTATCCGAATGAAAAATCAAATAAGGAGAATCACAATGTAAGGCTGATAATTCAGAGACTCTTCGAGCCGAGGAAATAGCCATTAAAAATAGAACTTTCCAAGATAACAACTTTATATCAATGGAATGAAGGGGTTCAAACGGAACGCCCTGTAAAACATTAAGAACAAGGTTTAAACTCCATGGTGGAGCAACAGTTTTAAACACAGGCTTAATCCTGGCCAAAGCCTGACAAAAAGCCTGGACGTCAGGAACTTCTGACAGACGTTTGTGTAACAGAATGGACAGAGCTGAGATCTGTCCCTTTAATGAACTAGCAGATAAACCCTTTTCTAAACCTTCTTGTAGAAAAGACAATATCCTAGGAATCCTAACCTTACTCCAAGAGTAACCTTTGGATTCACACCAATGTAGGTATTTACGCCATATCTTATGGTAAATCTTTCTGGTAACAGGTTTCCTAGTCTGTATTAAGGTACTAATAACTGACTCAGAAAACCCACGTCTTGATAAAATTAAGCGTTCAATTTCCAAGCAGTCAGCTTCAGAGAAGTTAGATTTTGATGTTTGAAGGGACCCTGTATCAGAAGGTCCTGTTTCAGAGGTAGAGACCAAGGCGGACAGGATGACATGTCCACCAGGTCTGCATACCAAGTCCTGCTTGGCCACGCAGGTGCTATTAGAATCACTGATGCTCTCTCTTGTTTGATTCTGGCTATCAATCGAGGAAGCAACGGGAAGGGTGGAAACACGTAAGCCATCCTGAAGTCCCAAGGTGCTGTCAGAGCATCTATCAGGACTGCTCCTGGATCCCTGGATCTGGACCCGTAACGAGGAAGCTTGGCGTTCTGTCGAGACGCCATGAGATCTATCTCTGGTTTGCCCCAACGTCGAAGTATTTGGGCAAAGACCTCCGGATGAAGTTCCCACTCCCCCGGATGAAAAGTCTGACGACTTAAGAAATCCGCCTCCCAGTTCTCCACTCCCGGGATGTGGATTGCTGACAGGTGGCAAGAGTGAGACTCTGCCCAGCGAATTATCTTTGATACTTCCATCATAGCTAGGGAGCTTCTTGTCCCTCCCTGATGGTTGATGTAAGCTACAGTCGTGATGTTGTCCGACTGAAACCTGATGAACCCCCGAGTTGTCAACTGGGGCCAAGCCAGGAGGGCATTGAGAACTGCTCTCAATTCCAGAATGTTTATTGGCAGGAGACTCTCCTCCTGACTCCATAGTCCCTGAGCCTTCAGGGAATTCCAGACGGCACCCCAACCTAGAAGGCTGGCGTCTGTTGTTACAATTGTCCAGTCTGGTCTGCTGAATGGCATCCCCCTGGACAGGTGTGGCCGAGAAAGCCACCATAGAAGAGAATTTCTGGTCTCTTGATCCAGATTCAGAGAAGGGGATAAGTCTGAGTAATCCCCATTCCACTGACCTAGCATGCACAGTTGCAGTGGTCTGAGGTGTAAGCGTGCAAAGGGTACCATGTCCATTGCCGCTACCATTAAGCCGATTACCTCCATACATTGAGCCACTGACGGGTGTTGAATGGAATGAAGAGTGCGGCAAGCACTTTGAAGTCTTGATAGCCTGTCCTCTGTCAGGTAAATCTTCATTTCTACAGAATCTATAAGAGTCCCCAGGAAGGGAACTCTTGTGAGTGGAACGAGTGAACTTTTCTTTTCGTTCACCTTCCATCCATGTGACCTTAGAAATGCCAGCACTAACTCTGTATGAGATTTGGCAGTTTGAAAGCTTGAAGCTTGAATCAGAATGTCGTCTAGGTATGGAGCTACCGAGATTCCCCGCGGTCTTAGTACCGCCAGAAGAGCACCCAGAACCTTTGTGAAGATTCTTGGCGCTGTAGCCAATCCGAATGGAAGAGCCACAAACTGGTAATGCCTGTCTAGGAAGGCAAACCTTAGGTACCGGTAATGATCTTTGTGAATCGGTATGTGCAGGTAAGCATCTTTTAAATCTACAGTGGTCATGTACTGACCCTCTTGGATCATAGGTAAAATTGTCCGAATAGTCTCCATCTTGAACGATGGAACTCTTAGGAATTTGTTTAGGATCTTTAAGTCCAGGATTGGTCTGAAAGTTCCCTCTTTTTTGGGAACCACAAACAGATTTGAGTAAAACCCCTGTCCCTGTTCCGATCGTGGAACTGGATGGATTACTCCCATTAACAAGAGCTCTTGTACGCAGCGTAGAAAAGCCTCTTTCTTTGTCTGGATTGTTGACAATCTTGACAGATGAAATCTCTCTCTTGGAGGAGAGTATTTGAAGTCCAGAAGGTATCCCTGAGATATTATCTCTAGCGCCCAGGGATCCTGAACATCTCTTGCCCAAGCCTGGGCGAAGAGAGAAAGTCTGCCCCCCACTAGATCCGATCCCGGATCGGGGGCCCTCAATTCATGCTGTTTTGGGGGCAGCAGCAGGTTTCCTAGTCTGCTTGCCCTTGTTCCAGGACTGGTTAGGTTTCCAGCCTTGTCTGTAGCGAGCAACAGCTCCTTCCTGTTTTGGTGCAGAGGAAGTTGATGCTGCTCCTGCTTTGAAATTACGAAAGGAACGAAAACTAGACTGTCTAGTCTTGGCTTTGGCTTTGTCCTGAGGCAGGGCATGGCCTTTACCTCCTGTAATGTCAGCGATAATCTCTTTCAACCCGGGCCCGAATAAGGTCTGCCCTTTGAAAGGTATATTAAGCAATTTAGACTTAGAAGTAACATCAGCTGACCAGGATTTTAGCCACAGCGCCCTGCGTGCCTGAATGGCGAATCCTGAATTCTTCGCCGTAAGTTTAGTAAGATGTACTACGGCCTCCGAAATGAATGAATTAGCTAGTTTAAGGACTCTAAGCCTGTCCGTAATGTCGTCCAGAGTAGCTGAACCAATGTTCTCTTCCAGAGACTCAATCCAGAATGCCGCTGCAGCCGTGATCGGCGCAATGCATGCAAGGGGTTTGCAATATAAAACCTTGTTGAACAAACATTTTCTTAAGGTAACCCTCTAACTTTTTATCCATTGGATCTGAAAAAGCACAGCTATCCTCCACCGGGATAGTGGTACGCTTAGCTAAAGTAGAAACTGCTCCCTCCACCTTAGGGACCGTTTGCCATAAGTCCCTTGTGGTGGCGTCTATTGGAAACATTTTTCTAAATATCGGAGGGGGTGAGAACGGCACACCGGGTCTATCCCACTCCTTAGTAACAATTTCAGTAAGTCTCTTAGGTATAGGAAAAACCTCAGTACTCGTCGGTACCGCAAAATATTTATCCAACCTACACATTTTCTCTGGTATTGCAACTGTGTTACAATCATTCAGAGCCGCTAACACCTCCCCTAGTAATACACGGAGGTTTTCCAGTTTAAATTTAAAATTTGAAATATCTGAATCCAGTCTGTTTGGATCAGAACCGTCACCCACAGAATGAAGTTCTCCGTCCTCATGTTCTGCCACCTGTGACGCAGTGTCTGACATGGCCCTAATATTATCAGCGCACTCTGTTCTCACCCCAGAGTGATCACGCTTACCTTTTAGTTCTGGTAATTTAGCCAAAACTTCAGTCATAACAGTAGCCATATCCTGTAATGTGATTTGTAATGGCCGCCCAGCTGTACTCGGCGCTACAATATCACGCACCTCCCTCTGAGCGGGAGATGTAGGTACTGACACGTGAGGCGAGTTAGTCGGCATAACTCTCCCCTCGTTGTTTGGTGAAATTTGTTCAATTTGTACAGATTGATTTTTATTTAAAGTAGCATCAATACAGTTAGTACATAAATTTCTATTGGGCTCCACTTTGGCATTGCAACAAATGACACAGGTATCATCTTCTGAATCAGACATGTTTAACACACTAGCAAATAAACTTGCAACTTGGAAATACAATTCAAATAGAATAATATTAAAACGTACTGTGCCTTTAAGAAGCACAGAAGATCTATGACAGTTAAAAATTAATAAATTGAAACAGTTATAGCCTCAATCCTTGTAAACAACACAACTTTAGCAAAGGTTTAATCCCATTAGCAAAGATAACAATTTCTGAAAGCAGGAAACAAATTACAGAATAAAAGTTTTTATTTCAGTCAAACTATAATTCTCACAGCTCTGCTGAGAGAAATTACCTCCCTCAAAATAAGTTTTGAAGACCCCTGAGCTCTGTAGAGATGAACCAGATCATGCAGGGAATACAATGAGTTGCTGACTGAAATATTTGATGCATAGTAAAAGCGCCCCTCCCCCACACACACAGCAGTGAGGGAGAACAGAAACTGACAGAAAAAACAGATTTAAGCAACTGCCAAGTGGAAAAATGGTGCCCAAACATTTATTCACTCAGTACCTCAGCAAATGAAAACGATTTTACATTCCAGCAAAAACGTTAAACATAATCTCTAGTTATTAAACAGCTTTATGTCTTTCTTACAGTGTAATTCTAGTGAAGTACCATTCTCCCAGAATACTGAAGTGTAAAGTATACATACATGACATTATATCGGTATGGCAGGATTTTCTCATCAATTCCATTGTCAGAAAATAAAAACTGCTACATACCTCTATGCAGATTCATCTGCCCGCTGTCCCCTGATCTGAAGTTTACCTCACTCCTCAGATGGCCGAGAACAGCAATATGATCTTAACTACTCCGGCTAAAATCATATCAAAACTCTGGTAGATTCTTCCTCAAAGTCTGCCAGAGAGGTAATAACACACTCCGGTGCTATTTTAAAATAACAAACTTTTGATTGAAGATATAAAACTAAGTATAATCACCATAGTCCTCTCACACGACCTATCTAGTTGCTGGGTGCAAGAGAATGACTGGGAGTGACGTAGAGGGGAGGAGCTATATGCAGCTCTGCTGGGTGAATCCTCTTGCACTTCCTGTAGGGGAGCAGTTAATATCCCAGAAGTAATGATGACCCGTGGACTGATCACACTTAACAGAAGAAAAAAAAAACAGAATTTATGCTTACCTGATAAATTACTTTCTCCAACGGTGTGTCCGGTCCACGGCGTCATCCTTACTTGTGGGATATTCTCTTCCCCAACAGGAAATGGCAAAGAGCCCAGCAAAGCTGGTCACATGATCCCTCCTAGGCTCCGCCTTCCCCAGTCATTCGACCGACGTAAAGGAGGAATATGCATAGGAGAAATCATATGATACCGTGGTGACTGTAGTTAGAGAAAATAATTCATCAGACCTGATTAAAAAACCAGGGCGGGGCCGTGGACCAGACACACCGTTGGAGAAAGTAATTTATCAGGTAAGCATAAATTCTGTTTTCTCCAACATAGGTGTGTCCGGTCCACGGCGTCATCCTTACTTGTGGGAACCAATACCAAAGCTTTAGGACACGGATGATGGGAGGGAGCAAATCAGGTCACCTAGATGGAAGGCACCACGGCTTGCAAAACCTTTCTCCCAAAAATAGCCTCCGAAGAAGCAAAAGTATCAAATTTGTAAAATTTGGTAAAAGTGTGCAGTGAAGACCAAGTCGCTGCCTTACATATCTGATCAACAGAAGCCTCGTTCTTGAAGGCCCATGTGGAAGCCACAGCCCTAGTGGAGTGAGCTGTGATTCTTTCAGGAGGCTGCCGTCCGGCAGTCTCATAAGCCAATCGGATGATGCTTTTAAGCCAAAAAGAGAGAGAGAGGTAGAAGTTGCTTTTTGACCTCTCCTTTTACCAGAATAAACAACAAACAAGGAAGATGTTTGTCTGAAATCCTTTGTAGCCTCTAAATAGAATTTTAGAGCATGAACTACATCCAAATTGTGAAACAAACGTTCCTTCTTTGAAACTGGATTCGGACACAGAGAAGGCACAACTATCTCCTGGTTAATATTTTTGTTAGAAACAACTTTCGGAAGAAAACCAGGTTTAGTACGCAAAACCACCTTATCTGCATGGAACACCAGATAAGGAGGAGAACACTGCAGAGCAGATAACTCTGAAACTCTTCTAGCAGAAGAAATTGCAACCAAAAACAAAACTTTCCAAGATAATAACTTAATATCTATGGAATGTAAGGGTTCAAACGGAACCCCTTGAAGAACTGAAAGAACTAAATTGAGACTCCAAGGAGGAGTCAAAGGTTTGTAAACAGGCTTGATTCTAACCAGAGCCTGAACAAAAGCTTGAACATCTGGCACAGCCGCCAGCTTTTTGTGAAGTAAAACAGATAAAGCAGAAATCTGTCCCTTCAAAGAACTTGCAGATAATCCTTTCTCCAAACCCTCTTGTAGAAAGGATAGAATCTTAGGAATTTTTATCTTGTTCCATGGGAATCCTTTAGATTCGCACCAACAGATATATTTTTTCCATATTTTATGGTAAATTTTTCTAGTTACAGGCTTTCTAGCCTGAATAAGAGTATCAATGACAGAATCTGAGAACCCACGCTTTGATAAAATCAAGCGTTCAATCTCCAAGCAGTCAGTTGGAGTGAGGCCAGATTCGGATGTTCGAACGGACCTTGAACAAGAAGGTCCCGTCTCAAAAGGTAGCTTCCATGGGGGAGCCGATGACATATTCACCAGGTCTGCATACCAAGTTCTGCGTGGCCACGCAGGAGCTATCAAGATCACCGAAGCCCTCTCCTGATTGATCCTGGCTACCAGCCTGGGAATGAGAGGAAACGGTGGGAATACATAAGCTAGGTTGAAGGTCCAGGGCGCTACTAGTGCATCTACTAGAGTCGCCTTGGGATCCCTGGATCTGGACCCGTAGCAAGGAACCTTGAAGTTCTGACGAGACGCCATCAGATCCATGTCTGGAATGCCCCATAATTGAGTTATTTGGGCAAAGATTTCCGCATGGAGTTCCCACTCCCCCGGATGAAACGTCTGACGACTCAGAAAATCCGCTTCCCAATTTTCCACTCCTGGGATGTGGATTGCAGACAAGTGGCAGGAGTGAATCTCCGCCCATTGAATTATTTTGGTCACTTCTTCCATCGCCAGGGAACTCCTTGTTCCCCCCTGATGGTTGATATATGCAACAGTCGTCATGTTGTCTGATTGAAACCTTATGAATTTGGCCTTTGCTAGTTGAGGCCAAGCCTTGAGAGCATTGAATATCGCTCTCAGTTCCAGAATGTTTATCGGGAGAAGAGATTCTTCCCGAGACCATAGACCCTGAGCTTTCAGGGGTTCCCAGACCGCGCCCCAGCCCACCAGACTGGCGTCGGTCGTGACAATGACCCACTCTGGTCTTCTGAAGCTCATCCCTTGTGACAGGTTGTCCAGGGTCAGCCACCAACGGAGTGAATCTCTGGTCCTCTGATCTACTTGGATCGTCGGAGACAAGTCTGTATAATCCCCATTCCACTGTCTGAGCATGCACAGTTGTAATGGTCTTAGATGAATTCGCGCAAAAGGAACTATGTCCATTGCCGCAACCATCAAACCTATTACTTCCATGCACTGCGCTATGGAAGGAAGAAGAACAGAATGAAGTACTTGACAAGAGCTTAGAAGTTTTGATTTTCTGGCCTCTGTCAGAAAAATCTTCATTTCTAAGGAGTCTATTATTGTTCCCAAGAAGGGAACTCTTGTTGACGGGAATAGAGAACTTTTTTCTACGTTCACTTTCCACCCGTGAGATCTGAGAAAGGCTAGGACAATGTCCGTATGAGCCTTTGCTTGTGGCAGAGACGACGCTTGAATCAGTATGTCGTCCAAGTAAGGTACTACTGCAATGTCCCTTGGCCTTAGCACCGCTAGAAGGGACCCTAGTACCTTTGTGAAAATTCTTGGAGCAGTGGCTAATCCGAATGGAAGTGCCACAAACTGGTAATGCTTGTCCAGAAAGGCGAACCTTAGGAACCGATGATGTTCCTTGTGGATAGGAATATGTAGATACGCATCCTTTAAATTCACCGTGGTCATGAATTGACCTTCCTGGATGGTAGGAAGGATCGTTCGAATGGTTTCCATTTTGAACGATGGAACCCTGAGAAATTTGTTTAGGATCTTGAGATCCAAAATTGGCCTGAATGTTCCCTCTTTTTTGGGAACTATGAACAGATTGGAGTAAAACCCCATCCCTTGTTCTCCTAATGGAACAGGATGAATCACTCCCATTTTTAACAGGTCTTCTACACAATGTAAGAATGCCTGTCTTTTTATTTGGTCTGAAGACAATTGAGACCTGTGGAACCTTCCCCTTGGGGGTAGTTCCTTGAATTCCAGGAGATAACCTTGAGAAACTATTTCTAGCGCCCAAGGATCCTGAACATCTCTTGCCCAAGCCTGAGCGAAGAGAGAGAGTCTGCCCCCCACCAGATCCGGTCCCGGATCGGGGGCCAACATCTCATGCTGTCTTAGTAGCGGTAGCAGGCTTCTTGGCCTGCTTACCTTTGTTCCAGCCTTGCATCGGTCTCCAGGCTGGCTTGGTTTGAGAAGAATTACCCTCTTGCTTAGAGGATGTAGAATTTGAGGCTGGTCCGTTTCTGCGAAAGGGACGAAAATTTGATTATTTTTAGCCTTAAAAAGACCTATCCTGAGGAAGGGCGTGGCCCTTTCCCCCAGTGATGTCTGAAATAATCTCTTTCAAGTCAGGGCCAAACAGCGTTTTCCCCTTGAAAGGGATGTTAAGCAATTTGTTCTTGGAGGACACATCCGCTGACCAAGACTTTAGCCAAAGCGCTCTGCGCGCCACAATAGCAAAACCTGAATTTTTCGCCGCTAATCTAGCTAATTGCAAAGTGGCGTCTAAGGTAAAAGAGTTAGCCAATTTAAGTGCTTGAACTCTGTCCATAACCTCCTCATAAGAAGATTCTTTATTGAGCGACTTTTCTAGTTCTTCGAACCAGAAACACGCTGCTGTAGTGACAGGAACAATGCATGAAATTGGTTGTAGAAGGTAACCTTGCTGAACAAACATCTTTTTAAGCAAACCCTCTAATTTTTTATCCATAGGATCTTTGAAAGCACAACTATCTTCTATAGGGATAGTAGTGCGTTTGTTTAGAGTAGAAACCGCCCCCTCGACCTTGGGGACTGTCTGCCATAAGTCCTTCCTGGGGTCGACCATAGGAAATAATTTCTTAAATATAGGGGGAGGGACAAAAAGGTATGCCGGGCCTTTCCCATTCTTTATTTACAATGTCCGCCACCCGCTTGGGTATAGGAAAAGCTTCGGGGGGCACCGGGACCTCTAGGAACTTGTCCATCTTACATAATTTCTCTGAAATTACCAAATTGTCACAATCATCCAGAGTAGATAACACCTCCTTAAGCAGAGCGCGGAGATGTTCCAATTTAAATTTGAATGTAATAACGTCAGGTTCAGCTTGTTGAGAAATTTTTCCTGAATCTGAAATTTCTCCCTCAGACAAAACCTCCCTGGCCCCTTCAGACTGGTGTAAGGGCATGTCAGAACCATTATCATCAGCGTCCTCATGCTCTTCAGTATCTAAAACAGAGCAGTCGCGCTTTCGCTGATAAGTGGGCATTTTGGCTAAAATGTTTTTAATAGAATTATCCATTACAGCCGTTAATTGTTGCATAGTAAGGAGGATTGGCGCACTAGATGAACTAGGGACCTCCTGAGTGGGCAAGACTGGTGTAGACATAGAAGGAGATGATGCAGTACCATGCTTACTCCCCTCACTTAAGGAATCATTTTGGGCAACATTATTATCAGTGGCATCATTGTCCCTACTTTGTTTGTCACATACATCACATATATTTAAATGGAGAGGAACCTTGGCTTCCGAACATACAGAACATCGTCTATCTGATGGTTCAGACATGTTAATAGGCATAAACTTGATAACAAAGCACAAAAAACGTTTTAAAATAAAACCGTTACTGTCACTTTAAATTTTAAACTGAACACACTTTATTACTGAATATGTGAAAAAGTATGAAGGAATTGTTCAAAATTCACCAAAATTTCACCACAGTGTCTTAAAGCCTTAAAAGTATTGCACACCAAATTTGAAAGCTTTAACTCTTAAAATAACGGAACCGGAGCCGTTTTTACATTTAACCCCTATACAGTCCCTGGTATCTGCTTTGCTGAGACCCAACCAAGCCCAGAGGGGAATACGATACCAAATGACGCCTTCAATAAGCTTTTTCAGTGGATCTGAGCTCCTCACACATGCATCTGCATGCCTTGCTTCTCAAAAACAACTGCGCATTAGTGGCGCGAAAATGAGGATCTGCCTATGACTAGAAAAGGCCCCCAGTGAAAAAGGTGTCCAATACAGTGCCTGCCGTTATTTTAACACAATTCCCAAGATTAAAATAACTCTTCAAAGTTATAAACCATTAAATATGCTTATAAAGTAATCGTTTTAGCCCAGAAAAATGTCTACCAGTCTTTAAAGCCCTTGTGAAGCCCTTTATTCTTATATTTAAAACTAAGAAAATGGCTTACCGGATCCCATAGGGAAAATGACAGCTTCCAGCATTACCAAGTCTTGTTAGAAATGTGTCATACCTCAAGCAGCAAAGTCTGCCCACTGTTTCCCCCAACTGAAGTTACTTCATCTCAACAGTCCTGTGTGGAAACAGCCATCGATTTTAGTAACGGTTGCTAAAATCATCTTCCTCTTACAAACAGAAATCTTCATCTCTTTTCTGTTTCAGAGTAAATAGTACATACCAGCACTATTTTAAAATAACAAACTCTTGATTGAAGAATAAAACTACATTTAAACACCAAAAAACTCTAAGCCATCTCCGTGGAGATGTTGCCTGTGCAACGGCAAAGAGAATGACTGGGGAAGGCGGAGCCTAGGAGGGATCATGTGACCAGCTTTGCTGGGCTCTTTGCCATTTCCTGTTGGGGAAGAGAATATCCCACAAGTAAGGATGACGCCGTGGACCGGACACACCTATGTTGGAGAAAAGGTAAGAAAAAAACACGCTATGTGCAGAGAGTTTTACAAATCGTTAATAAAAGTTACTGTTTTAAAAGGGACAATGTACTTGGATGAGTAGCTGATAAACCTTTAAAGTACCGTAATCAAAGCAAATGGAGCAAATGAACTGGTCTCTTTTCCACCACCGCTGGGAGGTTGATTTCTGCTGCTGTCTTGCGTTTGACTAGGTTTTTCTATAGAAATTACTGCAGTATTTACATTTTTGTCATATGTGGTGGTTCATCAGGGAAAAAACAGCTGTTACAAATGACAAAATAAAAAGGCAGATGGTTTTATTTCCAGTGGGATGGTTTTATTTCCTCATCTTATTTCCAGTGGATAGTTTAATTCCTCATCTTTACACTCACCATAAATTACTTTGAGAATGGTATGAATGCACTACACCAGCTTCACTCTGAGCAAGTAGTAATTTATCAGCATGTGCTGATAAAGTTTTGCAAGGCTGCAACAGCTGTTTGCATAGGATTTCTCTTGCTGTACTATTCAGTTACTTGTATCCTTACCCAGAATCCCCTGCTCCAGCGGAAACACTGTTTGCTAAGATTTTCTGAGGAATAATAAAAAATAAAAAAAAAAGTGCATACTACTGTAAATTACTAAAAATACATCTGCATGTTATTCTCAGGCTAATCTTTGCATCAAATAAATACATAGTTATATCTGGCATTTTGTGCAAATTGCATTTTAATGCTTTAAATACATTTATTTTGTGTGTGGTAATATACAATGATCTTGAGTAATATGGCCCCACAAATGACAAGCATACTGTATTTCTGCCAGCAAAATGTTTAAATGAATACACAGTATGGATTATATCTACACAGAGTGCAGAAGTAATTAACTATTGAAAACCAAATCCCTGCAGGGAATTCTATCTGGAATCCGATATAAAACATGGGCTGGATGGCATATGTACACCAGGTACAGCTGCTCCTTCACTGAACAGCTGGGGATTAAAGTGGATTTTGCAAAGATTCCTCAACGCCTAAAATGCTGCGGGAAATTGGCAGTGGGTCTGCGCATTTTTCAAGCCTTTGCAGTCTTCAGAGAATAATGGGACTTTGTAAGAGGCTTTGCAGAAATACAAACATACAAAAAAAAAATTGAAATAATGAAACAAAATCTATTTGACTAACCTAAGCCAGATGTTTCCGTGTAAGAACGCAAACAATGGCGAAACGAGGCAAAGTGGAAGTTGAGCAAGAAGGAAAAATAAAAATAAATGTAATCAGAATATTTAAAAACCCGACAGCACCA
Source organism: Bombina bombina (assembly GCF_027579735.1). Classification (NCBI taxonomy): domain Eukaryota; kingdom Metazoa; phylum Chordata; class Amphibia; order Anura; family Bombinatoridae; genus Bombina; species Bombina bombina. Next base: position 655,568,152 of record NC_069504.1, read on the forward strand.
AAAAGGTCCTTGGCAAGATCAGAACTGCTTCTAAACCCAAACACCGATCAAGATAGTGTATACCAAGCCCTGGAACACTTGTGATTGGTCCAGTCATAAAAGCTACCACATGATAAATTCACAAATAAATTACTGCCATACATAGTCACCATGTTTTGCCTAAATTTAATGATTTGTTCCTACATAAGGATTTGCAATATATGCAAGGGCAATTGACATATAAAAAGGGAAAAAAATACAAGGAAACAAACTAAGCGAAAGTTTGAGGAGCATGCAGAGAGGGTGAAGAGATCGCATCGGAAGAGCAGAAGCAAAATATATTTTATTTATTTATTTTATAAAATATAACAGAGAAAATAGAAAAGGTGAGAAAAGATTGAAAGCAAAAGTGCACGAGAGACAAACGCAATGTCAGTGATACTTGTGACGCTGAAATGTAAAACCAAGTGGTTTCAGAAGTACTTTCATAAACTGTATACAAAATAATTTGCATTACTTGTTTAAAAGGGATATCAAACAATATGAGATTAGAATATAAAATGTTTAAAATTATGTGCAGTAAAAACACAATTTAGCAATATACTTTAGTTCTTTATTTTTCCCCATTTCCTGTAAGTCTGAAAATTGTTGTTTTCTTCTAAATTCCACAGAGTGTCTATTAAGGAACAGGTTCCGCCATGTTTTAACTTTTTTTTTCTTTTTCCCCCGTTATCTAACCTTCCTACTGAGTATATTAGGGACAGATGTAAAACAGCAATAAAAGACTGTCCAAAAAGGATGCGTGGAACATAAGATTATCTAGAAGGGTTACCACTCAGAACTAGTTCAGACATGGTGGTGCCAATGACTTTATATTAACTAAACCTTAACACATTTCAATATTAAAAACAATATAATTGAAAAAATAATTAATTATTCTAAGGCTAAGATTTGCTTTGAATACATCATAATTATGTCTAGCATGTATTTACTGCTTAACATCCCTTTAATACGAAAGGAATACATAGATAGTTCTTATTAGAAAAGCTTTGTTTTGGGACACAGATAGATCTGAGGCAATGCCAGAAAAGCAGTCATTCTGCCATCTGTATGCTGTTCTACCTCAATATTATCTACAAAGTACAAGCCTAGATCTCATTCTAGCTCCAGATAATGTCACCATAGTCTACCTGTCACTTTACAGACACAGACAAGACTTGGCAAGGACCCACGCGCTTATAGATATTGTGAATGGGTGTTAGAATTCTGGAACGTGAGGACCCCTCCCCCCCCCCAAAAAAAAAAAAACACACACACAATAGAAGTGGTAAGATATCTTTCTAAAGGTTATTAAATTCATGAACATAAAAATATAAAAAAAAAAATGTTGCATTTAAAAATATTTTTGCAGTGGACAAGTAAAAATTCTGAACAAAGAATTCAGGCACTGTTCCTCTTGTTTTTGACTGTACCAAGGATGCCCAAACGTATGCAAATTTTTAGTGTAGGTATGTTTCCTTATACCAATTGGAAAGCTAGTAACCAATTTTACAAACCAAACGAAATACTTTGTATGACAACCAAACATCTGCATTCACAGGACATCTTTCAATATTTTACTGACAATTAAATATTGTGCAGATCTTTTGTTTTCACAAAATATAAATTTTCTCTTTCACAGCAATTTGGAAAATACTTTATAGGCAACACTGAAAAAAAAATATATAAAATAATAATAATAATAATAATAATAATAATAATAATAATAATAATAATAATAATAATAATATTATATACACATATACACACACACACATATAAAACTATACACACACACACACCTCAAGAGTAGCATTACCTAACTAGGAGCTAGCTGATCACATATTTAAGCCAATGACAAGAAGCATATATGTGCATCTCACCAATCAGCAGCTAACTCTCAGATTCTGAGCCTACCTATGTATGTTTTTCCAACTATGGATACCAAGATAACTAGGCAAATTAAATTATAAAAGTAAAATGGAACGTTTTATAAAAAATTGTATGCACTGTCTGGATAATGAAAGATAAATGTTGAGTTTCTATTCCCTATAATTTTGAGTGAACTTAACCCCTGAATAGTAAACTATAGTGATATGTGGTGTGTTACATATTAATAACACAACAGCCCCTCATGAAAAAGTTGGGTGCTGCAAGTAAAATAAAATAAAAATATATGTGACTGAACTCTCTGGATCCTGCAATCACACACAAATATTGACAAACAAGGGAAATTCTGTAGAGAGTAGGCTACAGAAATCTTTATTGCGGTAAAGCTCAGACACACTCCATTAACTTTATGGCACTCTTGGCCTCTTCGTTATGAGTACATTTGACCCAGTGGGGCCATGAAATTCTAACGCATGCATTTGCCTAACCTGTGCAGAGACATTTCTAATAAACACATTACCTACTCATCCTAATCCCTCACAAGGATCAGTTATTTTATCTGGTGCCTATAGGGTCTAACAGTGCAAGCTGTGCAGAATCGGATAACCAGTAAATCTGAAGCCTGTGTTTAAAATCAAATATTATATCTCAAATCATCATGCAGCAATGTACACACCCTAACAAAATCCTGTAATTTTATTCTTATTTCCATGGAACAAAAAAAAAACAAAAAAAAAAAAAAAAACACTTCCATATTCTAATTTGTTGTTTATACAGGACAAAGGTGAGAACACAAGATGTAACACAATTAGGTTAATAAGAATAAAAACCAAGCTTTAAATTAAATTAAAGAACAAACATGAGTCAGGACACTTAGATTTTTCCAGTCCTGAACATTTTCCCTTTCTTTATTAATGGCTCCACTTTGTATAGGGATTTTGGCTATGCTGCTACTTGGACGAAAAATCCTGGGAACAACATGTACTGTCAATCTATCATTAACCTAATTATAGTATGAACACAGCGCGCTGGGAGGAAATGTCAATAGCAAATAATAAAATAGATTTGATAAAGTCCACAGGTCTTTAAGACTGAAACTAACCAGGTCTCGGAGTTTGTAAATCAAATACAATACTGTACTTTTAAAGAAAAAAAAAAGTATTTGGCTCTGGGGTTATGGTAAGAAGGGAGATAAGTGAAACTGATTCTAAAAAGGGAAGGATATCCTTCATCCATTCAATTGGTTCTGATCTTTATAGTGACAGCACATGGGTTGACATTAAAAGTATTTAGGGATTTTAGTTTTTTTTTTTTTATAAAAGACAAACAGCCCTTAGCTACTCTGTGCTACAATAAAATTGATAATAGCTTTTACTTTCCATTATGACGGCTTTTAGTATAAGTACATTTTTTTAATAAACCATATACTGCTGCTGTTATGAATTGAAGCAACAGCTTTTTGCATGCAAGACATAATGAGCAATAACCTAACATACCTTGAAGAAACTTTAAAGGAACAGTCAACACAGTAGATTTGCATAATCAACAAATGCAAGATAAGACAATGCAATAGCACTTAGTCTGAACTTCAAATGAGTAGTAGATTTTTTTTTTTCTGACAATTTTAAAAGTTATGTCTATTTCTACTCCCCCTGTACCATGTGACAGCCATCAGCCAATCACAAATGCATACACACTTATTCTTGCACATGCTCAGTAGGAGCTGGTGACTCAAAGTTTAAATATAAAAAGAATGTGCACATTTGGTTAATAGAAGTAAATTTGAAAGTTGTTTAAAATGGCATGCTCTATCTGAATAATAAAAGTTTCATTTTGATTGAGTGTCCCTAGTTCTACCTTTTCATAATGTTGAGTAGGTAAAGATACATAGCACACATACATGTCCAGAAACTGAACCACTAAACATTGAATTTATGATATGAGCTGCAGTGCAAGACCTGTGATCATTGTGGATTAGAAACTGTAATCAAGACAAGAATTTCTGCACTAAAATCGTGCATCGTTGCCTATGGCGACCGTTTAGTACAGACATGGCTGATTCCAGTCTCGCTGGTAAGTGAAAGTATGAGCGCTTCTGGAGCGGACGTTGACCCTCTCCAATAGCGCATATGCTCCCCCACAATTACTGCCGTGCACAGGACATTTAATTTGAGGTTTCCTCTCAGCTCAGCCCTTTATTTAGGGAGGGGGGAGCGTGGCAGTGCTAAAAGACAGGAGTGAGATATTTACAGGTAATATGTTTAAATGGGCCATTACCCACTCAAGGCAAAAACACCACAATAGCAAGTCCTTTTTATTAAAAACAAAAAAAAAAACGGAAAAAAAAAAAAAAAAAAAACACTACTTGACTGACTTAATTTTACAGTTATTTGAACAAATTGTACCACATTTCAGCCATTTTTTTTTTGCATCCAATTTAAACCAGTAACTATTTGAAAAATCAAATCCTCTGCAGCAAATTCTCCAACGTAAAAAGGTGAATCAGATATGTTACAGTATATAGCACAGTGACTGGAGGTGTAAAGTTTTCAAATAACTTGCTTGGCTTTAAATTTAGAAGATATTCTGAGCATTAAGGGAGTTTATGGATTCACCATGTATTTATACTTCATGTTTGATAGCAATCTAATAAACTATACATCACCAACCCTTGAGTTTACTTCTTAACTGGACAGTCTACTCCAGAATTGTCCTTGTTTAAAAAGATAGATAATCCCTTTATTACCCATTCCCTAAATTTGCACAACCAACAGTTCTATTAATATACTTTTTTCCTCTGATTACCTTGTATCTAAGCCTCTGCAGACTGCCCCCTTATTTCAGTTCTTTTGACAGACTTGCATTTTAGCCAATCAGTGCTGACTCCTAGGTAACTCCACGTGCGTGAGCAGAGTTATCTAATATATGACACATATGATCTTACACTCAGGTGAAAAACAGTCAAAATGCATTCATATAAGAGGCGGCCTTAAAGGTCTAAGAAATTAGCAAATTAACCTCCTTGGTTTAGTTTTAAACTAAGAATACCAAGGGAACAAAAGCAAAATTGGTGATAATAAATTGGAAAGCTGTTTAAAATTACATACCCTATCTATATCAGAAAAGTTCATTTTGGACTAGACTGTCCCTTCATTGAAAATGTCGAAAAGTGTTTTCAATTCTTCAAGTTTTTTTATATTTTCCCAAGGAAAAGGCTTTGCAAGATTCAGGACCCAGAGATTGTTTTCTACATTTTGTAATCTTTGCTTTTAAAAGCAGTAGAGGTATTACACTGAAGAGCGTTATGTTCACTGCTCATGTTGCATATATACACCAAACACAACTACCAACCAGACATTCTATATCCATATACATACAGAATTTAAATGAAGTAGCATGCCAGTATCAGTTGTGCACGCCCTACTCATGCTCTTTGGCTGAAGGGTATACCTCCTACGAATGTTAATAAAAAGGGGAAGTGCACTAAACTTTTCTCCCCATTATGGTGTTCCCAATGCTTCATTTTACCTGGAGGAGTGTAAAAGCTTGTTCACAAATAGATCATTTATCTTTATTTTGTCATTTTAACTAGCTGTGATTGTCTGTAGGAACTACCACATATAGAGATGATATTCCAGTAATAGGTAAAGAAAATATATGTAAAAAGAGCCAGAAAAAGAAATGACAATCTTAGCGGGGTGGCAGAGAAAGAGAGCAATTGAAAATTAACATTTCAGTACCCAAGTATTGGCATTTGTGTATAGAAAGATAAGGATATCTGCTCTCACTACAGGCTCAGACTATTTTAATGGGTAGATAAATGAGTTGCAAAGTCTGTAACCAAAAAAAAAAAAAAAAAAAAAAAAAAAAAAAGTGCTTTACCCCTGCAATTCTCACTGAATAATACAGGAACGATTTTTAACCATTCATACTTATCTTTATTGGTTTAACTATTCAATCACACGTTCAAAAACACAAACTCTCTAGATATCAATATATAGCATAGATGTGTGAATAATACCTCTGAGAATCATGTATCTATATGTGAAACATTATACTTGGTTTGTATGATATCAACCAGTCAGATATAAACATTATCTTTTGTAGCCGGCTATTAGTAAAATAGTTTGACTGTGCAAGCAAGGACTTTATAATTACAGATAGAGTATTAGCTAGATGGCTTTAATCTCATAATCTGACATCCCACATATTAACAGGTCCTCTTGATACAGCATTATTTCTGAATGTATTAATAGCCGGCTACAAAAGATACATGATTCTCAGAGGTATTATTCACACATCTATGCTATATATTGATATCTAGAGAGTTTAAGTGTTTTTAAACGTGTGATTGAATAGTTAAACCAATAAAGATAAGTATGAATGGTTAAAAATCGTTCCTGTATTATTCAGTGAGATCCTAAATTATTGCAGGGGTAAAGCACTCTTTTTGTTACAGACTTTGTAACTCATTTATCTACGAGTCTCCTTAGTGCTATGTTGCCCCTCCTAACAGGTGTTTGATGATTATAAAAATAGTTGGCACCTATAGGTACTTACCATTAGTACTACTTTACCTTATATCTTGTTACTATATTTTAATGGGTAGTTGTTTTAAAGAGAAAAAAATAACCATTTTCTATACATTAACCTAAAGGAGCAAATTACTATTTAGCCATATATTTAGCTGGCATAACAACTCAATGGAAATACATTAAGAGCAAAAAAATAATGCAGTAAAACATTAGCAAGTAATACCTATGTGCCAGTGAGGATTAGCAGTTGGTGACCATCTGCCCATGAGGATTAGTAGGAAACACACAATTGATACAGCTGTATTAGTTTCAATTTAAAAAGGAAATTATAGTACAAAAATAACATCCTCTAATTTGTTACGCTGCAATTCTATGTGTTTAAACCACCTGAAAGGGTTTTCATCATGCAATACACAGGGTGTGTAAAAGAAGTTAAATGTTTGTGAATTCCTCAACTGACAATGTAGAACCAGTGCAGAATCAGACAATATTGTATTTATTAAAATACATTTGTTTGTGATATTGTTAATGCACTCCTTATGTTACATGTTGTTTGTAACAAACACATGAATACGTAAAATTAGTTGTTTTTTTACCCTTTGGCTAGCACGTGCGCCTTTCATCTTGCATTTAAAAAAGGGACACTCGGGTCAAATTATATTTTTACTGAGCATGTGCAAGAATAGACAGACTATACGTATTTGTGATTGGCTGATTGCTATCACATGGTACAGGGGGAGTGGAAATCTACATAACTGAAATTTGCTAAAAAAAATAAAAAATTCTAATACTCATTTGAAGTTCAGAGTAAATGCTATTGTATTGTCTTGCATTTATTGATAATGCACATCTACTGTGTTTACTGGTCCTTTAAGAGACGGAAGGACCATATTCATGGTTTTTGAAACTCACCACATTACAGTGCAAAACCAAGAGACACATTATGCTACATACAAGCATCAGCAAAAGTGCTTCTTTACAAAAGTGTCATACCAGGGTTAACATGCATACAATACTGTGACACAACCACTGGCTGCATGTACACACACCCTCCCTTGAACGCACTAAACGTAAAGAATGTACAAGAGACAAAAGTTTGCCTATGTGACCTACTGCCGCAGGCAATCTGTCTCGTACAGGTAATGTCATGTTCTAGTGATACATTTTACAAGAATCCTTTCTGCACATTTACATATATTGCAAACCTGCTTCTAATTGTATTTGACATGCACTGTTCTGCATTCAAAAACAACTATTACAGCCTTAAAGGGAAGGTAAACTGATGAAATGGACTGAATTTTTAGTAACCAAAATCAGCATAATCAAAACAGATGTACAAAAGTTTTATTCCAAGTAGTGCAGATGAAGGCACAGGCTACATGTTACAAGGTCAGGGAGTCTGCAAATCAGTACACAATGTAACATTACATAGTGAGCTCTTGGCATGGCTCCTGTCAAGTGCCTTAGAGCTCAGTGCACACCTTCAAGCTGCTTAGAAACAGGTCTACCAATATTTAAAAAGGACAGTATACACCAATTTTGATTTAAAGGCATGTAATAGACAGTACTATAAAGATTATGCAAAGATACAAATATAAAAATCCAGTATAAAATCTTTTAAAAACTTACTTAGAAGCTACAAATTTAGCACTGTTGATTAGGTAAAGCATGACACCTACTGAAAGGGGCTGAGAAAAAAAGATCCCCCCCGCCCTTCCCCTAAATATGAAAAGATCCATTATACAAACAGAAGCAATCTGAAGTCGGTATACAACAGTATACACATTTAAAACTTTGGGGCTTGGTTAGGAGTCTACATTTTTTCAAAAACATTGTGCTGATTTTCTTATTTCTAAAATGCACCCCCAGATAGGCTATATAAATGGATCATCTACAAAACATTTATGCAAACAATAATCTAGAGTACAATATCCCTTTAATTCCTAGGCTCATGTAGTGCCGAGATATACAATCTGTATAGAATGTGGTCTTTCAACTGTAAAGGTCAATTGGCACAAAATATACGCAAATGGGGTGGGGTGATTTGCGTCTTTAACCATTTGCTGCAGGACAATTTATCATATTTGCATGTATTTAATATTTGTCTCAGACCAGTACCTGAATAGAAGGAAGCTTAAAGGGACAGTCAACACCAGAATTTTTGTTGTTTTAAAAGATAATCCCTTAATTACCCTTTCCCCAGTTTTGCATAACCAACAGTTATAAAAATACACATTTTACCTCTGCAATTACCTTGTAGCTAAGCCTCTGCACACTGCCCCTTATTTCAGTTATTTTGACAGATTTGCATTTTAGCCAATCAGTACTCACCCCTCGGTAAATTCACGTGCATGAGCTCATTGTTATCTTTATGAAACACATGAACTAATGCCCTCTAGTGGTGGTAAACTGTCAACATGCATTTAGATTAGAGGCGGTCTTCAAGGTCTAAGAAATTAGCATATAAACCTCCTAGGTTTAGCTTTTAACTAAGAATACCAAGAGAACAAAGCAAAATTAATGATAAAAGTAAAATGGAAAGTTGTTTAAATTACATGACCTATCTGAATCAGGAAAGTTTAAACTCAGGCACCAGGAAGTCACAAGAGCCTAAAAATTAGGCCTTGAAGTCCTTATTAAAGTGAAGGTCAATTTCAGGCCAATGGACTACTAAAATGTATTAAATAACATACCCCCATTATAGTCGCTAACATTATCACAAAAACATTGTACTTTTTATTAAAAATGAATTATTATACTTTCCGTTGCCATTGCGACTCCTCCCCTCCACCACTTCCTTATTCAGCATTAGCGACGTAGCGAGCAGTCCCACACGCTCGCTTCGTCAGTGAAAATCTTGTGCACAAAATTCAGAAAAAACTGCGCATGCGTATTTGCAACGGAATGGCGCATGTTTGAAAATGTGCGGTCGCGTAAGTGAATCATAGTATTCAATGAAAGCATACATACGTTTGAGTCCTATGCGATCGTAAGCATCTTTATCATTGGGAACGTCTGAAAGCGCTTGATAGTCACACTATGCAGGCATCGTTATCATTTGGGAACGTCTCAAAGTGCTTGATATTCACACTAAACTATATAGCACACTACGCAGGCGTCTCATGAACGAGCCTGATAGCTCTATGACACTATTGAGGGAGTAACGCATGCGCATAATTCAACAATGACGTTGCAAGAAAGGGGGCTAAACGCCCCAAGGGGGAAACTGACTTTGGAGAATCACATTTATGTCAATCAAAGTAGGCAAGATGGCGGGCAGACGAAAATAGAGAAACCGAGCGAAAATAAAAGTTAAAAAAAATAGAAGGTACGATTAGTATGCAAGATAAATGAACGAACGAACGTCAAACTAATTTCTGATCAACTGCACAACTGTGTGAAGGAGCCACCCGGACTTGACCTTCACTTTAAGAGTCCCCAAGTCACCCACGGGTTCCTCCGCTAGTAAAAACCTAATATTTAGCATGGTGTAGCTGGATCCTTTCTAGCCTTCACAGATGTGATATATAAATCCGCCAGTCTATCTATATCTACATACACTCTTTCTGCTTATATACATATTTGTCTATTGATAATCTATACACAAATATCTTGTTTTACATTATGATAATTTTATATTCGAGATGGTCAAAAAGTTTTTGGCTTCTAATTTTATGGGCTGGCTCCTAGATTTTAAACAAAATTTGTCAAACCTTGCATAAGCATATTACTTCAATAGACTACTGGGTTCTGCAAAACCACCACCACAACAAGCCACCATCACTTATCTTCTAGCAAACACCACAGCAGAGTGCACAAGCCATCTTCATATTCTAAACAGAGTTCCTCACATCAGTTTCTAAAACCTATGGCCTAACAAGGCTTTAAATAACATTGTTTTGTCCAGGTGAATACTATAATATAAAAGGTAAACATAGGTTCACATTGTGTTGGCCATTTTTTTTTTTTCTTCAAAAATAAACAAAAATGAAAAAAAAAATATTAAAATGTATTGGGTCAATAGAAGCGGCAGAATAAAACATAATACAAAAGCAATCTCTCCCACTAAGAAAATGGTGTAAAATAAATGAAGCATTACAAACAGGAAACCTCTGTCCAACAAGGTCATGAGGAAAAAAAAAAAAAAAGAGCCTGAGTGGATCATCATCCTATGAATGGGTTCAGTTTCTGTCCATCTGCACAGAAGGCTGAGCTAACATATTGGCTAAATTGGCTTTTACGATCCAACTTTTTGTTCTGTTCCTCTAAAACAAATGATAGTGTCCTGAAATTCAGACTAGGAGGCAACCCCTAACACCACCAGTAAGAGAGGCACAAGAGGAATATTGAATGCACAATATGGCCTTTCAAATTATTATTTTTTATGAAGCAGAATGATGATATAAAAAAAAGGTTTTTGTTTTTTTATACAGAACTAAACAGCTTCTAAGTAAGTTTTTAAACAGTTTTATTCTGGATTTTTAAATCAGTATCTGTGCATCTTATTCTTCATAGTAGTGTATTACATGCAGTTATATGAGAATTGGTGTATACTGTCCCTTTAACCTGCTACAAGCACATTTTGTCTGACCAGTGGCTTTTCAATATATCCATGGCTTTCAAAACAATGCAGTGAAGTAACAAATTGCTAATATATACTATGCATCAGGGCTCGACAAACCCAGGAGCCACTGGCTCCTAGAACTTTACCCCTGGCTCCTAACTTTTTGGGTTATTCTCCATATATCTATATAGAAATACCACTGTCTGGCTCCTAAATATTCTTACTGGCACCTAAATTATAAAGAGATTTGTTGAGTCCCTGCTATGCATACATAAAAAAAGGCCTTAACATTGCTTTAAAATAGAACCTAAAATTTATAAATTGTGAGCATACAAAAAAAGTCTCTTAAACCGTTTGCACGCGAGCGTATGCAAACCAACAGGTATGCTAGTATTTGCCAATATGACTGAAGAACAGAAAGCCTTATTTACAACCACCTGTGCTTCTCAGTCACGCAAACTTTGCTGTTCAGATCTCTGTGCAAACACACTAAACAATACACTGAGTGATTTCAATGACCTGAAACGATAAAAAAACCATCAATCAACGTCACCTAAAATTAAAATTGGACCTGTGTTAATTCTTTAACAGTCAAAAAGGTAAGTGTGATCATTGAAACTGGAGCAGGTCAAACTAGAACCATCAAGATTAATAATTTTTTAAACCCCAATCTGGGTATTTTTTTTTATGTAACTCTATCCATAATGAATAATGTAATCACTTTTGACACTTTAATTGAAGACATAGATTACCAATCTTACTACAAAGATTCCCTAATTAGAATTCCTACACCTTCAGCTAATCAACTGTCTGCTTTGCTCTGCCACAGGGCCCCAATGATGTAACCCAACATTTAAAAGGGACAGTCAAGTCCAAATAAAAATGTAATGATTCAAATAGGGAATGTAATTTTAAACAACTTTTTAATTTACTTGTATCACTAATTTTCTTTGTTCCTTTGTATTCTTAGTTGAAAGCTAAACCTAGTGAGGTTCATATGCTAATATCTTAGACCTTGAAGGCCGCCTCTAATCTAAATGCATTTTGACAGTTTTTCACTAGAGGGTATTAGTTCATGTGTTTCATATAGAAAACATTGAGCTCATGCACGTGAATTTACCGTGGAGTGAGCACTGTTTGGTTTAAATGCAAGTCTGTCAAAAGATCTGAAATAATGGGGCAGTTTGAAGAGGCTTAGATACAAGGTAATTACAGAGGTAAAACGTGAATAATAATAATAATAATAATAATAATAATAATAATAATAATAAACTGTTATGCAAAACTGGGGAATGGGTAATTAAGGGATTATCTATCTTTTAAAAAGAACAAATATTCTGGTGTTGACTGTCCCTTTAATTTTTTTTTAAATTATGCTTACCTGATTATTTTCTTTTCTTCAGATGGAAAGAGTCCACCGCTGCATTCATTACTTTTGGGAAACAAGAACCTGGCCACCAGGAGAATGCAAAGACACCCCAGCCAAAGGCTTAAATACTCCTCCCACTTCGAAGAAATACCAGGGTGAAAAGGTGCCAGAAGAATGAAAATTTTATATATATATATATGTGTGTATATATATATATAATACATATACATATACATATACATACATACATAATATATATATATATATATATATATATATATATATATATATATATATATATATATATATATATATATACACACATATATATATATACACACACACCCCACAGAGAAAAAAAAAATACAGGTGGGGAGTTGGACTCTTTCCATCTGAAGAAAAGAAAAATTATCAGATAAGCATAATTTAAGTTTTTCTTCATAAATGGAAAAAGTCCACAGCTGCATTCATTACTTTTGGGAAAACCAATACCCAAGCTATAGAGGACACTGAATGCAAAAACGGGAGGGTACAAGAGGCGGCCCATTCTGAGGGCACCAGGCCTGAAAACCCCTACCCAACAACATCCCACTTTGTTTGAAGTTGAGAACTACTTCGAAAAGGAAAAGGCCCAAGGACCCTGACCGCAGATAGTCCACAGCCTTGCTAGAGACCGCAGGAACTAGACTCGATTGAGTCAATAGCCTCCAAGAGACACCGTCCCCAGCAGTCGGTCTCCAAAACACACCCCTTAGTAAAGAAGGTGAACAAACTACCATATTCTTCCACAATGAAGAAAAAGGCACAGAGAAAACAGGATTGTACTTGTAAAGCACAGCTAATCCCCCTTAAAGGACCAGTCAACACTGTAGATTTGCATAATCAACTAATGCAAGATAACAAGACAATGCAATAGCACTTAGTCTGAACTTCAAATGAGTAGTAGATTTTTTTTCTGACAATTTTAAAAGTTGTCTTTTTCCACTACCCCCTGTACCATGTGACAGCCATCCAGCCAATCACAAATGCATACACGCTTATTCTTGCACATGCTCAGTAGGAGCTGGTGACTCAAAAAGTTTAAAATATAAAAAGGACTGAACATTTTGTTAATGGAAGTAAATTGGAAAGTTGTTTACAATTGCATGCTCTATCTGAATAATGAAAGTTTAATTTTGATTGAGTGTCCCTTTAAGGGACTCAAGGCGCTGCTCATTTTATCAACCTCAAAAAAGGTGGCTACAGTGCAGAGTAGCCACAGTGTATTAGTATGCTGAGCTAGCATAAGGAACTCCAGAAAAAAAAAAACTAAAAAGGGCACAACGAGTCCTAAATAAAAAACACAGAACAAAAACCAGAGAAACCGGGTCAGGCTAACAGAGACCCAACCAGTCTCATAGAAAACAAGGGGAGGCAACGCCCAGACCCCAGAAATACAGATACCACGGAATAAGGCCAGGAGTCTGAAACAGAGAGAGGATCTTCCCCTAACACAGTGCAAACGCACTCTAGAAAAGCAAGTTGCATAAAAGGTTAATCTCAAATACCAAAATATTCAGACGAAACCTCGTGCAGCAAGCTCAGATAGGTCTGACAAACAACACCTGAAGCAAAATGACTCTGAAACTTTAATACTTGCAGGGTAAGTAGAAATCAGCTGAAGATAGGATCCTTCATATTGTTAAGTATCCACTAACCAGCGGATAACGGCGCAGGCTAAGAGCTGCAACCCCATCCCACAAATCTTGAATGTAGAGATAGGAGAATCCACAAAAACGGCTTACTGTACCTCGAATGCTCCAAGAACGAAATAGCAGAGCAACAGATCTCAGATCCTGCTCCAACACCAGACCAGCCTAAGCGAAAGACATGTCTGATAGACAGGGGGACAGAAAAACCATAACCACAAGGCCCCAGAGAATGGAGGAAGAAGAAAAAAAAAGGGGGGCGAAACTCACTCACCCACCCCAACTGAGCTCGGGTGCCAACCCAATCCGCTCCTCCACAATAAGGCACTCCCAAGGAGAACCCCTAGGACCTGGAACAGAGAAAAGTGCAATAGATCTGTAGGAAGACCTGTCACAAATCTTAGACAGTCTCTACGTAGAGAGATCAATTTCCAACAGGTGGAACAGAGCCCACAGAGCAGCAGATGCTGCCCCTTACAGTAATAAGCCACCTGATCCAACCTCCTACACACAGGGCAGGAGAAGACCCTCCAGAGAGAGGAAACCCCAGCTCATAAGTAAGACAAAATATCCTCTCAAAAGTGAAGGGCACAGATAAGAACAGCGTAACATGTCCACAAAACACTGAAGCCATATTGTGATCAAACACGGACCAAATGAAAAATCATCCAGACTCCACTGTTGACCCCAACAGAGAAAAAACTCCCCATAGATGAGCACACTCCGACCGAGGGATAAGTCAGGCCTTAAAGTTTATAACCAGTACCCCGAAGGTGGATGTGAACTTGGCCTACCTGCTTGCAAGCCCAATGAGCTAGCCTCTATGTCGCAGCATAGGGTCCCTGAAAAAAAAAAAAAAAAACTGGGGTCATCCCGAACCATTCCTTATAAGTCTTCAGACATCTAAGAAGGCTCCAAGACAAGAACTCCGGACTCCGAATCGTTCTAAAAAACAAACAACACCCTCAGGGAACACAAGATACCCCGTCTGAAGTAATCAGAACTCACAGTGGACGAGAACCGGGAAATCCGGAGAACGGGTACAGGACTTGCTCGTAATTCCTAGCCCAAGGGGAAGAGCACAACCTTAGCCGGAGGTCAACACCCCCTCAGCAAGGTATTAGGCCGTGACAAAGTCACACAATTTCTCTAGAGCTAAAGGCCCCAAGGGCAGCACTAAGGGAAATGAAAAAGGCAACAGTCACCAAAGAAAGTAGAAAGGCTAGTCTCCATAATCCTTTCAAATTAACGTTCCAGAGGACCACAACCAAGGGAGAAAATGAAAGCAATCCCGAACCCAGGAAGAAAAACATCCATTAAGCAAAAAGCTTGGAAAAAAAACACCACCTCCTATGGCCCCTGATATAGAGACGACTAACTCCTGAAGGAAGACAAAGCCTCACGGCCCTTCACTTTCCTAATTAAGTGGCCAAAGCTGCCAGAAAAAACCGGACAAAGTCCAGAAAGTCTCGACCCAAAGGAAGAGAGCCTCTAAAAAGGAACAAGTCTAAAAGGACACTTCCAAAGAGATCATGAAAAGGCAAACCGTAAGAACAGCAGTATGAAGGACTAAATTCTCCAAAGCCTCTAACCCACAACAGAAAGAAACCCACTTAGTTCCCGAAAAATTCGGAACGACTGAGCATGTCGCCGCGGAGTATCAACGGAGTCCCTGGCTCACTAGATTGATGTCCCTAAGCAACCACGGACCCTCAAGTCCTCTCAGGATGCTAGTTGAAGCTTGTAAAATAAACAAGACAACCACACAAATTCATATTGTGATCACTAGGTGCCCTCACCGGACCAACCGGACATAAAAAAAGGTGCCACATGTCTGAACTATGCCTCAAATATAGAAGGGTTTGTACCCAAAGAGGACCAGCCTGAAATCAAGGGCCCCCAGCATGATGAAGGGATAAAGAACAGTCAGACAAGCTTTTGTAAACAGTGCGACCACAAAACCATGAGTATCAATTCCAGAAAGGAAAGTTCCTGAAGGAAACATCACACACCACAAACATGAGCTTTAGACCAAATACAAATCATCCTCACCGGATGAAAATAAAAAAAAAAAAAGATAATGCAACCTGTAGGTTATCGCCCAGAAGAACAGACAGACCCGCCCAACAGCGGTCAGAGACTTCCAAGTTCAGAACTGGAAAAGGATACACAAATAATAAAGGACTATAAGAAGATTACTTCATCCCCTTATGTCTATGTATGCAAGCCAGTCAAAGAGTAAGACTGAGAATCCCCAGACCCATTAAGAGTGGGATCCTCCAGCAATGCCAAAAACATGCCTTAGGACACAAAGGCACGCCAGTCTATAACGAAAGGCCGCAACATACCTCCGCCGTGACAAAGGGAAACACTGGCCCCAAAGGTTGACCCCCTGAGGCCTCAGGGGCAGTCGCTTCCCTGAAAGGCTGAACTGGACCAGGCGATCACACGCCTGATGAGCCCCGATTAACAAAAAACACCGACAATATTGTAAGCACACCCCCAGGAGGTGCAGATGCGCCAGCGCCAAAGATATGGCCATGCGGAATGGTGTCGTAACCTCAGGTGGGAAAAGGCCACACTCCCTAGAAAGGATAAGTAGAGTTTAGGTTACCTGCAATGTGTAGTAAGTGTTGATGGTAGGGAACTTGTCACGTGAGAAATAGAATTCCCAGAGACGGATGGCTCAGTGGGCACCCGATTCCCGATCCCGAGGAACAGAGCAATCTAAAATGGCATTCGGAACATAACTGATGGGCATGTATCACCCGGACCAATTCATATTCTTTGCAAGAAGTATTGTCTTGAATCAGAGACATCCATCTCCAAGAACCCTCCATAACTGGGACACTAGCCGCCTCCAGAGAACCAGACACCAGCAAGGATTTCTCCATCGCCATGCAGTCAGGAAAACGGAAATGGAGTGACAAGGTAAACCATGCAGTCCATGCCAAAAGCACGCCCGACCAAAAAAGGTTGCGTCACTAGACATAGGACGTTATGTTCCAAAATAGCCATGAGCCGAAGCAACACTACACAGTAGCAGACAGAATCACATAAACAGGATTATAAACCCCCTTAGGAGATATTAACCCTTGAATCCTAGATACAAAAAGGAGCGTCACTGAGACCCTATGTTAAAGTTATCCCTGAAAGATTGTAGCCCCTCTCGGATAAACAGCTGAAATTACAATACATCCATGATCTGGACACGGCCCTTCAAGTGTGATAGATAGTAGCGTCCGCCCTCTGCCATAGACTTGAGAAAAAAAGCAGGCAGCGAAACTAGTCAACGCTGATTGCTTGTGGAGCTGTTAATATGAGTCGGGATGATTTCGCAGAAAGACTCTCCCTGCATCTCCGGAGTCTAACTTTCACCCATGCTCTCACTGAGAGGCTGACTGGACTACTTAAGACTCCAGTCCCATGCTGAAGAGTACTACCCTCCATAAGAGACTATCGAAAACTTCAGACACTTCTCTGCCAACCTCCTAGGACAAAAGGCAAAGAATGACTGGGGGATGAGGGAAGTGGGAGGAGTTTTAAGCCTTTGGCTGAGGTGTCTTTGCCTCCTCTTGGTGGACAGATTCTTATTTCCCAAAAGTAATGAATGCAGCTGTGGACTCTTTCCATTTATGAAGAAAAAGCAAAAATTTCAGCCACTTAATACAGTCCGGAAACAAATAATGCGAGTTAGTAAAGAATATGCCAGCAAATATAAATTCTAAGTACTCAACAAATTCAAAATGAATAATAATAATAATAATAATAATAATAATAATAATAATATATCATTTATCTTACTCAGGAGCTGAATGGCTCAAGCATGAATTATTTGCATCCAAATGTCCCATTAAACATGCTCTCTAAGCACCTGATGATCTAAGGTTCTCCGCTCTTGTGAGATAATCTAAGAAGCACTGTCAGTACTGCAATGTCCCTCAAAGAATTTTAGAAAGGCAAATTTAGATATTAAGTGCTCTGGATGTGAATGTGAACAGAAGCCCCCAAAGATTTTGAGTTATTTACTCCATGCCAGAAAGTTTTTTGTTTGTTTTTTTATATAATCAAGGCCCTAGATCTTAATGTGAGCAACGTTTACATCATGATCGGTTTCAGCTATCAGAACTGTATAATACTTAAAGGGACAGAATACTATAAAATTGTTTTTTTCCTTGATGAGTTTAAATTAACTTTTTTATCAGATGCAGAGTATGAAATGTATGAGATTTGCTTTAAGGCTTATTGTGTATATGAATAAGCTGACTTTGTGTTTTGAAGCCACAACCTAATAAAATGGGTTGAAGGAATAATCCAATCTCATTACTTTATCACATTGTGTACATATACCTGCTTCTTTATCTTATATCTGTCCATAAACCAATCACCAATACTTGGAGAGAACAATGTAAAATAAACATTTTATTACCTTCTCTCCACTGGGAGTATAATTTCTTCTACTGGCTGTTTTAACACACAGCTTGGTCTCGAGGTCAAAAACTTTCAGGATGGGTGGGGATACCACAGGCTAAATCAACGATTTCAAATGCCAATATAAGAAATACTTGTAAACAATTTAATACACTCCAGCAGGTAAAGTGGATCATTGGAAACAAATTAACGGGGAGAATTTTTTTGAGTAAACTGTCCCTTTAAAGAACTTGCCGTTAAGCACAAGATTTAGCATTAGCCCAATGTAAATAAATACAGGTTTCCATACAAATGTCGATGTATAGCCCATATGCTGTATCCATGACACTGACTTCAGAGCCCTTCATATGCTCCAATTACACAGCCATCTTTTAAGATTAAAAATTACAGCACCAGCAATATACACCTTTCCTAAAAGCAAATGTCACAATCTACAGTTTCAATTCTTGGATTATATTTTTTAAGCTTTCCTGCTTTCACCAAGTCAGTGTAAATTATTTTCACAGAACTCTTATGCACTATTTGCATTTAATAAAATACTCAGTTACTGTCATTTTCTTAAAAAAGCATTTTTTACGATTTCAAAACACACATGGAGCAGTTTACAAGGTTCATCTGTAGCACTTCTTTTAAGCAAATTGTGTAATCAGTACCAAATATAGAAATTAATAAATATACATAATACATTAAAAAGGAGCAGCTGAGTAGAGTTAAAGAGATAGTAAAGTCCAAATTAAACTTTTATGATTCAGATAGGGCATGTAATAAAACAAAAATATATAATTACTTTTATCATCAAATTTTCTTTGTTCTCTTGGTATTCTTAGTTGAAAGCTAAACCTAGGTAGGCTTATATTCCAATTTCTAAGCCCTTGCAGGCCACCTCTTATCTGAATGCATTTGACAGTTTTTAACAGCAATAGGGTGTTAGTTCATGAGTGCGCTATATATATATATATATATATATATATATATATATATATATATATATATATATATATATATATATATATATATATATATATATATATATATAAATATATTAATTCATTGCGCTTATTCACGTGGAGTTATTTAAGAGTCAGCAATAATTGCCTGAAATGCAAGTCTGTCAAAAGAGCTGAGATAAGGGCAGTCTGCAGAAGCTTAGGCACAAGGTAATTACAGAGTTAAAAACATAATTTATGCTTACCTGATAAATTCCTTTCTTCTGTTGTGTGATCAGTCCACGGGTCATCATTACTTCTGGGATATAACTCCTCCCCAACAGGAAATGCAAGAGGATTCACCCAGCAGAGCTTGCATATAGCTCCTCCCCTCTACGTCACTCCCAGTCATTCGACCAAGAATCAACGAGAAAGGAGAAACCAAGGGTGAAGTGGTGACTGGAGTATAATTTAAAAGATATTTACCTGCCTTAAAACAGGGCGGTGCCGTGGACTGATCACACAACAGAAGAAAGGAATTTATCAGGTAAGCATAAATTATGTTTTCTTCTGTTATGTGTGATCAGTCCACGGGTCATCATTACTTCTGGATACCAATACCAAAGCAAAAGTAACACGGATGACGGGAGGGATAGGCAGGCTCATTATGCAGAAGGAACCACTGCCTGAAGAACCTTTCTCCCAAAAATAGCCTCCGAAGAAGCAAAAGTGTCAAATTTGTAAATTTGGAAAAAGTATGAAGCGAAGACCAAGTTGCAGCCTTGCAAATCTGTTCAACAGAGGCCTCATTCTTAAAGGCCCAAGTGGAAGCCACAGCTCTAGTAGAATGAGCTGTAATTCTTTCAGGAGGCTGCTGTCCAGCAGTCTCATAGGCTAAAACGAATTATGCTACGAAGCCAGAAGGAGAGAGAGGTAGCCGAAGCCTTATGACCTCTCCTCTGACCAGAGTACACGACAAACAGGGAAGACGTTTGTCGAAAATCCTTAGTTGCCTGCAAGTAGAACTTGAGGGCACGAACTACATCCAGATTGTGTAGAAGACGTTCCTTCTTTGAAGAAGGATTTGGACACAGGGATGGAACAACAATCTCTTGATTGATATTCCTGTTAGTGACTACCTTAGGTAAGAACCCAGGTTTAGTACGCAGAACTACCTTGTCTGAGTGAAAAATCAGATAAGGAGAATCACAATGTAAGGCTGATAACTCAGAGACTCTTCGAGCCGAGGAAATAGCCATTAAAAACAGAATTTTCCAAGATAACAATTTAATATCAATGGAATGAAGGGGTTCAAACGGAACACCCTGTAAAACGTTAAGAACTAAGTTTAAACTCCATGGCGGAGCAACAGTTTTAAACACAGGCTTGATCCTAGCTAAAGCCTGACAAAAGGCCTGGACGTCTGGATTTTCTGACAGACGCCTGTGTAACAAGATGGACAGAGCTGAGATCTGTCCCTTTAATGAGCTAGCCGATAAACCCTTTTCTAAACCATCTTGTAGAAAGGACAATATCCTAGGAATCCTAACCTTACTCCAGGAGTAACCTTTGGATTCGCACCAGTATAGGTATTTACGCCATATCTTATGGTAAATCCTTCTGGTAACAGGCTTCCTAGCCTGTATCAGGGTATCAATAACCGACTCAGAAAAACCACGTTTTGATAAAATCAAGCGTTCAATTTCCAAGCAGTCAGCTTCAGAGAAGTTAGATTTTGATGTTTGAATGGACCCTGTATCAGAAGGTCCTGTCTTAGAGGTAGAGACCAAGGCGGACAGGATGACATGTCCACTAGATCTGCATACCAAGTCCTGCGTGGCCATGCAGGCGCTATTAGAATCAATGATGCTCTCTCCTGTTTGATTTTGGCAATCAATCGAGGAAGCAGCGGGGAAGGGTGGAAACACATAAGCCATCTCCGAAGTTCCAAGGTGCTGTCAAAGGATCTATCAGAACCGCTCCCGGATCCCTGGATCTGGACCCGTAGCGAGGAAGTTTGGCGTTCTGGCGAGACGCCATGAGATCTATCTCTGGTTTGCCCCAACGTCGAAGTATTTGGGCAAATGACCACCTGATGAAGTTCCCACTCCCCCCGGATGAAAAGATCTGGCGACTCAAGAAATCCGCCTCCCAGTTTCCACTCCCGGATGTGGATTGCTGACAGGTGGCAAGAGTGAGACTCTGCCCAGCGAATTATCTTTGATACTTCCATCATTGCTAAGGGAGCTTCTTGTCCCTCCTTGATGGTTGATGTAAGCTACAGTCGTGATGTTGTCCGACTGAAACCTGATAACCCCCGAGTCTTTAACTGGGGCCAAGCCAGAAGGGCATGGAGAACTGCTTCTAATTCCAGAATGTTTATTGGCAGGAGACTTTCTCCTGATTCCATGTCCCTGAGCCTTCAGAGAATTCCAGACAGCGCCCCACCACCTAGTAGGCTGGCGTCTGTTGTTACAATTGTCCAGTCCGCCTGCTGAATGGCATCCCCCTGGACAGATGTGGCCGAGAAAGCCACCATAGAAGAGAGTTTCTGGTCTCTTGATCCAGATTCAGAGTAGGGGACAAGTCTGAGTAATCCCCATTCCACTGACTCAGCATGCACAATTGCAGCGGTCTGAGATGTAGACGTGCAAAGGGTACTATGTCCATTGCTGCTACCATTAAGCCGATCACCTCCATGCATTGAGCTACTGACGGGAGTTGAATGGAATGAAGGACACGGCATGCATTTAGAAGCTTTGTTAATCTGTCTTCTGTCAGATAAATCTTCATTTCTACAGAATCTATAAGAGTCCCCAAGAATGGAACTCTGTGAGAGGAAAAAGAGAACTCTTCTTTTCGTTCACTTTCCATCCATGCGACCTTAGAAATGCCAGAACTAACTCTGTATGAGACTTGGCAGTTTGAAAGCTTGAAGCTTGTATCAGAATGTCGTCTAGGTACGGAGCTACCGAAATTCCTCGCGGTCTTAGTACCCGCCAGAAGGGCACCCAGAACCTTTGTGAAGATTCCTTGGAACCGTAGCCAATCCGAATTGGAAGAGCTACAAACTGGTAATGCCTGTCTAAGAAGGCAAACCTTAGATACCGGTAATGATCTTTGTGAATCGGTATGTGAAGGTAAGCATCCTTTAAATCCACTGTGGTCATGTACTGACCCTTTTGGATCATGGGTAAGATTGTCCGAATAGTTTCCATTTTGAACGATGGAACTCTTAGGAATTTGTTTTAGGATCTTTAAATCCAAGATTGGCCTGAAAGTTCCCTCTTTTTTGGGAACCACAAACAGGTTGAGTAAAACCCCTTGTCCTTGTTCCGACCGCGGACCGGATGGATCACTCCCATGAATAACAGATCTTGTACACAGCGTAGAAACGCTTCTTTCTTTATCTGGTTTGTTGACAACCTTGACAGATGAAATCTCCCTCTTGGGGGAGAGAATTTGAAGTCTAGAAGGTATCCCTGAGATATGATCTCACGCCCAGGGATCCTGAACATCTCTTGCCCAAGCCTGGGCGAAGAGAGAGAGTCTGCCCCCCACTAGATCCGGTCCCCGGATCGGGGGCCCTCGGTTCATGCTGTCCTTTGGGGCAGCAGCAGGTTTCCTGGCCTGCTTGCCCTTGTTCCAGGACTGGTTAGGTTTCCAGCCTTGTCTGTAACGAGCAACAGCTCCTTCCTGTTTGGTGCAGTGGAAGTTGATGCTGCTCCTGCTTTGAAATTCCGAAAGGGACAGAAAATTAGACTGTCTAGCCTTAGCTTTGGCTTTGTCTTGAGGCAGGGCGTGGCCCTTACCTCCTGTAATGTCAGGCGAAAATTTCTTTCAAACCGGGGCCCAAATAAAGTTTGCCCCTTGAAAGGTATATTAAGTAATTTGGACTTAGAAGTTACATCAGCTGACCAGGATTTTAGCCACAGCGCCCTACGTGCCTGAATGGCGAATCCTGAGTTCTTAGCCGTAAGTTTGGTTAAATGTACTACGGCCTCCCGAAATGAATGAATTAGCTAGTTTAAGGACCTCTAAGCCTGTCCGTAATGTCGTCCAGCGTAGCTGAACTAAGGTTCTCTTCCAGAGACTCAATCCAAAATGCTGCCGCAGCCGTAATCGGCGCGATGCATGCAAGGGTTGCAAATATAAAACCTTGTTGAACAAACATTTCCCTTAAGGTAACCCTCTAATTTTTTATCCATTGGATCTGAAAAAGCACAGCTATCCTCCACCGGGATAGTGGTACGCTTAGCTAAAGTAGAAACTGCTCCCTCCACCTTAGGGACCGTTTGCCATAAGTCCCGTGTGGTGGCGTCTATTGGAAACATCTTTCTAAATATTGGAGGGGGGTGAGAACGGCACAACCGGGTCTATCCACTCCTTAGTAACAATTTCAGTTAGTCTCTTAGGTATAGGAAAAACGTCAGTACTCGCCGGTACCGGCAAAGTATTTATCCAACCTACACAATTTTTCTGGTATTGCAACAGTGTTACAATCATAAAGAGCCGCTAAAACCTCCCCTAGTAATACACGGAGGTTCTCCAATTTAAATTTAAAATTTGAAATATCTGAATCCAATCTGTTTGGATCAGAACCATCACCCACAGAATGAAGCTCTCCGTCCTCATGTTCTGCAAGCTGTGACGCAGTATCAGACATGGCCCTAGTATTATCAGCGCACTCCTGTTCTCACCCCAGAGTGATCACGCTTGCCTCTTAGTTCTGGTAATTTAGCCAAAACTTCAGTCATAACAGTAGCCATATCTTGTAATGTTATCTGTAATGGGCCGCCCAGATGTACTAGGCGCCATAATATCACGCACCTCCCGGGCGGGAGATGCAGGTACTGACACGTGAGGCGAGTTAGTCGGCATAACTCTCCCCTCGCTGTTTGGTGAAATTTGTTCAATTTGTACAGATTGGCTTTTATTTAAAGTAGCATCAATACAGTTAGTACATAAATTTCTATTGGGCTCCACCTTGGCATTGGAACAAATGACACAGATATCTTCCTCTGAATCAGACATGTTTAACACACTAGCAATAAACTTGCAACTTGGTTACAATCTTATTTAACAAAAACGTACTGTGCCTCAAAGAAGCACTAAACGATTAAATGACAGTTGAAATAATGAACTGAAAAACAGTTATAGCATCAATCCTTAAAAACAACACAACTTTTAGCAAAGGTTTGTTCCCATTAGTAAAGTAACAATAATTAAATTTGAAGCATAAAAATTACAGAGCAACGTTTTTAATCACAGTCAATATATAAGTCTCACAGCTCTGCTGAGAGAATCTACCTCCCTCCAAAGAAGTTTGAAGGACCCCTGAGATCTGTTAGAGATGAGCCGGATCATGCAGGAAATACAGAAGTAACTGACTGGAATTTTTTTGATGCGTAGCAAAGAGCGCCAAAAACGGCCCCTCCCCCTCACACACAGCAGTGAGAGAGAAACGAAACTGTCACAATTAAAACAAGCAACTGCCAAGTGGAAAAATAATGCCCAAATATTTATTCACTCAGTACCTCAGAAAATGCAAACGATTCTACATTCCAGCAAAAAACGTTTAACATAATAAATACCTATTAAAAGGTTTTACTGTACTTTTTAACAGAGTATTCCGGTGAAATACCATCCCCAGAATACTGAAGTGTAGAGTATACATACATGTCAATTATAACGGTATGGCAGGATTTTCTCATCAATTCCATTCAGAAAATAAAAACTGCTACATACCTCAATGCAGATTCATCTGCCCGCTGTCCCCTGATCTGAAGCTTTTACCTCCCTCAGATGGCCGAGAAACAGCAATATGATCTTAACTACTCCGGTTAAAATCATAGTACAAAACTCTGGTAGATTCTTCTTCAAACTCTGCCAGAGAGGCAATAACACGCTCCGGTGCTATTGTAAAATAACAAACTTTTGATTGAAGTTATAAAAACTAAGTATAATCACCATAGTCCTCTCACACATCCTATCTAGTTGCTGGGTGCAAGAGAATGAAGCTGGGGAGGTGACGTAGAGGGGGAGGAGCTATATGCAGCTCTGCTGGGTGAATCCTCTTGCATTTCCTGTTGGGGAGGAGTTATATCCCAGAAGTAATGATGACCCGTGGGACTGATCACAACATAACAGAAGAAAAGTAGATTTCTAGAACAGTGTTGGTATGCAAAACTGGGGAAAGGTTAAATAAAAAATGGAATAAACCATCTTTTTAAAACTATACATTTTTTGGTGTTTACTATCCCTTTTAAAACTATGGACAGCAACTTATACTCCAGGAATAAATTTCAGTTACATTTTTACAAACCACACCTTGGGGCCGATTTATTAACGGTCGAATGCCGCTATATGCAGCCGTTTCTGCGCAAGCTTTCAAACTCCCTGGAAACAGGAGTTAAAAAGCAGCAGTCTTAAGACCGCTGCTCTTTAACTCATTCGCTACCTCTGAGGCGGCAGACAGCAATTCACCCGATCGCATACCATCGGGTTGATTGACACCCCCTGCTAAGGGCAGATTGGACGCAAATGTGCAGTGGGCGGAAATGCACAAGCATTTCCCTAGAAATGCTTGTGCAATGATAAATGCTGACAGTGAAGTCCTCTAGTGTTAAGAAAACATAAATAAAGCAAGCTTTACCAGCACTTACCAGTCCTTGATTTATAAATCCATGCTTTCTAGCTATCCGATCTGCTTCTGACATGCCTCCAGGTATATGAACTGCCCACTTGTTTGTATAGACTTTATTGACCAAAGAGATGACTGGACACACAGCCCACAGAGTCCATAACAGGAAGAGTAAACTAGATCTCCGATCCATGAGAATGCCTTTGGTATTACGTTCTGTAGACTGTCGTTTCAAGGACAAATCACACAGTGTTACCCTGACACCAGGCACCCAGCTTCCCCTGAACAAAATCCTTGCTCAGTCCTGGGGATCATGGAGTCTCAAGCAAACTGCAAATCCAGGTTGAAAGAAAGAAAAGCCTTCTGATGAAACGTAGGGGATTGCACTTCACAGCTTAGGGGGTTGTAAAAAGGATTCTACAGGGAGAGGAGAAAGAACACAACATTAAAAAGGGAATGAAAACAACAAAATAAGTTAGAAACAGCAATTTATTTTTTTTATTTATTTTTTTTAAAAAGACTTGAGAGTCAAAACTAAATCTTCATGGATCAAATGGACTTTTTAATTTACGTCTATATTAAAATTATTTTTTTTCCCACTTTGTATTATTTGTTGAAAAGCATATGTAAGTAGACTCAGGATCAGAAATGCACAATGGGTGGCTAGCTGGGGATTGGCGGCTATAAACACATGCCTTGTTGTTGGCTCATCAGATGTATATAACTAAGCCCCAGTAATACATTGCTTCTCTGTTGTATCCCTCTTTAGGGTTATTTACAACCAACAGCAATAACAGTACATAGAAAGATCATATCATTTTTTATCAACTTTTAACTTTACTGCATTCATCAAATTTGTTTTGCTCTCCTGGTATCTTTTGTTGAAAAGTAAAATCTATGTAGCATGCACGTGTTTTTAGCAGTCTAAGGCAGCAGTGTTTGCAACTGTGTAACATGGCTATAAACAATGTTGCAAACACTGCTGCCAAATAGCTTAAAGGGACACTGAACCCAAATTGTTTTCTTTCTTGATTCAGATAGAGCATGCATTTTTAAGCAACTTTCTTATTTACTCCTATTATCTATTTTTCTTCATTCTCTTGCTATCTTTATTTGAACAGAAGGCATCTAAGCTAAGGATCCAGACAATTTTTGGTTCAGACTTTGGACAGCACTTGTTTATTTGTTATGTCCAATCAGCAAGGACAACCCAGGTTGTTCACCAAAAATGGGCAGGCATCTAAACTGACATTCTTGCTTTTCAAATAAAGATTCCAAGAGAATTAAGAAAATTTGATAATGGGAGTAAATTAGAAAGTTGCAAGCTCTATCTGAATCACAAAATATTTTTTTTTTTAGGTTCAGTGTCCCTTTAAAGTGAATGTCAAGTTTGATGAATCAGTGCCCATTTTTTAAAAACCCTATTAAAAACCAGGGGCACTTTCATTCAAACTTTACATTTCACTCGTTTTGTTAAAATACTTTCCTTTTAATCTTGAAAACCGCTCCAGCGCTTCCCCAGCCCGTCACAAGCCTCTTCATGTCAAAAATTACGAATCTGGCTTCCTCCAATCACAGTGTTGCCTCAGGCAATGATTCTTCGGGGGGGGGGGGGGCAGCCATGATTGGAGGATGCCGTATTAGTCATTGCTGACGTATGAAGTGACTAGCGGTAGGAGGTGGAAATCGCTGGAGCGGCTTTCAAGATTAAAAAGGTAAATATTTTAACAAAAACTAGTGAAATATAAAGTTTGATAAATGAAAGTGCCTGTGTTTTAAAAAAAACGGCACTGATTCATCAAACTTGACATTCACTTTTAAGTCATGTGCACAGTCCTGAGCTCACCCAGAATTACTTTAACAAAAGGATACCAAGAGAACTAAGCAAAGCTGATAATCAAAGATTGTAAAGTTGTTTAAAATGTCATGCTCTATCCAATCCATGTAGGTTTAATTTCTGACTTTACAGTTCCTTTAAACGTTTTCTTTTTTTGCCCTTGTGTCCCTTTACATGAACATATTGTAATATTTTATGAGACACTGAAGAATGATATAAATCTGAGACTCCCACCAACCACTAATTTCATTAGTCTCCTATATAAACATGTCCACAAACCAATACGAAAATGATCACAACTTTATACAATATAATGCTGCAAATACTTATTCTGGCAATATCTACTTTCTCAAAATCCTGGCAAGATTTCAGGCCCTTTTTTTTTTTCTTTTTTTAAACCAGCACCAAAAAAAACCCTGAAACAAAAGGTTTCAAATTTACAAAAACACAGGACATACTTGTTTCCTATGGAAATAAATTGGTCACCACATGTGCTGTTGCTGATCATAAGCCTGTAATAGAGTCTCTGCGGTATTTCTCTGTCAGTGGAGCTTTACAAAGATAAATGTAAATTTACAGGCCTCACAAATTTTAAAAGTACAATAAAAACAAACGTAGTCTATTCACAGCGGTTTGTAAGGTCCCCTTAGATTCTACTCAGAACGTGTAAGCTTTTTTTTAATTATTAACCAGAACAACAAATGTTAGAAAGATAGTTTTAAAATTATATAGCCTAGATGTGTGTATTGTTTTACATGCACTCCAGTATAAAATCAAGATGTTGAGCACGGCTAATAAGTTTTACATAATTTTCAACCTTCACTTAAGAATCAAACACTGCGACGAATTTATTAGTGTTGCTCTAATACAGGGGTCAAAGTAACTAATCTTTCTAGTTTGCAACACAACACTTCAGGATAGCAGACATGGTTATCTATTCATCATTACATTTATAACAAAACAAGGAGATAGATATACACACAAACTTCCATACATTAAGTAGGGAAATAACCTGACTGTGCCTGCACCTGCCAGATGAACACTCCCTTGCTAGTCATGAGACTAGCATCTCGATTGGCTGCTTAAAGGACTAGTCAACACTGTAGATTTGCATAATCAAATGCATGATAAAAAGGCAATGCAATAGCACTTAGCCTGAACTTCAAATGAGCAGTAGATTTTATCTGACAATTTTAAAAGTTATGTCTATCTCCACTCCCCCTGTACCATGTGACAGCCATCAGCCAATCACAAATGCATACACGTTTATTCTGTGAATTCTTGCACATGCTCAGTAGAAGCTGGTAACCCAAAAAGTGTAAATAAAAAAAAAATAAATAAATAAAAAAAAAAAAAAAAAAAAGGCACATTTTGTTAATGGAAGTAAATTGGAAAGGTCAAAATTTAAGGTCAAATAGCTGCTTTTTTTTTTAACACAGGAATGTTCAGGTGATATTTTCTACTCAGTGTTTTACAGATACGAGGTACTATTTTCAAGTGCTCCAACATTTGGGTATCATGTCCCTTTAAGCAGTGCAGCATTTTTACAGATGTTACCTTACATATACAAAACACATTCTGCTTAAAAGGGACACTAAACCCAAATTTTTTCTTTCATGATTCGGATAGAGCATGCAATTCTAAGCAGCTTTCTAATTTACTTCTATTATCAATTTTTCTACGTTCTCTTACTATATTTATTTGAAAAAAAGCAGGAATAAAAGCTTTGGAGCCGGCCCATTTCAGGTTGAGAACCTGGGTTGTGCTTGCGGATTGGATGGCTAAATGCAGGCATCAAATCAGCAAGCTCTATCCAAGGTACTGAACAAAAAAATAGGCCGGCTCCAAAGTTTTTATTCCTGCCATTTAAAATAAAGATAGCAAGAGAACAAAGAAAAATAATAATAGGAGTAAATTAGAAAGTTGCATGCTCTATCCGAATCATGAAAGACAAATATTTGGGTTTATTATACCTTTAATTTATTTTATACACCAACAACTTTACAATAACGTTATTGTGCGACTGCACAACTAATCAAACATTTTAACATCCCGAATAGACATTACATTTACTCTCACATCTTTCATAAAACATAAAAAACTCTGCATGCCATCAACATACACCAGAGCCTGCAGACCAATGCAAAGAAAATGATAGTCCCTCATCTTTCTCCTAGCGGACAATGCAAAGGCATTTTCTTCTGTTAAGTGTGATCAGTCCACGGGTCATCATTACTTCTGGGATATTACTCCTCCCCAACAGGAAGTGCAAGAGGATTCACCCAGCAGAGCTGCATATAGCTCCTCCCCTCTACGTCACTCCCAGTCATTCTCTTGCACCCAACGACTAGATAGGATGTGTGAGAGGACTATGGTGATTATACTTAGTTTTATATCTTCAATCAAGAGTTTGTTATTTTAAAATAGCACCGGAGTGTGTTATTACCTCTCTGGCAGAGTTTGAAGAAGAATCTACCAGAGTTTTGCTATGATTTTAGCCGGAGTAGTTAAGATCATATTGCTGTTTCTCGGCCATCTGATGAGAGGTAAACTTCAGATCAGGGGACAGCGGGCAGATGAATCTGCATAGAGGTATGTAGCAGCTTTTATTTTCTGACAATGGAATTGATGAGAAAATCCTGCCATACCGATATAATGTCATGTATGTATACTTTACACTTCAGTATTCTGGGGAATGGTACTTCACTAGAATTACACTGTAAGAAGTACATAAAGTTGTTTAATAACTAGAAATTATGTTTAACGTTTTTTCTGGAATGTAAAAATCGTTTTCATTGCTGAGGTACTGAGTGAATAAATGTTTGGGCACTATTTTTCCACTTGGCAGTTGCTTAATCTTTTTTCTGACACTTTCTGTTCTCTCTCACTGCTGTGTGTGAGGGGGAGGGGCCGTTTTTTTGGCGCTTTTGCTACGCATCAGATATTTCAGTCAGCAGCTCATTGTACTTCCTGCATGATCCGGTTCATCTCTACAGAACTCAGGGGTCTTCAAAACTTATTTTGAGGGAGGTAATTTCTCTCAGCAGAGCTGTGAGAATTATAGTTAACTGAGATAAAAAACATTTATTCTGTAATTTTTTTCCTGCTTTCAGAATTAGTTATCTTTGCTAATGGGATTAAACCTTTGCTAAAGTTGTGTTGTTTACAAGGATTGAGGCTATAACTGTTTCAATTTATTAATTTTCAACTGTCATAGATCTTCTGTGCTTCTTAAAGGCACAGTACGTTTTTAATAATATTCTAATTGAATTGTATTCCAAGTTGCAAGTTTATTTGCTAGTGTGTTAAACATGTCTGATTCAGAGGAAGATACCTGTGTCATTTGTTGCAATGCCAAAGTGGAGCCCAATAGAAATTTATGTACTAACTGTATTGATGCTACTTTAAATAAAAGTCAATCTGTACAAATTGAACAAATTTCACCAAACAACGAGGGGAGAGTTATGCCGACTAACTCGCCTCACGTGTCAGTACCTGCATCTCCCGCTCGGGAGGTGCGTGATATTGTAGCGCCGAGTACATCTGGGCGACCATTACAAATCACATTACAAGATATGGCTACTGTTATGACTGAAGTTTTGGCTAAATTACCAGAACTAAGAGGTAAGCGTGATCACTCTGGGGTGAGAACAGAGTGCGCTGATAATATTAGGGCCATGTCAGACACTGCGTCACAGGTGGCAGAACATGAGGACGGAGAACTTCATTCTGTGGGTGACGGTTCTGATCCAAACAGACTGGATTCAGATATTTCAAATTTTAAATTTAAGCTGGAAAACCTCCGTGTATTACTAGGGGAGGTGTTAGCGGCTCTGAATGATTGTAACACAGTTGCAATACCAGAGAAAATGTGTAGGTTGGATAAATATTTTGCGGTACCGGCGAGTACTGAGGTTTTTCCTATACCTAAGAGACTTACTGAAATTGTTACTAAGGAGTGGGATAGACCCGGTGTGCCGTTCTCACCCCCTCCGATATTTAGAAAAATGTTTCCAATAGACGCCACCACACGGGACTTATGGCAAACGGTTCCTAAGGTGGAGGGAGCAGTTTCTACTTTAGCTAAGCGTACCACTATCCCGGTGGAGGATAGCTGTGCTTTTTCAGATCCAATGGATAAAAAGTTAGAGGGTTACCTTAAGAAAATGTTTGTTCAACAAGGTTTTATATTGCAACCCCTTGCATGCATTGCGCCGATCACGGCTGCAGCGGCATTCTGGATTGAGTCTCTGGAAGAGAACATTAGTTCAGCTACTCTGGACGACATTACGGACAGGCTTAGAGTCCTTAAACTAGCTAATTCATTCATTTCGGAGGCCGTAGTACATTTAACTAAACTTACGGCGAAGAATTCAGGATTCGCCATTCAGGCACGCAGGGCGCTGTGGCTAAAATCCTGGTCAGCTGATGTTACTTCTAAGTCTAAATTGCTTAATATACCTTTCAAAGGGCAGACCTTATTCGGGCCCGGGTTGAAAGAGATTATCGCTGACATTACAGGAGGTAAAGGCCATGCCCTGCCTCAGGACAAGGCCAAAGTTAAGGCTAGACAGTCTAATTTTCGTTCCTTTCGTAATTTCAAAGCAGGAGCAGCATCAACTTCCTCTGCACCAAAACAGGAAGGAGCTGTTGCTCGCTACAGACAAGGCTGGAAACCTAACCAGTCCTGGAACAAGGGCAAGCAGGCCAGGAAACCGGCTGCTGCCCCTAAAACAGCATGAATTGAGGGCCCCCGATCCGGGATCGGATCTAGTGGGGGGCAGACTTTCTCTCTTCGTCCAGGCTTGGGCAAGAGATGTCCAGGATCCCTGGGCACTAGAGATAATATCTCAGGGATACCTTCTGGACTTCAAATACTCTCCTCCAAGAGAGAGATTTCATCTGTCAAGGTTGTCAACAATCCAGACAAAGAAAGAGGCGTTTCTACGCTGCGTACAAGAGCTCTTGTTAATGGGAGTAATCCATCCAGTTCCACGGTCGGAACAGGGACAGGGGTTTTACTCAAATCTGTTTGTGGTTCCCAAAAAAGAGGGAACTTTCAGACCAATCCTGGACTTAAAGATCCTAAACAAATTCCTAAGAGTTCCATCGTTCAAGATGGAGACTATTCGGACAATTTTACCTATGATCCAAGAGGGTCAGTACATGACCACTGTAGATTTAAAAGATGCTTACCTTCACATACCGATTCACAAAGATCATTACCGGTACCTAAGGTTTGCCTTCCTAGACAGGCATTACCAGTTTGTGGCTCTTCCATTCGGTTTGGCTACAGCCCCAAGAATCTTCACAAAGGTTCTGGGTGCTCTTCTGGCGGTACTAAGACCGCGGGGAATCTCGGTAGCTCCATACCTAGACGACATTCTGATACAAGCTTCAAGCTTTCAAACTGCCAAGTTTCATACAGAGTTAGTACTGGCATTTCTAAGGTCACATGGATGGAAGGTGAACGAAAAGAAAAGTTCACTCGTTCCACTCACAAGAGTTCCCTTCCTGGGGACTCTTATAGATTCTGTAGAAATGAAGATTTACCTGACAGAGGACAGGCTAACAAGACTTCAAAGTGCTTGCCGCACCCTTCATTCCATTCAACACCCGTCAGTGGCTCAATGCATGGAGGTAATCGGCTTAATGGTAGCGGCAATGGACATAGTACCCTTTGCACGCTTACACCTCAGACCACTGCAACTGTGCATGCTAAGTCAGTGGAATGGGGATTACTCAGACTTATCCCCTTCTCTGAATCTGGATCAAGAGACCAGAAATTCTCTTCTATGGTGGCTTTCTCGGCCACATCTGTCCAGGGGGATGCCATTCAGCAGACCAGACTGGACAATTGTAACAACAGACGCCAGCCTTCTAGGTTGGGGTGCCGTCTGGAATTCTCTGAAGGCTCAGGGACAATGGAGTCAGGAGGAGAGTCTCCTGCCAATAAACATTCTGGAATTGAGAGCAGTTCTCAATGCACTCCTGGCTTGGCCCCAGTTGACAACTCGGGGGTTCATCAGGTTTCAGTCGGACAACATCACGACCGTAGCTTACATCAACCATCAGGGAGGGACAAGAAGCTCCCTAGCTATGATGGAAGTATCAAAGATAATTCGCTGGGCAGAGTCTCACTCTTGCCACCTGTCAGCAATCCACATCCTGGGAGTGGAGAACTGGGAAGCGGATTTCTTAAGTCGTCAGACTTTTCATCCGGGGGAGTGGGAACTTCATCCGGAGGTCTTTGCCCAAATACTTCGACGTTGGGGCAAACCAGAGATAGATCTCATGGCGTCTCGACAGAACGCCAAGCTTCCTCGTTACGGGTCCAGATCCAGGGATCCAGGAGCAGTCCTGATAGATGCCCTGACAGCACCTTGGGACTTCAGGATGGCTTACGTGTTTCCACCCTTCCCGATGCTTCCTCGATTGATTGCCAGAATCAAACAGGAGAGAGCATCAGTGATTCTAATAGCACCTGCATGGCCACGCAGGACTTGGTATGCAGACCTGGTGGACATGTCATCCTGTCCACCTTGGTCTCTACCTCTGAAACAGGACCTTCTGATTCAGGGTCCTTTCAAACATCAAAATCTAACTTCTCTGAAGCTGACTGCTTGGAAATTGAACGCTTGATTTTATCAAGACGTGGGTTTTCTGAGTCAGTTATTGATACTTTAATACAGGCTAGGAAACCTGTTACCAGAAAGATTTACCATAAGATATGGCGTAAATACCTATATTGGTGTGAATCCAAAGGTTACTCTTGGAGTAAGGTTAGGATTCCTAGGATATTGTCTTTTCTACAAGAAGGTTTAGAAAAGGGTTTATCTGCTAGTTCATTAAAGGGACAGATCTCAGCTCTGTCCATTCTGTTACACAAACGTCTGTCAGAAGTTTCTGACGTCCAGGCTTTGTCAGGCTTTGGCCAGGATTAAGCCTGTGTTTAAAACTGTTGCTCCACCATGGAGTTTAAACCTTGTTCTTAATGTTTTACAGGGCGTTCCGTTTGAACCCCTTCATTCCATTGATATAAAGTTGTTATCTTGGAAAGTTCTATTTTTAATGGCTATTTCCTCGGCTCGAAGAGTCTCTGAATTATCAGCCTTACATTGTGATTCTCCTTATTTGATTTTTCATTCGGATAAGGTAGTTCTGCGTACTAAACCTGGGTTCTTACCTAAGGTAGTTACTAACAGGAATATCAATCAAGAGATTGTTGTTCCTTCTTTGTGCCCAAATCCTTCTTCGAAGAAGGAACGTCTACTGCACAACCTGGATGTAGTCCGTGCTCTAAAATTTTACTTACAGGCAACTAAGGAATTTCGACAAACGTCTTCTCTGTTTGTCGTTTACTCTGGTCAGAGGAGAGGTCAAAAAGCTTCTGCTACCTCTCTTTTTGGCTTCGTAGCATAATTCGTTTAGCTTATGAGACTGCTGGACAGCAGCCTCCTGAAAGAATTACAGCTCATTCTACTAGAGCTGTGGCTTCCACTTGGGCCTTCAAGAATGAGGCCTCTGTTGAACAGATTTGCAAGGCTGCAACTTGGTCTTCGCTTCATACTTTTTCCAAATTTTACAAATTTGACACTTTTGCTTCATCGGAGGCTATTTTTGGGAGAAAGGTTCTTCAGGCAGTGGTTCCTTCTGTATAAAGAGCCTGCCTATCCCTCCCGTCATCCGTGTACTTTTGCTTTGGTATTGGTATCCCAGAAGTAATGATGACCCGTGGACTGATCACACTTAACAGAAGAAAACATAATTTATGCTTACCTGATAAATTCCTTTCTTCTGTAGTGTGATCAGTCCACGGCCCGCCCTGTTTTTAAGGCAGGTAAATATTTTTTAATTTATACTCCAGTCACCACTTCACCCTTGGCTTCTCCTTTCTCGTTGGTCCTTGGTCGAATGACTGGGAGTGACGTAGAGGGGAGGAGCTATATGCAGCTCTGCTGGGTGAATCCTCTTGCACTTCCTGTTGGGGAGGAGTAATATCCCAGAAGTAATGATGACCCGTGGACTGATCACACTACAGAAGAAAGGAATTTATCAGGTAAGCATAAATTATGTTTTTCTAGGTGCTAGGGCCCCTTTTATGCAGAGTGCCCTGGTGCTCAGGCATCTAAGCATTTTCCTTTCAACTCACTATTGCTAAGCTACTTTTCTCTGGTTTTCAGCTATAATAAATAAAAAGCCCATATAAAAATAAAAAAAAATAAAAATAAACTCAGAAAGGGAGGGCACTCTCAGGATTTGTGTGAATTGCATATCAGCAAATAGAAATTAATTTATTATTCACAGTAACAACATGGTTATGTTGTAGGTCGACGTTTCGGCTTACATAGAAGCCTTCATCAGGACAAGCAGAAAACTCAAATCGGCATACACAGCCGAGTTCAACACACTTTAGTTATCAAATTTACTTCATTTCCTTGGAATCCTTTGTTGAAAATGAGGTAGGTCTTCCAACCAGGGAGATTAAAAGCTCCTGCCCACACATTATTGGCTGTGCGCCGGCAAGGCTGCACACCACCGCAAAGGAGAACTCATGTACAATGTTAAATGCAGGCAGCAGATGTCTGCCCGCCAGAGGAGAGGTAGGGCAGACGGGGTCAAATATGTACGCCATGGATTGATAAATTGAGCTTTATAGGGCAGCAGCTTTGCATGAACACTATTAAAAATGGACAGTCTATTCCAGAATTTTTATCGTTTAAAAATAATCTTTTTATTACTCATTCCCCAGTTTTGCATAAAAAACTGCTATGCACATCAGCTGTATTGGAGCCAGCATTTTATCAAGCAGCTGGTGTAGTATACGCTAGCGTTTTTTATGCTTGTTGTGCGTTT
The DNA here is from genome assembly GCF_027579735.1 of Bombina bombina. Lineage (NCBI taxonomy): Eukaryota > Metazoa > Chordata > Amphibia > Anura > Bombinatoridae > Bombina > Bombina bombina. The sequence continues at coordinate 655,604,909 of NC_069504.1, forward strand.
TAAATTGTCATAATCCGTGACTGTGTCGTTAAAGACGGATAAGGATACTAGTGACTGCAGTGACTTCAGTCTCATATGGGACGTTCGTTTGTGATTAAAGGAGGTCCAAGCTGAACGCTATTTCCCAACTGAACTGAGACTACTATTGAATGATTTCCATCTACGTGCTTTTACAAACCTGATATGTTTGATGGTTTTTAGTGTGAGTGTGCATTTGTGTTTGAATAAATGTAGTGGTTTTTAAAGTACTACACCTCTCTCTGAGTTTTTTCTAATATACTTTTGAACTCTGATTACCTTGTATCTAAGCCTTTGCAGACAGCCCTCTTATTTCAGTTATTTTGACACTCAAATTTTAGCCAATCAGTGCTGTCTCACAAGTAACTCCACGGGAGAGAGCACAATGTAATCTATATGGCACACATAAAGAGAACAAAGCAAAAATGAAGATAAAAGCAAATTGGAAGGTTGGTTCAAATTGCATGCCCTATCTGAATCATGAAAGTTTAATTTTGACTAGACTGTCCCGTTAAAGTGAATGTAAATTTGAAACCAATATTAATTGTGTAAATTTAACAGGGTTTTTTTTTTTTATATCACTCCACTTAAACAGAAATGTAGTCTTTGTAATGATTGGATGCACCGAATCATAAAAAGTAAAAAAAATTGGGTTTCATGACGCTTAAAAAAAAAAAAAAAAAAAAACAGAAATTATGTTTACCTGATAAATTTCTTTCTCCTACGGTGTATCCGGTCCACGGCTTCATCCTTACTTGTGGGATATTCTCAATCCCTACAGGAAGTGGCAAAGAGAGCACACAGCAGAGCTGTCCATATAGCTCCCCTCAGGCTCCGCCCCCCCAGTCATTCGACCGACGGTTAGGAGAAAAAGGAGAACCATAGGGTGCAGTGGTGACTGTAGTTTACAAAAAATAAATTTAAACCTGACCAAAATGCCAGTGCGGGCCATGGACCGGATACACCGTAGGAGAAAAAAAAAATTTATCAGGTAAACATAAATTCTGTTTTCTCCTACATTGGTGTATCCGGTCCACGGCTTCATCCTTACTTGTGGGAACCAATACCAAAGCTTTAGGACACGGATGAAGGGAGGGAACAAGTCAGGTAACCTAAACGGAAGGCACCACTGCTTGCAAAACCTTCTCTCCCAAAATAGCCTCCGAAGAAGCATAAGTATCAAATTTGTAAAATTTGGCAAACGTATGCAGTGAAGACCAAGTCGCTGCCTTAAAAATCTGTTCAACAGAAGCCTCATTCTTGAAAGCCCATGTGGAAGCCACAGCTCTAGTAGAGAGCTGTAATTCGCTCAGGAGGCTGCCTTCCAGCAGTCTCATAAGCCAACCGGATGATGCTTTTCAGCCACATCAAGATTGTGTAACAGACATTCCTTGTTAGAAACTGGATTAGGACACAGAGAAGGAACAACTATTTCCTGGTTGATATTCTTATTGGAAACCACTTTTGGAAGAAAACCAGGTTTGGTACGTAAAACGACCTTATCTGTATTAAACACCAGATAGGGTGAATTACACTGCAAAGCAGACAATTCAGAAACTCTTCTAGCAGAAGAAATAGCTACTAAAAACAAAACTTTCCAAGATAGTAACTTAATATCTATGAAATGTAGAGGTTCAAACGGAACCCCTTGAAGAACTGAAAGAACTAAATTTAGACTCCATGGAGGAGCCACAGGTCTGTAGACAGGCTTGATTCTGACTAAAGCCTGTACAAACGCCTGAATATCTGGCATGGCTGCCAGACGCTTGTGTAACAACTAAACACCACATACTCTTTACCACCCCCGTGGAGATGCTACTAGTTAGAGCGGCAAAGAGAATGACTGGGGGGGTGGAGCCTGAGGGGAGCTATATGGACAGCTCTGCTGTGTGCTCTCTTTGCCACTTCCTGTAGGGATTGAGAATATCGAACAAGTAAGGATGAATCCGTGGACCGGATACACCAATGTAGGAGAAAAAGGGACATTAAAGTCAAAATAAACGTTTATGATTCAGATAGAGCATGCAGTTTTAAAACACTTTGCAAAATTTGATAATGGAAGTAAATTGGAGTCTTTTATATACACACTTTTTGGGGAACAAGCTCCAACAGAGCATGAGCAGAAGCTCAAAAGGGTGTATGTATACTAATTTGTGATTGGCTGATGTCTGTCATGATACAGGGGGGCCGGAAAGTGGGAGAAAAAAAAATTGCCAGAGTAAATACTACTGCTTATTTGAAATTCAGAGTAGGTGTTATTGCATTGTTTTTATTATGTACTTGTTAAAGGGATAGTCTAGTCAAAATTAAACTTTCATGATTCAGACAGAATATGTACTATTAAGCAACGTTCTAATTTACATTCTTTGTTCTCTTGGTATCTTTATTTAAAAAACCTAGAATGTAAGTTAAGTCAGCCCATTTTTGGTTCAGAACCTGGGTAGCGCTTGATTTGTGGCTATATTTAGACACCAATCAGTAAGCGCTACCCAGGTGCTGAACCAAAAATGGCCCGGCTTCTAAGCTTACATTCTTGCCTTTTCAAATAAAGATACCATGAGAACGAAAAAAAAATGAGTAAAATAGAAAGTTGCTTAAAATTGCATGCTCTGATAAATGAAAGTTTAATTTTTACTAGACTATCCCTTTATTTATACAATTCTACTGCATTTAGTTTTCCTTTAATGAGCAAGACAACAGTATTTATGTATAGACACACGAAGAACATATCTATGTAGACACACAAATGAAGAACAATCCAAAAAAGTAAAAATCTAGGAGATGCTGCTCCCTAATTTCCAGGATCGGTCGAGCCATGTCTGGCCTAAAAATCTGCCAAAAGGCAGGGGAGAAAAATAAGTAATTATAAAGCATTTTGCTTTCCAATCTAAACAAACAAATCTAAAGGCTCATTGCCTGCACCTAGTTTGTGACAATGTTATCGCAATGTTAGTCTGGCTCAGATTAACCAACCTAAAGCAAAAGCAAACTCTGCAAGGGAACGTGCTACAGCAGTCTGTATTAAAACCTCTTATCCCACCACGTTTTATAACCGGATACAGCACCCTATAGCACAGGGAGTATTGCAATAATAAAATGTCATTCTTATCAAAGGGAAACTACTTACTGGCACTCACCGACTAACAATGTCAGGTGATTGTGTCATAAACAAAAATGTTAAAAGGGACAGAAAAGTCAAAATAATGAAACTTTTATAGTTTAGCTTGAGCATGCAAAAACGTAACACTTTCAACTTTACTTCTAATATTACGTGTCATTCTTAAAATTCTTTGTTAAAAAGTGAACCTAGGTTGGCTTATTGGAGCTCAAGAGTGTGCACGTCTCTTTTGCACTCAATGGAAACAATGTTTGTGGCTATGTTATACATAGTTGCAGACACAGAAGCTCTTAAAGGGACACTGTACCCAAAATTTCTCTATTGTAATTCAGAAAGAGCATGCAATTTTAAGCAACTTTCTAACTTACTCCTATTAATTTCTTCGTTCTCTTGATATCTTTATTTGAAAAAGAAGGCATCTAAGCTTGTTTTGGATTCAGTACTCTGGACAGCAACTTTTTTATTGGTGGGTGAATTTATCCACCAATCAGCAAGGACAACCCAGGTTGTTCACCTAAAATGGGCCGGCATCTAAACTTATATTCTTGCATTTCAAATAAAGATACCAAGAGAAAGAAGAAACATTGATAAAAGGAGTAAATTAGAAAGATGCTTAACATGTTATGCTCAATCTGAATCACAAAAGAAAAAAAAATTTGGATACAGTGTCCCTTTAAGCCAAGCAAATTTGATAGTAAAAGTAAATTGGAACATTTAATAATAATATTGCATGCTCTGTCTAAACCATGGAAGTTTAATTTTAAACTTCATACACTCAATAACAATGAGCCCGTTTGTCTCTCCCTTTATCTTAAAAGGGACAGTATACACCACTTTTCATACAACTGCATGTAATAGACACTACTATAAAGAAGAATATGCACAGATATATATGGATATACAAATCCAGAATAAAACCTTTTAAAAAAAAATAAAAAAAAAAAAAATAAAAACCACCACCACACACATACTTAGAAGCTCCCAGTTTAGCACTGTTTATGAGGTTAGGCTGGGACACCCACTGAAATGGGCTGAGAAAGCAAGGAAAGCACACAATCCCCCACAAGCTGGAGTCTGTAGACATCAGTATACATCTATAACTTTGAGGGGCTTGGTTAGGAGTCTGAAAATTGGCACAATAAGCAAAAACTATACATTGTTACAAAAACACTTCCAGATGGGCTATTTAAAGTGAAAGTCAATTTTGATGAATTAGTGCCTGGATTTTAATAATACTATTAAAAACAAGGGCACTTTAATTCATCAAAATTGACATTTCACTCCTTATCTTAAAAAAACACAACAACAACACTTCGCTTTCAATCCTGGCAGCTGCTCCAGCACTTCCTCCGCCCGTCACAAGCAATCTTTGCGGGTCCAAAATGACAAATCCGGATTCCTCCAATCACTGTGTTGCATCAGGCTTAAATCCCCCCTGTGGGAAGCCGTGATTGGAGAAAGCCGGATTCCTCATTTGACGTCTGCAGAGGCTTCCGACGGCCTGGGGACGCGCTGGAGCAGCTGGATTAAAAAAAAAAAAAAATAAAAAAAAAAAAAAAAGGTACATTTTTGAAGAAAAGAAGTGAAATTACAAATTTTGATGAATTAAAGAGCCCTTGTTTTAATAGGATTATTAAAAACCGGGCACCAATTCATCAAAATTGACCTTCACTTTAAATGGATCATCTACAAAACTAGTGTATAAATGTCCCGTTAAGCAGAAGATATGCTATTATCAGTCCAAGCATTCAGCAAATGCAGCTTATTAATGCAAAAACTTTAAAGACTTCAGATCATTTTTGGATGTTCAAACACTGCATCATTATAATAGCAATGTACTACTTATAGCAATCTCAAAAACCATATAAACCTTTCTAGATTGTGACAAGTCAAGATGTGTCAAGGCCCTAAAATATCCTAGAACCTCTTCATTATAAACTAATACAAAAACATAAAAATAAAGCTACCCTTTCAAAAACAAACAGCTCAAAATTAGCTAATTAAAATGTATCTGTGCCATTAATATGTTTTAAAAAACCAAGAGTGAAGATGCGGCACAGACGTCATAGCATGTTTCTTGGTGTGCCCCGAAGTTATAGTGTGAGAAAGAAAGAAAGAAAAAGAAAGAAAGAAAGAAAAAGAAAGAAAGAAAGAAAAAGAAAGAAAGAAAAAAAGAAAGAAAGAAAAAAAGAAAGAAAGAAAAAAAGAAAGAAAGAAAAAAAGAAAGAAAGAAAAAAAAAAAGAAAAAAAGAAAGAAAGAAAGAAAGAAAGCACACAACACCACCACACAACACTAACCACCCGCACACAAACATGAGAACACTGCTAAAAGCAAAACACTGAAGATTGACAACTGTGCCAAGTGATTCAAGAGAGCCCTGGTGTTTTCCTGACCGGATAAACCATAAACCACCACACTTTGAATAAGCAAACCTGTGCCCTGCTGACCACAGGGAAGGGCTCACGTATCCCTCTAATTTGCCTGGCTGTGCTGGAACACGTGCCATGAAGTCACTAGCAAGGAGAGAAGGCTCCCTATCCTCTGATGACCGCAGCCAGAGAGTCTCTTCCTCACGCAGGTATTGACATGCTGTAGTCCGGAGGCCAGTAAGTCTTCAGTGCCTAGCTTATTACTTGTAACAAAAAGGGAAATTAAATGTTTTATCAAAGAGATATAGATATATATATATATATATATATATATATATTACAGCAGATAAGCCAATAAAGAGCAGCATGTGTATACGCTCCAAGCACCAGCCATATCCTCATCTAAAGTGACACAATAAAATGTTTTAGTCCATTAGGAGATAAACTTTTATATAGTGATGCACCGAAATGGAAATTCTGGACCAAAATAACCGAAAATCCAGGATGCACTTGGCCAAAAAACAAAAATGTATTTTTTTGCATAATTAGACTTGAATGAATGAATGAAAAACTGCTAGCCAATAAAATAACCACACTTTTAAAGATATTTATTTTTGTCCAATTTTAGTGTTGCTTTCTATAAAACAATAATATGCAACACAATAATTTTACCAAGAAAAAAACAAACAAAAAAAAAAAAAAACACGCAAACAAAACGATAATGCAATTTTTGGCCAAAATGCATACCTACTTAAAACAATATACTGTATTATTCTGTATTTAGTTCTGTGCAACAGAATCAGATTTAACAGTTTTTGTTTTTTAACCAATTATCCAAATAGAAAAAAAAAATATTATATGCAAGTACGTCAAGTAATGAACTCAAACAGCAGCTCTAGGCTAGCATCAAATTTGAAATATGCTACAAAATAATGTTACCGAAAATGAGAAGGAAAAAAAAAAAAAAAAAAAAAACCCACTGGAATCTACTCCATGAGGATGGAGTAGATTTTTTTTTTAAAATGTGATTACTCAGAAAGCACAGTAAACAGAGAGACTGTAAACATCTAGCAATTACAATATGTTTGCACTCTTCCAACAGATTAACATGTCAGCAGAGCATGAATGTTATTAGAACAGATTAACACCTTTTGTTATTAGATGGTCAGACTTTACCAACCACTTTACTTGTGTAGAGGTACAGGCAAACTCTGCCACAGTTTTTCAAGTCCATGAATATACCACCAGGAAATGAATTGCTGCACATTACAGCCAAAAGTGTTGTAGAAGCACTTTTTTTTTTTAAACACAAAAGCAAAGTATTTTACAATAAACACATAACTAAACATTTTATTTTACAAATCAAAGTGTTTCATATCCATTTGATAAAGGAAAGTGGGACCAGGTAGAAAACTATTGGAGGTTCACATAGTGAGCCCAAATCTTTAGACCAAAGAATTATATTAGGGGGCAACGGAGTTCTAAAATGTATTAATCTAGTAAAATGTGGTTGAGCACAGGTTATGTACAAGAAAATAAAAGGAGACAAAAAAAAAAAAAAAAAAACACACACACACACATTTCCCATAAAAAGTAAAGTTGTTTACTAACGGTATGTCACGAATAAGATGACATTTACAGCTACACATAGGTTGTAGAGCTATAACTTTTAGCCATTAGTTACAAAAAGGGACAGGAAACCGGCTCCATTTTTTTATAGTACTCTAGTTAAAAAGGATAATACATCATAAGGAGCAAAAACAGTTTATTAAAGGAAAATACAGCAAAGCAGGATAATAAAAAAAAAAAAAGGGACAACCCTTGGACTTCTGAAATGCAATGCTTGTGCATATTGGTCTTCTGATCAATGCTCACATTGGATATAAAGCCAAAGACTATTATAATAATAATAATAATAATAATATTTATTATTATTATTCTAAAAATGTATAATTAAAGCAAAATGAGATATCAGTGTCATACACTGAGTGCACCATTAGTCACCGCAAGTGTCACCAGGTAGCTAAAGGGACACTCAAGTCAAAATAAACCATTATGATTCAGATAGAGCATGCAGTTTTAAGAAACTTTTCAATTTACTTCCATTATTAAATTTTGCAGTCTTTTTTTTTTTTTTTTTAATAGTCACACTTTCTGGGGAACAATCCTACTGAGAATGTGCACAAGCTCAAATTGTATATGTATACTAATCTGATTGGCTGATGTCTGTCACATGATACAGAGGGCCAAAAACGGAAGAAAAAAAATAAAATAAAAATTTGCTGCTTATTTGAAATTCAGAGTAGATTTTATTGCCTTTTTTTATTATTACGTACTTGTTAATTATGCAATTCTACTTCATTGAGTGGTCCTTTAAAAGGGATAGTTCACTATCCCTTTTATTCCCAATGATAATCTTTACTTGCTAGAGTGTATTAAATTGTTTACAAGTAGCTCCTTTACTCCTATTTCAACATTTGAAATAACCGATTTAGTCTGTGGTATAGCCACCTATACTGAAAGTTTTGATACTTGAGTATATGCTATTGACAAGCCTAAATAAACACAGCCAGCAGAAGTTACACTCACAGTGGGGTCAGGATAGTTAAGTAATAAAATAATCATTTTCCATTGTTCTCTCTATGTATTGAGCTTTGGTTTTCCAGACAAATATAAGATAAGGAAGCAAGTCTGTGTACATAACGTTATAACATAATGAGATCTGATATCGCCTTTAAGTTTAACCCATTGTAATAGGCTGTGGTTTCAAAGCACAAAATCCACTACTTCGTATGCACATATAAAGCATGAAAATGCAATTTCTCAAATAGGTTATACTCTGCAGTTAGTATAACAAGTCATTTCAAATACATTAATGGAAAAACAATTTCACAGTGTACTGTCCCTTTAAGTAAAAGTCTGCCCCATAACAGAGGAAAAACAAGGGTTTTATGCCATAGCTAAGCAAATTGTCTTAACCCCCCCCCTAAAAAAAAAAAAAAAAAAAAAAAAAAAAAGGATCATATGCATCTTGAGACAGTGGAAAGTACAGACACTTTGAGGTGTTAATAAAAGATGCTATGAAGATATCAATGGGATTTATTTGGCTGCAAGAAGGAACAGTTTGTACTGGTAGATATATAAATATACAGAGATAGATATACACCAGAAAAAAAAAAAAATAGAGTTTATTAAAATAAGCATTTTTTTTTTTTTTTTTTAATATAATTATACACATACAAAAGTTAAATTCTCTAGATTGTACCCTCTGACAAAGCCAACTAAACCTAAGCTAAACATTCTAATTTCAACTATTTGTCATACTGCAGTGATATGACAGATTAATGATAATCTAACAAAGACAAACTCCATTTTTATGTTTTAAAATATTATTCTAAATAGGTCTTCCTAAAAGAAAAGAAAAAAAAAAATTGCCTAGCTCCTAAAAAATCTTTAGCTGGTTACACAAAATTTCTAACTGGCCTGTAACGCCTATATAAAATTGTCAAATCCATCATTAAATCGCTACTGTGATATTATATAATCACACATCACTGTTAAAATGATTTAGGTTTTAACTTATAAATGTAATGTATACCTCAACTACTTGCAGTTGTTTGGACCAAATTTTTTCCTCTGTTTTTAGTTCCCATCTAGGAAACTCTGTTATTGACAAAGAGGTCATTAATTGTAATGCTCTATATCAGTTCTACATTTCTCTTATTCTCTGTCGCAACACTTATCTCTGTAGCACAAACGTTATGTCCTGATCTTTCTTTTCTATAAAATAAAAACACAATCATGATTTCACCCGTGCATATAATGAATTTTATTTAAAAAAAAAAAAATGGAAAGAAAAAAGTTTTTTTGCTCTATGTATAATAATAAAAAAAAAAAAAAAGCTTAGATTTACCATCACTAAAAATAAAGGCAACTTTCATTCAAATCGGTAAAAAAAAAAAAAAAAAAAAAAGTACCTGCCTTCGGCATTCTGTTGTAGCTAGCACGGAAATTGGCGAAGAGGTGGGGGGGGGGGGGGGGGGGAAGAAAAAAAAAAAAAAAAAAAAAAAAAAAAAAAAAAAACACACCACAACACACCACAGCTGTGCTGAGCTAAAGCCGCCAAGAAAAAGAAAAATAAAAGTACCTATTCATCAGTGATGAATGAAGGTCACCTTTACTTTTAGTGATGGTAAATCCCAACATTTTTGAAACGCTAGAATTTACCATCAATTTAAAGTGACACTCAACCCAAATTTATTCTTTTGTGATTCAGATACAGCATGCAATTTTAAGCAACTTTCTAATTTACTCCTATTATCAATTTGTCTTTGTTCTCTTGCTATCTTTATTTAAAAAGCAGGAATGTGATGCATAGGAGGCAGCCCATTTTTGGTTGAGAACCTGGGTTATGCTTGCTTATTGGTGGGTAGATGTGAGCCTCCAATAAGCAAGCGCTATCCATGGTGCTGAACCTAAAATGGGCTGGCTGCTAAGATATACATTCCTGCTTTTAAAATAAAGATAGCAAGAGAACTAAGAAAAATGTATACTAGGAGTAGATTAGAAAGTTGCTTAAAATCTCATACCTATATCGGAATCATTAAAGAAAAGAAAAAAATTGGGTTCAGTGTCCCTTTAAGGACAAATTTTAAAAGAACATTAACCCCCATGACAACATAACTTTATCATCTCTTTTTTAACACTAGGTAAACCTATAACATGGAGACAGCTACAGCTTTATAAAAACAAACTTTAGAGCATTTAAGCAGTTATAACAAAATATAAACCTGCATAGTATTCTCAGGCTAATCTTACTTTCAATACATCATATCTAGCATTTGTTTTTACTGTCCCCTTTAACCCCTTAGTGACCAGGGCTATTTTTACATTTCTGGCAGTACTTGTGTTTAGCTTTAATTTTCCTCTTACTCATTTACTGTAACCATACATATTATATACATTTTTTTCCTCGCCATTAAATGGACACACACATATATATATACATATATATATACATATATATATACATATATATATACACATATATATACACACATATACACACATATATAAAATAAATAATCAGTGACGTCAAAGGCTGGTGAGGCATTGACTATGATTTGCCTGAGAAACCCATATATTATGATCCCATAGACACGTATACAGGTAAGAAAATAATTAAATTCTGATTATATAGGCAAATGCAGTTCCACTGTTTATCTAGATATGATTTTTCTTGAAAATTACTCATTTTACACAAACAACAACAACAAGTTATCAATACTGCAAACACTGCTGCTGCTGCTATGTGGTGCTCAAGACACACACTTGCCCAATCCCACTAGGTATGCTGTTCATCTAAGGATACCAAAAAGAATAAAGTAAAACATAAAAGCAAAATTAGAGAGTTTATTTTTAGTTTTTTTATTGCAATTTCTATCTGAATCATGGAAGTTTAATTATGAATTGCATGTTCCTTTAAAATATTAATTTGCTGACAACATAATTCAATATTTTAATAAATAATGAAATACAGATATTTAAGTCTATTTTATGCAGTTACTGTAGTGGTATTATGTCACAAAACAGTTAACTGCAACAATTACAATACATATAATGATTAAATTACTCAAATCAGAATGCATTATCTCCTTTTATGAATATAAACTTGTATTATAAAAGATTAAAACACATATTAAGAGCCCAATGCAAAAGCTTTCTATTGATTTTTTAATTACAAGTTAGTTAACAGCAGTATTCAAATGCAGACATAGAGACAAATAAAAAGAGATACTGCATCCTCTGACTCATGTGCCAGTCTGCTAACTCTCCCTTCCAAGTTTCACCTGACACACCAGTCCACCCTGGGAGAAAAAAAAAAAAAAAAAAAAAAAACACAGAACACACTGCAAACCTTATCTAAGTCTTCTGATATTAAAACAATGATGCTTAACTTTGTATTTACACTGTAAGTTAATATTACGTATATTTACTCCCCTTTTATAAACCCTTGTAACTATCATACTTGCAATTGGTAACAGACAATGCACCCCATCAACTTAACTCACGTTTCGCTTATCTGTAGTAGTCATCAGTGATGATGAATGAGTGCACTCAATTACTGTGAAGAGAAAACGAAAAAGCAGTGTGAGAAATAGACAAATACTTTAAATGTCACAAACACATGAAGCTGGGAGATCACTGAGAACTAAGTAGAAAATATAGTTATAACAGAAAAAAAAACTGCAGGGAATTATTAAAAGGCGATTGTAATATTTAATATAACTAGTTATTAACTGTGCAGTTAAAACGGAAGTTGAACTATTCCAAGGTTATGTGATGACTTAATTATTCAAATCCCCTTTGAATCATTCCCTGCAGTTTTTTTCTGTTATAACTATGTTTTCTACTTTAGTTCTCAGAGAGCTTCATGTGTTTGTGACATTAAAGTATTTAACTTGTGTATTTCTCACACTGCTTTTTCGTGTTCTCTCCACTGTAATTCAGTGCACTCATTCATCTTAGCTTACCATAAACTGCAAATAATAATCAATGAATCTATTAATTTCCCTCCCCCTGCAGTGCACCCATGTCTTTAATCTCCCTAATTTTCATTTCCAATACTATGCAATGCATTAAATACAGTACCGGGTCCACTACCTATCAATCACATCTGTATTATCATCCAGATACTATGACAGGCACTCACATTTCTATCACTAACATTACCTTTAATGAATTGTTCCCCTCTTAACATGAAGGTGCACAAAGTTGTGTCAGCAGAAGAAATCTAAGTTTAAGAGTGCAATGCATGAAGTGCACTAACAGACTAACACAAATTGGGAGCGTGACTCAATAGCACGGTGGAAAAATATCTCTAAATAAGAGCTGACAGCCTGACACATGGCATGAAAAGTTATGTAAAGGGAACGTGCTCTTACAGTGCTACTGTTAACCCACAATTAAATGTACTAATGAAATTAATATAACTATTATTTGTGCACATTATTTTTATTATAATATACCTTGATGTCATCAAGGTAAAATTATAATAAAAATAATGTACACAAATAATAGTAATAACCGTTACCATACGTCATTCACTAAGAGAATCCCTGCAGCAAATGCACTGCGATACAGAAGTTTCAAAATGTCCCCAGGGCGGCTGGCATTGATCTTTCAAAGTTTCTTCCAGGGGGATCGCTCACTCAGTCTCAGTTACTTACCTGGCTTACCGGTCCGTTATAGCAAGTCCAACTTTAAAGTGACCAAGTAGATGGCTCCGTCCAGACTCTAGATGGGATGACAACTCAGGTGGCAGCAGTCTCTCCTTCCCAGTTCCCTTCTGCCGCCAGTACTGCGCTCCGCTCAGTATCCTGCTTTCTTGCGCATGCGCAGGGAGCCAAACAACAACGATCATGTTCTCCTGGTGCTGTCAATCACCAGGAGAACATGTCCGTCTTTGATTGGCTCCCTCGCTAAGAGGCATTACGAGGAATGCCTCCTATTGGCCTATTTTTTCTTCACCGACGTTCGGGCCTCAGCCTGTGGCAGCCAGTGGGTGGTGCTCTCTTCCTACCTGTCGGATTGGAAAAAAAAAAAAAAAAAAAAAAAAAAAAAAATGCACCCATGCTGCACAATGGAGAAGTAGAAAGTACACTGCCTCTCCATAGCGTAAAATGGGGGGGGGGGGGGGGGGAGAAAGGTTGATTTTGTTTGGTGAGCCAGCAGGTGTTGCTCTAATGCTTATCTGTTGTAAGTATGTTGTAAATATGCACCCATCTTGCGCAATGGAGTACGTACAGTACACTGTCTGCATCTCCATAGCATAACATGGAGGAGAAAAAAAAAATAAAAAAAATTTAACACCATTTTTTTTTTTCACTTATATTAAATTTCAATAAACTTTGGGCCCATATGGCAGGGGAGGCCCTGCCTCCCATGACTGCACGTCCTAGATAGATGGATAGAATTATTTTTTTTAATTTAGGTGGCCATGCAACAAAGTTGCAGGACAACCTATTGTATTTGTCAGGATTATTATAAATTTTTTTATTATTATTCCGCAACTTATTCAAGTGCTTATAAAAACAGCATAACTCAAAAACTCATGAAACTTGGCACAATGCTAGAGATCTATGCTGTGCAACATAAATCTTATAGGTCATGTGATCTAGCAGTCATATTGATTTTTGCGACAAATTTCGACAACCGCTTGAAAATCTTCTTCTCTAGAACCGCGTTCGTTACAGCTGTGAAACTTACTGTGTGTACTGACCTAAAATAAATTTTGTTCAAGAGAAGTGATTTAGTCACATGATCTAGCTGACATTTTGAAATGTGCGAAAATCTTTGAACATCTTCTTCTCTGCAACCGCTAAGTGCAATGAAGCGTAATTTTGCACATGTGCTCCTTGCACGGTCCTCTACCAAGTTTGTTCAAACTGCGAATTTTCCATAATCAACATGGCTGCTATGAGCCAGTCGCCTTTTTATCGCCGTTTAATTACGTAAATTTGCACTTTATGCATTATGTTTACAATATTTAACTATATTACAGTGTAGCAGACACACGAGTACACATAGTCATGACCCCTAAAAGCAATTATGCAGTAAATATTCGCACTGCGTAGTCGCCTTCGTGAAATAAAACATTTACAAATTTTCATAAAACTTCTGCAAATTATAGAGGTTTATAGTGAGCATTAGTATGTGCAATTTGAAAGCCATACAATGCATAGCTTGCCGGCCATTTTGTTTCGGATGCGCTGTTTTTAAAAAAAAAAAAAAAAAAACTATAAAAATCTTATTCTCCGAAACCGCTTATGGCACAGACTTGAAATTTTGTTTACAGAGTTATCTTATGACTAACATTCAGATTTGTTCAAGAGAAGTTGATAGGTCATGTTTGGCAGCCATTTTGAATTGTTCAAAAATGCTTAACGATATTTTTAAACCAATAACAAAAAACACGTTTTACAAAAATGCTTTATTTTTGCCATGTTTATTGACATCTATGGTGAGAATTATTGTGCATAATATGGAGGCTGTATATCATATGATCTGGCAGCCATTTTGTTTCATGCAAAAATTTCAAAAATCTATTTTCTCAGCAACTGCTTATGTTAGAACTGTGAAACTAGCTGTATAACCTTATATTGTGACAGAGTCACATTTGTTCATGTTGAAGGAATTGGTAACAAGCTATGGCAGCCATATTGGATGATGCGAAAATTTCAAAAATGTGATTTCTTTGCAACCGCTTATGTTACAGCTGTGAAATTTGCTGTATAGCTATATATTGTGACTTAGCAGCCTGTATGCCATTGCAAAGGCGATGCGCGTAGCCACCTCTATTGCTGCTTGCAGCTATATTTTTACATATGATGGGGAACAAAAAAAAAAAAAAAAAAAAACCACACACACACTTTGACCCTTAAAATCTGTTACACATCTACAACCACCAAAAAACACCCATGCTAAATAGTTTCTAAAATTTTGTCCTGAGTTTAGAAATACCCAATGTTTACATGTTCTTTGCAAGTTATAGGGCAATAAATACAAGTAGCACTTTGCTATTTCCAAACCATTTTTCCCCCCAAAATAAGCGATAGTTACAGTGTAACACTGATATCTGTCAGGAATCCCTGAATAACCCTTCACATGTATATATTTTTTTTTTAGTAGACACCCCAAAAGTATTGATCTAGGCCCATTTTGGTATATTTCATGCCACCATTTCACTGCCAAATGCGATCAAATTAAAAAATGATTAACTTTCACAAACTTTTTTTCTCACTGAAATTTACCAACAGCTTGTGTATTTATGGCAAACATGATTGTAAATGCTTCTCTGGGATCCCCTTTGTTCAGAAATAGCAGACATATGGCTTTAGCATTGCTTTTTGGTAATTAGCAGGCCACTTAATACCGCTGCTCACCACAATTGTATTATGCCCAGCAGTTAAGGGGTTAATTTTAACTTTAGTGTAGAGATCAGCCTACCACCTGAAATTTTTTTTTATATATATATATATATATATATATATATATATATATATATATATATATATATATATATATATATATATATATATATATACATATACATACATACACACACACATATACACACAGTTGATATAAACAGTATACACACTGTTAAAATGGCAGGTTTCTGTGATGTAAAAAAAATGACAAAGATAAATCATTTCAGAACTTTTTCCACCTTTAATGTGAGCTATAAACTATGCAACTCAATTGCAAAAAACACACTGAAATCTTTTAGATGAAGGGAAGTAAAAAAAAAAAAAAAATTTTTTATATATATATATATATATATATATATATATATATATATATATATATATATATATATATATATATATATATATATATATATATATATATATATATATATATATATATATATATATATATATAGTTGAATAGGTGTGCACACCCTTAAACTAATGAAGTTCCTCTTCATGTTCAGCTTTCTATCAGAAGCCTGAAGGTTTTGTGCCAATATTGACTGGTATTTGAAACTGTTCATAATTCCCTCTACCTTGAATAAGGCCCCAGTTCCACCACCATGCTTCACTGTGGGTATGGTGTTCTTTTGGCGATATGCAGTTTTTTGCACCAAACATTTCTTTTGGAATTATTGCCTTGGTTTCATCAGACCATAACACCTTTTCTGCTTTTGAGACACTTAAGATGTGTTTTTGCTAAGTTTAGCTGGGCTTGGATGTTTTTTTTCGTACGAAAAGGCTTCTGTCTTGCCGTATACCCCAAAGCCCAAACATATGAAGAATACGGGAGATTGTTGTCACATGTGCCACACAGCCAGTACTTGCCAGATATTCATGCAGATCCTTTAATGTTGCTGTAGGCCTCTTGGTAGCCTCCCAGACCAGTTTTCTTCTCGTCTTTTCATAAATTTTGGAGGGACATCCAGTTCTTGATAGTGTCATTGTTGTGCCATATGTTCTCCACTTGATGACTGTCTTCACTGTGTTCCATGGTATATATATATATATATATATATAATAATGCCTTGGAAATTCTTTTGTACCCTTCTCCTGACTGATACCTTTTAACAACGAGAACCCTCTGATGCTTTGGAGGCTCTCTGCGGACCATGGCTTTTGTGTAGGATGCGACTAAGAAAAAGTCAGGAAAGACCTACTAGAACAGCTGCACTTTATTCGGGGTTAATCAGAGGCACTTTAAATTATGGCAGGTGTGTGAGGACTCTTATTTAACATGGTTTAGAATGTGATTGCTTAATTCTGAACACAGCTACATCCCCAGTTAAATATTTTTTGTTTACTTCCCTCCACCTTAAAGATTTCAGTTTGTTTTTTCAATTGAGTTGTGTAGTTTATAGGTCACATTAAAAAGGTGGAAAAAGTTCTGAAATGATTTATCTTTGTCTCATTTTTTTACATCACAGAAACCTGACATTTTAACAGGGGTGTGTAGACTTTTTTTATTATATATATATATATATATATATATATATAAATTATTATTTCTTTATATTAGTGTAGCTCCCCCCCTCAATACCCAACCCCTGCCCAGATCCGATCCCTTTCCCAACATTTGTTTCCCCCCCCCCCTATTTCTTTGCCAATTTTTTTTTTTCCCCATTGGGCTCCCACCCACCAATGATCGGCACCATCGCTGGCCGATGCAGAGAGGGCCTCAGAGTGGCTCTTTCTGTATCGGTGGGTTAAAAAAAAAAAAAAAAAAAAAAAGTATTGCAGGATGCCTCAATATCGAGGCATCACTGCAATACCCTAAAAGCGATCACAATCTATTCCAGCGCTTGAAACCCCTGAGGACACGCCAGGCACGTCCTTTTTGTGGTTTTAAAAGATAGATCATATCTTTATTACCCATTCCCCAGTTTTGCATAACCAACATGGTTATATTAATATACTTTTTACCTCGGATTACCTTGTATCCAAGATTCTTCTGACAGCCCCCTGATCACATGACATTTTATTTATTGACTTTCATTTTAGCCAACTAGTGCAGTGTCTGCCACAATGTTATCTATATGGTTTACATGAACTTGCTCTCCCCTATTGTGAAAAGCAAATAAAAAAAAAAATTTGACATGTGATAAGAGACGGCCTTCAAGGCTTAGAAATCATCATATGAGCCTTCCTAGGTTTAGCCTTCAACAAAAAAATACCAAGGGGTCCATTTATTAAGTGTGCAGATGGGACACGATCCGCTGTCTGCATTTATCATTGCAACCAGCAGTTCTTGTGAACTCCTGGCGCAATACTACCCCCAATCAGCCACTAGCAGGGGGTGTCAATCAGCCCGATCGTATTCGATCGAGCGGATTGCTGTCTGCCATCTTAGAGGTGGCGGACGAGTTAAGGAGCAGCGGGTCTTAGGACCGCTGCTTCTCATCTTCCGCCGGAACTGAAGCGGATCAGGAGGCAGCATCGGCTGCTTCATAAATAGACCCCCAAGAGTACAAAGCAAAAATTGGTGATAAAAGTAAATTGGAAAGTTGTTTAAAAATGACATGCCATATTTGAAACAGTTTTTTTTCGACTTGACTGTCCCTTTAAGGACTGTTTTTTGTAGGATGTGCCTGGCACGTCATCGGTTGTTAAGGGGTTAAAAGAGTCAAATACTTTGTAATTAAAAAGGCATTTTTATTGTGTTGCTGCAATAGAATAACATCAGTCAAGTCCAATTGCAGCTTTAGAGCCTGCAGCCACAAATTTATGAAGCAGAAAATGCTTCTTTTGCCCCCTCGGCCACCTCTGAAGTGGCAAGATCAATCACCCTGACGGCCTCTTGTTCAGGGATAGATTTTTCCTAAACATTTTTAAAACAAGATATCAATTTTATAGCAATTATTTTTCAATAGCCAAACTCCACCCACAATTTGCCTTATTTGGTCTGGGCTTTAGTCTGCAGACAATTCTAGGCATAGTTATAATCTTAGTCTAAAGTACATTTTTGTACCGTCGTTATCCGTTAAAGGGCCAGTCTACTCTAAAATGTAGATTGCTTATAAAGAAAGATAACGCCTTTAACTACCCATTCTCCAAGCTTTGCACAACCAACATTATTATATTAATATACTTTATAACCTTTAAACCTATAAATATCTGCCTGTGTCTAAGCTCCTGCAGGTAACTTATCTCAGGGCATTTTTATAGCTTTTCACAGCAAGACACTGCTTGTTTGTGTATGCCATATAGTTAACATTGTGCTCACTCCTGTTATTATTTATGAGTTAGCACTGATTGGCTAAAATGCAAGTCTGTTAAAAGAACTGAGATTAGAGGGCAGTCTGCAGAGGCTTAGATACAAGGTGATCAGAGGTAAAAAGTATATTAATATAACTGTTGGTTGTGCAAAACTGGGGAATGGAATTATCTATCTTTTTAAAACATTAACAATGTGGGAGCAGACCAACCCTTTAGAACAAATTAGGGAAAGATAACAAGCAGGGTTAGTCTTGAGAAGTCAGTAGGGTGCATTTTCATCTCTGAAAATTAGAAAGTTTGCAATATTCAGAGCTGAATTACACGAAAAGGGGCAAAATAAATAATGAAGTTGTATTGCAAAGTTGTTTCATTACACAAAATTAAAGATTTTATATAAAAATATCAAGGGGCTAATTGTCCCTTCAAGCTCCAGTCTCCCTATGGAAAGTAGAAGCACCACAATTTTCAGAGATATTTCACAACAAAAGAATGCAAGATAGTGACTGTATAGTACGCTGCTCCTAATGCTGCACTAACACGCACCCATATGTTTCACAAACACGTCTGAGAATGCAGAGCTCTAAACAAGCATGTGACACAAGTTATAAAAAATGTCAGGGAAGGAACCTATATAAAGATATCAAGACATTTAAGAGCAGGATGTTGGATTTAATGGGATATTGTACTAATTTTTTGAGAGCAGGATTTACCCAGGACAATCTATTTTTTTTTCTTTAATAAATAGAAGTTGAGGGACAAAGTGCAAAAACAAACATCTGAATGTGTAAGAGCATTTTATTATTGCACTGTGATTAAAAGGGACACTGAACCCAATTTTTTTCTTTCGTGATTCAGATAGAGCATGAAATTTTAAGCAACTTTCTAATGTACTCCTATTATCAAATTGTCTTCCTTCTCTTGGTATCTTTATTTGAAATGCAAGAATGTAAGTTTAGATGACGGCCCATTTTTGGTGAACATCCTGGGTTGTCCATGCTGATTGGTGAATAAATTCATCCACCAATAAAAAAAGTGCTGCCCAGAGTTCTAAACCAAAAAAACACAAAGCTTAGATGCCTTCTTTTTCAAATAAAGATAGCAAGAGAACTAAGAAAAGTTGATAATAGGAGCAAATTAGAAAGTTGCATCTGAATAATGAAAGAAAAAAAAAAATTGGGTTCAGTGTCCCTTTAAAGGGACAGTTTACTCAAAATTTCTCCCCTTTAATTTGTTCCCAATGACCCACTTTACCTGCTGGAGTGTATTAAATTGTTTACAAGTATTTCCTTTACCCTTATATTGGCATTTGAAATAGATGATTTAGCATGTGGTATCCCCACCTATTGTGTATAGATAAACTGTGTAAACACAGCCAGAAGAAATTTACAATCCCAGTAGGATATAGCAGAGATAAGGTAATAAAATGTTGATTTTCCATTGTTCTCTCCAAGTACTGGTGTTTGTTTTATGGACAGATAAGATAAAGAAGCAGGTATATGTGCACAATGTGATACAGTAATGATATCTGATTATACCTACAAGCTCAACCCATTTTATTAGGTTGTGGCTTCAAAACACAAAATCAGAGCTTTAATATACACAAATAAACCTAATATGCATACATTCTTTACACTGCAGTTGGGAAAAAAAGCAATTGTAAACACATTAAGGGAAAAACTATTTTACAGTATACTGTCCCTTTAAGCACTGCAAATGTTCATGTAAATGGAAAGTTAAGTCAAAATTAAACATATGGATTGGATAGAGCATGAACTTTTAAACATTTGCACACAGATAGGGAAGCAAACTGACTGATGAGGGCCTAAGCTCCTATCAGCCTACCTACATTTAGTCTTCATCAATGGATACCAAGAGAACAAATACAATTTGATAACATTAGTAAATTTTAACCTCTTAAGGACATATGACGGAATTTTTCCGTCATAAAACAATTGAGCAAACTGAAAGCTGTGTCCTTAAAGGGTTAAAGTCAGCTCCAGAACAGCAATAACGTTACTGAAAACATCTGGTAAGCCAATGACAAGGGGATGTGTAGTTACCAATCAGTAGCTGCTCGTAAACCTATCTAGGTATGTTTTCAGCAAAGGAACCCAAGAAAACAGTCAATTTTATGAAAGAAGAAACATTGAGAAGTTTCTTAAATGGACATAAAACCAAGCATTATTATTTCATGATTTATACAGAGCATGCAATTTTAAACTTTCCAATTTAATTAGATTATCAAACTTGCTTCCTTCAATGAACCGAATACCTAGGTAGACTACTGAGGGCTGGCTGCATATATATGACTCTTATTATTGGCTCACTTGATGTGCTCATCTAGCTTCCAGAAGTGCGCTACTGCTCCTTGAGCAAAGGATACTATGAGAACAAAGCATATTTGATAACAGAAATATATTTGAAAGTGGTTTTAAAAGTTGTATGCTGTATTTAAATCATGGAAAAAAAAAAAGTGGGGTTTTATATCCCTTAAACAATTGCATGGAATATCTGAATCATGAAGGTCGAAAAGGGTTTTAAAATTAAAATGAACCTAATACTTTAGTGCAAAAACAATACTTTCTACTAATCCTCACTAAGCAACTGCAAGTTGAATAAAACATTGGTTTATTTTATTTATTTATTTTATTTGAGAGAGTTCAGTGTTCCTTTAAGGAGCAAAAAGGCATAAGTCAAGATCTCCTGTAAATTGTATACTACATTCACATGTAAATCCTATAATGCGTATGATAATTGTGTGTAAAGGGTAAGAAAATGTGACATTTAAAACCAAGTATTTTATTTTATTTTATTTTTTTAAAAGACAAGAAAAAAAAAAAGATTGGCGTATAGATACTTAAAAAGAAAAAAAAAAAATGGGATGATAAAAAGGCAGAACTATTGTTCCCAGGCTCCAGAGATTAAAAAGCAGCAGTGATGTTCCAACAAAATTGCATTATAGCAATAAAACTATTTAAAGAAAATGTTAAACCGAAAGCAAAATGATTATAAAGCAATCAGATTCTGTTTTGCTGTAAATATTTTAGCTACAAAAAACCAAGACAGAAATTGACTGCGTGTTCTCTCACTAGGGACGGTTTATTTTCATACAGGCTCAGACTGGCAGCAGAAAAAAAAAGATCCTGCAAATATTTTACAAAAAAGGTCAAAAGTAGCCGAAACAAACAAGGTCTGAGTGAAGTCACCAGTTATATGAAAACAGATTCAGCAGGCACAAAGCCTAAAATAACTGTGTATATCAGAAAAGAAATGTAGGTGAACTGGTGATATAAGTAAAATATATAGAAGCCATTAAAAGGGACACTGAACCCAATTTTTTTTCTTTCATGATTCAGATAGAGCATTTAAGCAACTTTCTAATGTACTCCTATTATAAAATTTTCTTCATTCTCTGATACCTTATTTGAAATGCAAGAATATAAGTTAAGATGCCAGCCCAACTTTGGTGAACAACCTGGGTTTGTTCTTGCTGATTGGTGGATAAATTCATCCACCAATAAAAAAAAAAAGTGCTATCCCGAAGCACTGAACCAAATAAAAGCTTAGATGCCTTTCATTTTCAAATAAAGATAGCAAGAGAACGAAGAAAATTTGATAATAGGAGTAAATTAGAACATTGCATGCTCCATCTGAATCACGAAAGAAAAAAAAAAAAATTGTGTTCAGTGTCCCTTTTAAAGGGTTGTGAGAACATTTTATAAAAGATCATTGTAATGTTATTCGGTTCAGATCAGCCCTAGATAAATCTTTCAAACTGATCCTGATTCTACACCTAACGGTTTTCAATCTCCTACTACACACACACACATCCAACAGTAATATGTGTTATACACTAGAGATGTAAAACCAAGCCTATTAACCAAATGTATAGATTTTACTCATTCACAGCTTACATTTTCTTTAACAAAAAAAACAAAAAAAAAAAAAAAGTTATAATTCAGATAGAACATGCAGTTTTAAGACACTTTCCATTATCAAAATGTTGTCTTTTTATAGGTCACACTTTCTGGGGAACAAGATACTGGCCCAACTAAGATTTTAAACTTGGTCAGATGGTTCTAATTAGAGGTGTCAGTTAAAGGTGAAGGTAAAGTTAGTCCTTTTGAAAACATATTTACACTTCTTTACTCTTAATTTTATCAAGATTCGCTAAAAAAAAAAAAAAAAAATCCAATAAATTATTATTTATCAATTTTTTAAGATATTATTTTTTCCTACCGTTGCCACACTAACTCCGGCCCATCCGCTACGTCCTCAATTAGTGGTGCGTGTTCTGTGTTGACATATAGAGCGGGTCCCACCCGCTCTATACGTAGCTCAAATGGCCATTCAAGGTTTTTTTTAGGGCATGCGCGAGTCACAGATTCCTAACTTTACTGGCTGATCGCGTACTTCCTCTGAAAAAACGAATGCGGAATGTGCATGCGTGACAACAGGAGCGTGCTTATCGAAGCCCTGACACAGTTTTGCGCTATGAGCATAAAAATTTTGACGTTGCTTGACAGCCGCCTACGGCCAGACTTTCAATTGGTTATCTAAAAAACGTGAGCCACAAAAAAAAAAAAAAAAAAAACAACAACACACGGGGTTGAATTCTGCTAGTGTGAACAATAAAATAATAGCGGCGATAACTTTATTTCAAGATAAGATGGGGAAAAAATTATGAATGAAAGTCCTATTATTATTGAACAAGGAGTAATATTGTAGATTGCATCCCATGGTAAGTTTACTTCACTTTAATGCTGTTTAAAAAAAAAAAAAAAAAAAAAGGGACTGTAAACCCAAAATTACATTTAAATAATTCAGATAGAGTATGTCATTTAAAACACTTTCCAATTTACATTTGTGATGACATTTTCTGTATTCTCTTTGTATTCTTGGTTGAAAAGGTAAACCTAGATAGGAGCAGCAATGCACTACTGGGACCTAGTTTTAACACATTTAGGGAGCGAATGGACAAGAGGCAATATTGTGAAAAACTCCAATCACCAGCTAGCTCCCAGTAATGCATTGCTGCTCCTGAAGTCAACCCAGGTTTACTATATTCCACAAAGAATACCAAAGTATGTATATATATAATTTTTCCAGAGTTTAAAAGGGATAGTCTAGTCAAAATTTAAAAAAAACTTTCATGATTCAAATAGAAAGTTGCTTAAAATTGCCCTGCTCTATGTTCTCTTGGTATCTATTTGAAAAAGCAACAATATAAGCTTTAAAGTGAAGGTAAACTTTGGTGAATGAAAGCCCGTTTCTTAAAAATACTATTAAAAACAAGGGCACTTTCATTCATCAAAGTTTACAAAGCAGCTGTTTTTGTTTAAAAAAAAAAAAAAAAGTGGTAAGTTTTTAACAGCTACAGAAGTTTCCCCCTCCTGGAAATCCTCTTCACACATCAGCAATGACTAATCCGGCTCCTCCAATCACGGCTTTCCCCCCCAGGGTGGTTATTGCCTGGGGCCATGCTGTGATTGGAGGAAGACGAATTAGTCATGGATGATGTGTGAAGAGAGGATTTCCAGGAGGGGGAAAGCTGCTCTGGATGTGAAAAAAAAAAACAAAAAGGTAAGTTTTTAATCAAAACGGCTGATTTGTAAACTTTGATGAATGAAAGTGCCCCTGTTTTTAATAGTATTTTTTTTTTTTTTTTTTTAAAACGGACTTTCATTCATCAAAGTTTACCTTCACTTTAAGAGAAGGCCCATTTTTGGTTCAGCACCTGGGTAGCGCTTCTTGATTGGTATCAATGTAGCTACCAATCAGCAAGCGCTACCCAGGTGCTGAACCAAAAATGTGCCAGCTCCTAAGCTTACACTCCTGCTTTTTTGTATAAAGATACCAAGAGCATGAAGAAAAATTAATAGGGAGTAAATTAGGGAAGTTGCCTGCTCTATATGAATCATGAAATTTAATTTTGCCTAGACTATCTCTTTAAATATTAATTTCTGGGGGGGGGGGGGGGGGAGAGAAAAGGATGGAGAGGTGACCAGAAACAACCACATAGGCAGAACAGCGATTTACATTCGTAAATGCAGACTGACAACTTATGTCTAATTTTCCTTTGCGTATGTCAGTTTATATGATAAACAACTGTATTTCTTATTGTCCTCTCTTACACCCCAATTATATATAAATCCATGAGTAGTGGGAATGACACTAACATCTAGCAAACAAATTAGAACAATGTATCACAAAATGAATATGTGGCACCTCAAAAATAAAACGAATGAAAAGTGACCTCCCAAAGTGATCTTACGTCATTATTAAACCAAATATAAGAAGATAGATTAAATATTTAGGCAAGTAATTTTTTACAACAGAAAAGCAATTTATACTCATCAGCTCCTGCCCCTAATTCCTAAGAACAGAGGCTTTCAGGTCCTGTCCACACTAGGTTTGTCTAGCAGATCCTGATTGGGAACCACTGGATTAGAACAAGGAACTCAGACTCCTACAGGGCCCATTTATCATAGGGCTTGGGGACCTGATCCGACACTGCGGATCAGGTCCGCAAGACCTCGCTAAATGCGGAGAGCAATACGCTCTCCGCATTTAACATTGCACCAGCAGCTCACAAGAGCTGCTGGTGCAACCGCCGCCCCCTGCTGACATCCGCGGCCAATCGGCAGCCAGCAGGGGAGCTGTCAATCAACTCGATCGTATTCAATCGGGTTGATGTCCGGCGATTCCTGTCCAGCCTGTTCAGAGCAGGCGGACAGGGTTATGGAGCAGCGGTCTTTAGACCGCTGCTTCATAACTTGTGTTTCTGGCTAGTCTGAAGACTCGCCAGAAACACGGCCCTTCAAGCTCCGTACGGAGCTTGATAAATGGGCCTGACTACTGAGACCATTGGGCTCACTGAAAACAATAGTACTACTGGTGATGGGTGCAGAGATCTACTGCATGGCAGAAAGGTTTCAAAACTTAAAGGGGACAGTAAAGTCATAATTTAATATTAATGATTTTTAGACAGAGCATACCATTTTTAAATCAACGTTATGATTTAATTGGCTTTCTTCTCGTTATTCTTTGCTTAAAAGTTTATGTAGGTAAGCTCAGTAGCAGCAAAATAACCTAGGTTCCAGCTGCTGATTGGGTGGGAGAGGATAGAGAGATATATATAAAAAAAAACCACACACCACCACATGTGGAGATAGGTGCACTCCAACTAACAAAGCTTAATATTGCCAGGAGCTAAGAGTAGTAGATAGAGCTGAAGGACGAAGCACTCTCTGGTTTTATCAAGTGTACCAACACAATTTTATCTACTGTGGAAGTTTCGGCGTGTTCACCATTTGTCCTGAAAAAGGGTGAATACCCCGGAAAACGCCACTGTAAATAAAATTGTGTTCTACAACTTGATAAGTCCAGAGAGTGCTTTGTGTTATTTTTTTTATTTTTTATCTCTCTACATATACACACACTAATTGTCCATTGGCTCACCCCAAGGTGTGATCAGTTAGAAACCAGTAGTGCAGTAGCTGCTCCTTCAACACAATGATACCAAGAGATTAAGCAATTTGATTATAATATAGTAAACTGGAAAGTTGTTTAAAATTGCATGTTCTACCTTAATCATGAAAGAACATTTTTTGGGGGTGTAATGTCCCTTTAATTTATTAAGGATTAATGTTCTGACCAAATATTTAATCTTCCTATGATAAAAATTAGATAATGAAATTAAAGATTAAAATTATTAATTATTACAACAAGTATTGATGGCTATAAAAACAATAAATGTAAGCAGTAGTACAATGTAAATAGGGTATCTCAGGTCAACGGTACATAAAATCCAGATCCAATAAGTGTCCAAATAATGTCCAACAGATAATAGTGTCCAAAATTGAGTGCCCAAATTGTGGGAGTCACAAACAGTCTAAAATGGTGGTTGTAACGAAGCTGATGTGGTGAAGTAAAAAATTATGAAAAAATGTGAGAAAAAAATTAGTATATGGTGAAAAAAAAAAAAATATATATATGGTGAAAAATATATATATATTTTTCACCATTATATATTTTTTTCACCATATACTAATAATTTTTTTCTCACATTTTTTACTTCACCACATCAGCTTCGTTACAACCACCATTTTAGACTGTTTGTGACTCCCACAATTTGGGCACTCAATTTTGGACACTATTATCTGTTGGACATTTTTGGACACTTATTGGATCTGGATTTTATGTACCGTTGACCTGAGATACCCTATTTACATTGTACTACTGCTTACATTTATTGTTTTTATGCTACTGTTTTTATGCCATCATTACTTGTTGTAATAAATTAATAATTTTAATATTTAATTTCATTATTAAAGGGATACTCAGGTTAAATTAAATGCTCATGATTCAGATACAGCGTGTAATTTTAAACAACTTTCCAATTTACTTTCCATTAAAAAAAAAAAATGTGCACAGTCTTTTATATTTACAATGTTTGAGTCACCAGATTCCTACTGAGCATGTGCAGGAATTCACAGACTATACATATATGCATTTGTGATTGGCTAATTGCTGATCACATGGTACAGGGGGAGTGGAAATATACATAACTTTGAAATTTGTTAAAAAAAAAAAAAAAAAAAAAAAAAAAAAAAAAAAATCTACTCATTTGAACTTCAGACTGAGTGCTATTGCATTGTCTTATTATCTTGCATTTGTTGATTATGCAAATCTAATGTGTTGACTGGTCCTTTAATTTTTATTATGGGAATCTAATTTTTATCATGAAGATTTAAATATTTGGTCAGAACAATGATTCTATATATTAACCAACCTATTAGGCGCTTTATACATTTTCCAATTATTTGACAGTCTATTTGAGGCCAGCTAGGAGGTCTCACGTATAAAGCTAGAGGGTAATAACCCGTGGCGCTTATTCTATCCTTTGTTATATATTACGGATTACAAACAGCAAGGGATTTCCAGTCAGACATTAAAAATGGACATAAAAGTAAAAAATAAACCTTCACTGTTAAGACACAGCATGCAATTGTAAGAGATTTTTCGATTTATTTCTAGTTTCAAAATGAATTTGCTCTCTTGGTATCCTTTAATGGAATAGCATACCTAGTAAGCTTAGGAGCAGAAATGTACTACTGGTAGCTAGTGGCTGTACAATTTACACCAGATGTGTTCAAGCTTAAGCCACAGTAGTGCACTGTTGTTCTGAAACGGACTTGAGCTGTGTTTAACCGCTTTGCAGGGGTTAAACCACAGCTATAAACAAGAAAAGGCACAATAATAAAATGCTTTTACACATAAGAGGAATTTCTTTTTGCACTTATACCTTGTTTTTATATTCTCATGAGTCTATTAACATGCTCATTTAACACAATTTGTGCATAATTAATTGGACAGGAAACTTGATCATAATGGGCAAAAACACTTGGAAACTGTCAAACGGCTTAAGAAATGTAATAAAATATTGAAGTAAACAAATACAGCGGTGTCTAATGTGTTAGCGCTTGTGAAATGGTAAGTATTTTCTGTCTGGAAGGTTCAAAGTTTGTGATCATACAAGGAAAAGGGCACGTCACCAAAAAAAAAAAAAAATTGAAACAACCTCACTATTCATAGATTTTCTGACAGACAATACTTTAAACAATAGCTGAGAAAACTAAAAATGATCTGGCATTAAAAAACAAAAAGAATAAAAAAAAAAATGAAGGTATTTTGCCAGAAGATTAATGTAGACAAAAGAAAATGTAAATGAGAAAAAGCTGAATATAATAGGGGTTTGGCACTTTAACAATCCCTTGGACAAATATTACTACTGATAGTCTTTATTTGATGCTAATGTCAATGTATTGCATTTTCTTGCTTTAGCAACAATATATACCTTGCAGTGATAACACCAGAGGTTTATTTACAGAAACAACGCAGAGTCAGCTCCGCTTTGATATTTTCAGGACAAATGCTGTGTATATAGAATGGCAAACTCAGCCCTCCAACATAATATTTACAGTACTTTGCAGAATTCTTTGGAAAAATGACATAATACAAAGAACAGAAAAGGTACAAAATACCTGTATGTAGACATCAAAGGGCACAGACAAACAGAACAGTGGGGACCGGAAAAACTAAATACACTTATTTGTAAATGGATTATTTAACAGAAAAAAAAAAAAAGAAAAAAAAAGAAAAATATATATATATATATAATATATATATATATATATATATATATATATATATATATATATATTCAAAGTTTAAGTAGTTTTAAAGAAAATTAAATGATTATTTTATCATTGCTCCCAAAGTAATTATTAGTTGTCAGATGGGTATTTTTGGACCAAAAAGGGTGTTAAATGGTATATAAAATGATAATAAAAACTAAAGAGGAGCCAAGGAATGTATTTCTGTATGTAACCCAAACACAAAGTTAACAACTGGAAGCATTTTAATAAATATAATTTTTTTAAAAAGGTTCAGGTGTTAAATACCCATTTAACCTTGCATTTGCCAGTAGGGACACATTGGTTGCTTTGAAACCAGATTGAACAGTCAAATATCCTTGACTTGATCCCCACCTATACAGGTAAAAAGCAACAACAACCTATAAGCCCAACCTCGACTCTAACATACCAAAAAGGAGGAAGACTTGACTCTGCAAAACATCCAGACACATAAAAAAGTGACAACACTTAGTGAGTGCTCAGCAGTCGTCTCGCTATGTGGCCTGCTTGCGGGGCTGTCTTTCCAGTTCTGCATTATCCCTTGTTCACTCATCACACCTTTAAAGCTAAAGCAGTAGAATAACCCTTTGTCTGCCAGAGAAGTATACAAATCATTTCTGTGCAACGTACTACAGTCTTCTCAGGTAGTCAAAGCGTTAAATTTCCTTCATGATCATCACATTTAATGATATTGGTTGACCAAAAGTAGCATAGAAAGTACACCAGAGACTATTACATATTACTGAACACGGCAGTGAACTGTCAAACACAAATGTAAATCACTCACCTTTCTAGCCCAGGCCTGCAGTTGAAATAAACAATGTTTGTGATCAAAATACACAGCAAGTCGTATTCTCACAGTAATCTCCACCTAGATGTTTCCAGGAGCACCGAGCTGAACTTTTTTCATTTCCTCTTGCCAGCTACACTCTAACACCACTAACCCTGCTCCTCCTTATAATGGGATGCTGATGGTAGCGTCATCTCCCGCAAAGCCAGTACGGTGCAGAGTCCGAGTCAACCAGCAGTTCCTGTATAGATCACACATGAACGTGCTCCCAGCTCCGCCCCTGACACTCACAGCCTGCCTGTTCCTGAGCCCTTAAGGTGGACTCGCACAAATCAGCCAAATAAAAATGCCCACAGCACAGTGCAAGGTTTTAAATCCAAATAAAATATTGGTGAATTCTAAATATATGTTTGCACAAACTGTCATTATTAAAAAAAATCAGTTTTCAATGCCGGAATTTAAAAGGCAGCAAACTATATTTAAATATGTGCAAATTTTATATCAGCAACTAAATTGTGTGCATACTTCGCGTCAAGGGAGGGGGCACTTGCCCCCCCTGAATTTTCCCCCCACCTGGAGAACAAACTGCACACACAAAAAAGAGACAAATGTACGCTTGTTTCTATTAATCCCAATGAATGTAGCTCAGTTTCAGAGGAAAATGCACGGTATTATGGTTGTTGTTACATAGTATTCTGGAATTTGTAGTTTTCAACTATTTCTTTCTCAGTATTTTGCCATGGCTGTCCTGGACTCTAATTCCCAACATGCATTGTACAATGATGGGCGTGAGCTTCCTGGAAGTCAGATTTAGCATGAGCAGAGCACAGCACACCTCTTCTCCATGCTGTGCGTTTATGTGCTACCTATGAGCCTCTTGTAAACACTGGGTAGGTAGCTGGGAGTATTGTGTGACCCTTTACACAGGTAGGGGAATGCACTATAACCTCCATAATATCTATTTATTGTGTATGGTTAGACCCTCTGCACTGTGCTTGTGTCATTAAAGAGATATGAAACTTACATTTTTTTTTTCTTTCATGGTTCAGATAGAGCATGCAATTTTAAAGCAATCTTTCTATTTTATTACTATTATTAATTTTTCTCTATTCTCTTGGTATCTTTATTTGAAAAAGCA
The DNA here is from genome assembly GCF_027579735.1 of Bombina bombina. Taxonomy (NCBI): domain Eukaryota; kingdom Metazoa; phylum Chordata; class Amphibia; order Anura; family Bombinatoridae; genus Bombina; species Bombina bombina. The sequence continues at coordinate 655,635,792 of NC_069504.1, forward strand.
GGAATGTAAGCTTAGTAGCCGGCCACAGTTTGGTTCAGAACCTGGGGGTAGTGCTTGCTGATTGGTGGCTACATTTAGAAAGTTGCTTTAAAATTAAATGATCTATTTGAATAACGAAAGGGAAAAATGGGTTTCATATCCCTTTCAACTTATGACTTCTAAGTTATCTATTTTTGAGTAAATTAATAAATAAAACTATATGCTTCTTCTGATTTCATTTATAAGTTAAGAGTCTACTCTCAGTATGATTGAATACCTGGAAGATGTACAGCTGTTACTTGCTAAAGTTGAACAGAGTAAGAGATTATTCTGGTAGTGGTACACACCATTCTTAGGTTCTGTTCTTAAATAATGAAAATATTTGTATTGCCTTCTATGATTCCCTGCACTCTTATTTAGTTAAACGTTTGTTTAAAGTTTATTTTTCCACTGTGCCTTAAAGGGATCCTCTTTAATTTGTTCCCAATGATCCACTTTACCTGCTGGAGTGTATTCAATTGTTTACAAGTATTTCCTTTACCCTTATATCGCATTTTAAATAGGTCATTTAGCCCATTGTAGCCCCACCTGTTTCTGACAGTTTTTGGCCCTAGGTCCAAGCTATAGATAAGCTGTATAAACACAGCCAGCAGAACAAATTAGAGATTTTTTACAGACAGATATAAGATAAAGAAGCATGTATGTGTACACAATGTGATAAAGTAATGAGATCCTGATTATTCCTAAAAGCTCACCCATTTTATTAACTTGTGGCTTCAAAAGACAAAATCAAATATTTCATATACACAAATAAACCTTTGAAAAGCAAATTCAAATATATTTATTACTCTGCAGTTGTTAAAAAAAAAAAAAGGGAAAAAACACATTAAAGGGATAGTAAAGTCCAAATTAAACTTTCATGATTCAGATAGGGCATGCATTTTTAAACAACTTTCTAATTTACTTTTATCATCAAATTTGCTTTGTTATTTTGATATTCTTAGTTGAAAGCTAAACCTAGGTAGATTCATATGCTAAGTTTCTAAGGCCGCCTATTATCTGAATGCATTTGACAATTTTTCACAGCTAGAGTGCGTTAGTTCATGTGTTTCATATAAATAACACTGAGCTCATGCACGTGGAGTTATTTAAAGGACATTCCAGCCAAAATTGGAATCTGCACGGATACATTTACGTTTTGAATAGAAGCATTTTTTAAATATAAATGTATTAGCAAAAATGTTTTTAAGAAAAAGCATGGCTGTTTCAAATGTGTATTTAAGTATGCAACCGTGCACCAGCATTTTAATCACAGCACTTATTCAGAGAGCCTAAGGTGCTTGTACCATCTGCTAATGATTAAAGGGACAGTTCACCCAAAAATTCTCCCCTTTAAATTATTCCAATGATCTTTTTAATCTGCTAGAGTGTATTAAATTGGTTACAAGTAGCTTCCTTTACTCCTATTTCAGCATTTGAAATAGCTAATTTAGCCTGTGGTATCGCCACCTATACTGAACAAATTATTACTGGAATATAGGCTATTGAATAGCCTAAGTATACACAGCCAGCAGAAGAGATTACACTCTAAATGGGATGCAGGATACTGGTAGTTAAGTAATAAAATGATAATTTTCCATTGTTCTCTCTATGTAGAGCTTTGGTGTTCCAGCCAAATAAAAGATAAGGAAGCAAGTCTGTTTACACAAAGTTATAACATAATGAGATCTTGATATCACTCTTTAAGTTCAACCCATTGTAATAGGCTGTAATTCAAAGCTCAAAACCAGCTACTTCATATACACAAATAAACATGAAAATGGGAATTTCTCAAATATTTTATACTCTGCAGTTGGTATAACAAGTAATTTAAAATACATTACTTGACAAACACTTTTACAGTGTACTGTCCCTTTAAGTTTGTTAATTGCTGACATGACACAAGCCCACTGGCACTCTGAGCAGCTGCAGTAATTAAAATGCTAGTGCACTAAGAATATCTAGCTATGCTTCACGTGCAGAGAAAAATCTTAACACTAAAACAGTAATAACTTTTACTAGACACATTTTTGCCAATACATGTATAGTGCAAATATGTTTGTATTCAAATATGTAATTCATCTATGCGCAGTTCAATTTTGATTGGAATGTCCCTTTAAGAGTCAGCACTAATTGCCTGAAATACAAGTCAGTCAAAAGATCTGAGATAAGGAGGCAGTCTTCCGAAGCTTAGCTACAAGGTAATAAGTACATTTCTATGACAGTGGTGGTTATACAAAACTGTGGAAACGGTAAATAAAGGGATTATCTATCTTTTTAAACATATAACATTTTTGGTGTTTACTATCTCTTTAAGGGAAAATCAATTTTACAATATACTGTCTCTTTTCATGTGAAATGTCCAGTATGTTTAAGTCCCCTGAGTGGCAGCTGCATTTTACATGTTGCCTATGCTTCTATGCATTATATGTCTTAGAAAGCAGTGACATTGCACATACACTACTTTATGTGTTACTGGTAGCTAAAGAAAGTTTAAAAAAAAATACTGGCTGTCATGGAGGTTTATTAAAGCACTGCTTTGTGAGTTAAATGTAATCGCTGGGACAACCTGTGTGTTTTTTTTACTTGCAACCATGTGGGTGTAAAAATACTGTTCTGTTTTTTATACTGGCAGCAGGACCGTCTTTAACGCAGGGCAAAAGGGGCAGCTGCCCAGGGCCCAGTTTCTGTTGAGGGGCCCAAGAGTCCAAAAAAAAAAAAAAAAAAACTTTTTTTTTTTTTTTTTAGGTTCATACCAGACTGCTGATTTGACATGGGGAACACACATATTCATTCATAATACTGTCACAGTAAAAAGTACTCTGCTTATTTTTTTAAACTGTGCCAGACCGTGCCGGTGTCATGTGATGTCATGCCAAGCTAGTGCCATGTGCTGTTTTAGGATGTGCACTGTGCAGCACTGAATGCAAAGCCCTAACTTGGCATCCAGCCAATCCCCCTGCATCAGAAAAGGTCCTGCTGGGGTTACCACTGTTATCAGGTAACTGCTCTGGTTGTGGGGATTGTTTCTGGGTTGGGATGACTGTAGGCGCATGCAGCAGAAAGCTGGAGCGGCAAGCACGTGAGGATTTGAGCATCTGTGCAGCTGCATACACTGCTCTCTTCAGTCTTGAGGCTGTGTGACTCATCTCACACTGTATCCATGCAGCTTGGACAGACAGCATCCAGTCTGCTGGTCCTCTTAGCCCAGCTCTTTCTGCTGTGGCCCTAAGATCAACTAACTGAAGTTTGTTAGGGGAACAGTGCTTTATAGAAAGGTGTCAGTGGGAAGAATAAGTGAGTGCACACACACCCCTCCCCATGCAGCATTGTCTAGTGCAAGGTGAGAGGGAACTTGTTCCTAGCAAAGAAGTGACATGTGCTGCTGTGGCTGATGTATAGTGTCATGCTGATACTTCACACATTAATGTAAGGTTTATTTTTTATAGTTTTTGTTTTCTCTCTGTCTCAGATTTTACAGCTTCCCATAGTAGTTCTGCTGTTCCAGTCAGTAAACTTATACTGCACCTCCATGCTTCCTCCTCAGTCTTTACCTTGCTTTGCTCCTGTTGGCTGCCCTAAATCTCTTTAACCATCTAACCTCACACCAGAATCACATTCAAAAGAATATTAAATAAATCCACAGTGGAGGAATTTATATATTTTATTTGACTTATTAGTACTGCTTAGGTCCAGTTTCACATATTGCAATTTATTTCATTTTTTAAATGATTAGCTCAGCAGTGGATAATCCGCTGCTGGGCTAATAATTTAAAAAAAAATTGATTTAGTTATTTTTGGGATGTTGGGGTGGAGAGCGAAATTGCATGGGGGGGGGGCCCAAGAAAATTTTCGCCCAGGGTCCAGTCAATATTAAAGACGGCCCTGACTGGCAGTCATGAAGGAGTCAAATCACAATTGTCTGTGTAACAGGCAGGTAAACTCACTAATTATGTTTCTAGCAGCCTAAAGCGATACAATCACTGCTCAAATTTGTGACAGATATAAATATGGTTATGGTTTACTTTGTGGCTTAAAGGGACACTTAACCCAATTTTTTTATTTTGTGATTCAGATAGCGCATGCAATTTTAAGTAACTTTCTAATTTACTCCTATTATCAATTTTTCTTCGTTCACTTGCTATCTTTATTTGAAAAAGAAGACATCTAAGCTTCTTTTTTTGGTTCAGGCTCTGGACAGCACATTTTTATTGGTGGATGAATTTATCCACCAATCAGCAAGAACAACCCCGGTTGTTCACCAAAAATGGGCTGGCATCTAAACTTACATTCTTGCATTTCAAATAAAGATCCCAAGAGAATGATGAAAATTTGATAATAGGAGTAAATTAGAAAGTTGCTTAAAAGTTCATGCTCTATCTGAATCACAAAAGAAAAAATGTGGGTTCAGTGTCCCTTTAAGGTAAAACTTTGGTAAGGGAACATTGTGTGACTGTACCACCCCAGCCCTGTCGTCTGCAGGTTGTCCAGTATTATAGTGGAGGACAGATGGTAACCGTCCCTACATCAGCAATAAGTGGACAGATATTTGAAACAGGAGCAGTACAGATCTCATTAAAGCAGGCTGGAAATTGCAATTATCTTTGGACTATTCTTGCAAGGAGTTTTTACAATTTGTTACATCTGTGTTAAAATATATTTAATTTGTGGTTCAATAAATTTATGAGCTTAAAATCTTAAATGGTGCAAAATCTGTATCAAAATATATTTAAAGCGACATGGTAGTAAAAAATTATATCACTAAAAATGTATGCAGTTTACACATGCAATGTGCTGCTTTAATATATTTATTAGAAAAGCAAAGGGAAAAGGTTATTTACAATGCTTGTTATATTTTGTAGCACTCACTTGTGTAACCTAGAGCATTTACATAGCGATTACAAATATCACCTGATCATACATGGCAGAGGTGGTGGTACTCAGTACCAGTTGAGTACGAGAGAGATAGATTATTGATGTAACAAAATATAAAACATTAAAGGGACACTGAACCCAAATTTTTTCTTTTGTGATTCAGATAGAGCATGACATTTTAAGCAACTTTCTAATTTACTCTTATTATCAAATGTTCTTCATTCTCTTGGTATCTTTATTTGAAATGCAAGAATGTAAGTTTAGATGCCGGCCCATTTTTGGTGAACAACCTGGGTTATTCTTGCTGATTAGTGGATAAATTCACCCACCAATAAAAAAGTGCTGTCCAGAGTACTAAACTAATAAAAAAGCTTAGATGCCATCTTTTTCAAATAAAGATAGCAAGAGAACAAAGACAATTTGATAATAGGAGTAAATTAGAAAGTTGCTTAAAATTGCATGCTCTATCTGAATCATGAAAGAAAAAAGAATTGGGTTCAGTGTCCCTTTAAGATCAATGTTTCGGCATGATGAACATGTCTTTTTCAAGACCAATTTATTTTCCAGTCTGTTTCAAACAAATGGCTACATAAAGCAAACATTTATAGACCCAAACCCCACCATGTGTGTTAAAACGATGCTTCAGGACGTCACTCATTCATTAACCCCTTTGTTCCATGTTTCCATTAATTTAATTACTTTTTTTTATGCTCAGCAATATATGATTAAATAAGGCTAACCCACACATTGACAAAACCCAAACTGAGGCATACTCATATTACTGGAGCTTAAAATCTCTGCTCTGTAAAGCCGCCAATAACATGGGTTATTGAACTGCACAGTGATTAACCCCTTCATGCTGGGAGCAAATGTTTTGTTCCGATGTAAACATTTGCTTGAAAAAAGAAAATCATGTGATTTCAAGGCCGGGATCGAATCATGGGGGGCTGCCTACGCTGGTAGGTACACACCCCAGTCCGATTCCTGCTTTAGTCAAAGGGGGAGGCTGCAGGCCGCCGTAAAAGGTTTGATGTTCTATGCGGTCTTAATGGCGTTAAAACCCAGCACTGTTAGGATGAAATGGAACGTCCTAACGGTGTAAAGGAGTTAAAGGGAAGATCTCTATGCCCCTGTAGGTCTCAGTACACGTTTTATAGATTATACAAACACACATAAGTATAATCTATAAAATATGCTGACCGCTATTCAGTAATCAGCGGCTTTACGGAGCAGAGATTTTAAGCTCCAGTACTATGAGTAAGTATTCCTCCGTTTGGGGTTTTGGTGAGTGTGCAGCTATAGAATTGAGTTTAAAAAAAACCCAATGAATAACATGGAAGAAATGGGTATTAACTCAGCAATTTTTGTTTTCTGCACTTTCTACTCTAGGTCATGAGGAAAATCCAGTGGGGGGTATATGCCCCTCCCCTTGCGGACACCCATGCGCTTTTGACTGCATTTAGAGCCTTATAACATTGTCAACTTTGACAGTTTTAAAGTTTTAAAAATCTGTGTGTCATATTTTACTATGTAAACTTGGGAAAAATGAGTCAAAATGTTTGTATAAAACAATGTTTGGAAACATTTTGCAAACAAAGTGAAGCAAATAAAGAATAGAGATTATTTAAGATGAAATTACTGTTGGTACGGACGGTTTATGTACGGTATGTTAAAAAAAACTTTTGTGATAGGTTTATTATAATAAATATACTGTTGTTAGTAAATCACTCAACATATGTGTTATTTCAAAACATGCCAAATTAAAAACACTTATTGCATTTGCATATGGATTCCAAATGATGCATAAACACACGTTAAAAAAGTTCAATACTTATAGTGTTAGGTGACAGTTTATAGAGATTCTGTGAAGAGAATGCTCCAAAATCCGGTATGTGCTGCAGCTCCTCTTTGAGGGTGATACTGATATCCTAAACAATGTCTAAAAAATATGAAAGAGAGAAGCGCTGGCACGATTCAAGTGTAGAGATCAAAACGTTATTTATAGCCACATGCTATATGGGTACTCACAAGATACAAGCGAATAAAAAGCACATCATTTCTCAGTTCCTCTATATGTCCCCAAATAGTGCCTGGCTCAGTCGGTAACACAATCCTGCAATGATGTATACTTACAGTACATTGTCTCAGAAATCTCTCTTGACAAGCGTAATGCTCACAGCTATCCCATATGGAACTGCTGTGTGTGCCTGGGATTTTACATGCATTCCTATTACTGCTGCATGTGTATAGAAATAGATGTTCCAAGTGATAACATTAATGTACTATTGTGAATGAAGGAATGATGTGCCCCATATTTTCCCTATACATGCCCAGTTTCAGAAAGGATCCCCCACATACCTGAGGCACAAGGGGCAGTACACATGACAGCACTAGATGTGAATGGGTTTTTTGGGGGCTTGTCACACTAGCGCTGATGTCACAAGGGAATCCTGTGCTTGCGCAGTGGACATCAGCACAAAGGGAGTTAGCAGGCTAGCTAGGGAACTGGCTTACAAACATACATGGCAATAGGGCTTGGCAAGAGTCTTGAAAATAATTTGCTGGTTATATTATTTGGACTCTAGAAGTGACAAATCTGTTACATTTATTCACTGTAAACCTGGCAGAATGTGTCTGAACAGAGAAATGTATTAAACTGTTTGTAGAAAATGTTGACGTTTACTGTAGTGAACTGGCATTTGTAAGTTGCACTACACCCTTTTAATTTCCTGGTTAAAGTGTTGAACTCCTTGAAGTGGCAAATCTATGTTTCAACACATTTTTCAATGTAAACCTGGCAACTTGGGTCACAACTGCATGTGTAAGTTGCATCCAGTATCTAGTGACAGTTTTTTTGGCTATTATGTCATTTTAATTTTCTGGTTACGTTGTTGAACTCCTAAATGTGTCAAATTATGTGGCAAAATATCTTAAAATATTGAATAAATCATGTTTCAGTAACTACTGCAGTTTGTGTTTTGTTTGTTGCTTTTCTACATGAAAAGTCTCCCTTATTTATTTATTTTTTTTAAAGTTGGTAACCCTTAACTATTAGAGATGTAGCGTCCGGCTAAACATTTGTATTTCAAGACTATGAGAAATTTTTAAAAATGCTACCTAAATATCTTTAAAATAAATAAACCGATTTACATGATATTTTCCACTTTTTTTAGTGACTGGCAATTGCTAATTAATTACTTTCAAGTTTCATCCAGACTTTTTACTTCAGTTATGAATAAGATTATATATCATAGTTGGGTGGAAAACTATCACTGTAGTTCAGCAGTCAGGAGATAAAACAAAACATTACTTGTCCACATAGAAAGAAAAAAAAAAAGATTAGTTTTTTTAATACTAATAGTTTTTCAAAGCACTAATATATACTGCAGAACTATACAAAATTCAGTACATTGATGTGGTATATTACTACCTACCCTATGAAATGCATAAGGGTAGGTTACATTTGAGAAGATATATTAAAGGGACAGTAAACAGCTTGCAATTACAAGATATTTATATTGGGTTGCTATGGAATAATATATTAACCAAGTCTTAACTGATTTAAAACTAATTAACATACTTTTTATTGCAATAATCATTATTCACTGTTTGCCTTATTTGGAGGAGTCAATCTGGGCTTTAGTCCACAGACAACAAGGCGGAGTTAGCCTTGAGAAGTCAGCAGGGAGCATTTAAAGTTCTGAGAATTAGAAATTGCTCAATTTTCAGAGCTAAATTACATGGAAAGGGAGCAAAATAAATAATGAAACATATTGCAAATTTGTTTCATTATGCATAACTAAACATTTTATATAAAACTCTTCATGAGTTTATTGTCTCTTTAAATGCACTGTTGTACGTAAAGGGATATGAAACCCACATTTAAAACAAAATTTTTTTTTTGTGTGATTCTGACAGAGCATACGCATTTTAAAAAGATTTAAATTCACTTCTATTATCACATTTGCTGTCCGCTGCCTCAGAGTTACACTTGACTCAAATCTATCCTTCACCCCCCATATACAATCGCTTTCTACATCCTGCTGCAACCATCTACGCAACATTTACAAGATTCTACCTTTTCTGTGCGCTAACACCACAAAGCAAATAATCCACTCCCTTGTTATTTCCCGACTTGACTACTGCAATAACTTATTTACTGGCCTTCCTCTTTCCCGCCTCTCCCCTCTTCAATCCATCCTAAATGCCTCTGCCAGACTGATCCACCTTTCCCGTCGCTCTGTATCTGCTGCACCTCTCTGTGAGTCCCTTCATTGGCTCCCCATACACAGCAGAATTAAATTCAAAATTCTCACCCTTGCATACAAAGCGCTTACCAACTCCGCTCCCCTCTACCTATCATCTCTAATCAACAAGTATACTTCAGCCCGCCCACTAAGATCCAACAATGACCTGCTCCTTGCATCCGCAACTATCACCTCCTCTCATGCTAGACTGCAGGACTTCTGTCGTGCAGCACCTACCCTCTGGAACACTCTCCCTCGTGCTGTCAGGCTTTGCCCTAATCTGTCTTCCTTTAAATGCTCTCTGAAGACTTTTCTGTTCAGGGAAGCCTACCACCCAACTCAATAATATTCCTTTTACCTAACAACATTTCCCTCATCTAACTCTGCATTAACATCTTTCCCAATCTTGCAGTCCTCACCTCCTGTTTTTCAACCTCCTACCCTTCTAGATTGTAAGTTCCTTAGGGAATAGGGCCCTCGATTCCTCCTGTATGTGTTTGTAAATTCTGTCCTGTCTCTTAGTCTTAGAAGTTTTATACTATTGTTTTATTTAAATTATCTGTATCCATGGACAGCGCTGCGGAATATAATGGCGCTTCATAAATAAAGTATAATAATAATAATAATAAATGGTATTCTTTGTTGAAGAGATATCCAGGTAGGTGTGTGTAGCACTACTAGGTAGGAAATAATGCTACCGACTAGTGCACTTGCAAATGTATAACATTCTTGCAAATCTGCTGCTATATAGTGCTCCTGACACATGAACATTCTAGAGGTTATGTCTCTGCTTTTCAACAAAAGATACAAAGAGAATGAAGAAAATTTATTAATATGAGTAAAATTAGAAGGTTCTTTAAAAGTGTATGCTCTAGCTTTTAAATGTACAAAAAGAGTAGAATGTTATACTTTTATATCCTTGTCATTTTCATCACCCCTTGTGCTAAATGACGGAGATCTACGTCATGCGGTACATACAATTTCCCTTAACAGCTAACCAATTAACACCTTCACTGCCTGTAATTTCAGAAGTGTGGTGTGCAGCTGCAATTAGCAGCCTTCTAATTACACCAACAACAAAAAAAGCCATTCATGTATGCTATTTCTGAACAAAACCATTTGTGTAATGATTTGCACAAACAGTATGTAAATAATTTCAGTGAGAAACCCAAAGTTTGTGAAAAAGTTAACAATTTTTTTTTTATATGGTCGCATTTGGCAGCAAAATCGTGGCATGAAATATACAAAAATAGGCCTAGATCAATACATTGGGTTGTCTACTTAAACATATATACAGTATATGATTTTGATAGGTAAATGAAAAAAAATACAAGGGTATATTTCTGTTTAAATAGAGTGATAGCAAAAATGCTTAAAAGTCTCCAGTATTTTGGGTACGTTTTTCTCTGACATTCCCAGTAGCAAAGAGGTTAATTAGTCCAGAACCTGTGGAAACTTCCAGCCCTGTTTGTTTATTATTTTATTGTGTGTGTTATGAAACTGCAGCAAACAAGTAAGAGATCAGCCTTTGCCTATCTAAATTTTTCCTGAGAAATTACAGTGATAGATTTCCAGCCATTTTTTGTGTATATAGCAATAATGTACATATACTTAAAGGAAAAGTTAACTATCACGCACCCCTATGCTGCATCTCAAACAACATTGAAAATTAGTTTGTTTAATTCATCAATTTTTGTCATCTTTACTAGTAAACTTAGAAATGTACCTTTTAAACCGCTATGTTATCACGCCATCACTCCACCTGGGTATAAATAAAATTATTATTTTGAAATGACGAATATCTTGATAAATCTTTTCATTGGTCCCCCACTGGCGTCCCAACAGACTCGCTATACGCCCACAATTTAAAATATGCATGTGTGTCTCACGGAATTCTCTGCCTCTATAGAAACACATTCATGAGACACGCATGCGCATTCTCTTCGTGATTGAAAATTCTGGATTGACGTTCCGGTATCTGAATGAATAGTTGATGGCACAGGAACAGCTAATACGATCACTGCTACCATACAAAACAATGAATCGAGTGATTCATTGTTTTAATATGTATCACAGCAGAGATTGTATGTTTAGGCATGCGCAATAAGAGAGGATTCATTTGAAAGGCGCACGGATGAACACGTAAGAGTGGGTGGGACCGCTCTTACGCGTGAAAACAGAAAAAGCAGAAATGAGCGGGTGGGCAGAGGATGGGAATAAAACGGTATGTAATAAAACATACGATTATATAAAAAATAACAAGGATTTGACAAAAAAAAAAAAGTTAGCGACTGCATTAGTGTTTAGAAGATTAATGTGTAGGCATAAAATTAACTTTCACTTTAAATTCGTTTCCTTTAGGGAAATGCAGTCACTTTATAAAAGAGCATTTAGAGCAGAAAATGTAACATTTGAAGTATATAATCTTAAGGAATTTGCATGTATATTGTCTGTCTAAATAATTAATAGAATCCTTATACAGAGTCAAAAGGTTTGGCTGAACCAAAGGACCTCAGAATAACTAACCCACATTCATTGTATGGTGCAGAATCAACAAAGCTTTTCAAACTACAAGGTACAAATGTACCATTACGGCGCTTTTAAATAACTTTCTAATTTACTTCTATTATCAATTTGTCTTTGTTATCTTGGTTGAAAAGCAGGAATGTAAGCTTAGGAACCGGCTCTATATGGCAGCAGTTTTGTAAGAAATGTATCCATTTGCTAGAGCACTAGATGGCAGTACTAGTTCCTGTCATGTGGTGCTCTAAACACCTACCTAGGTATCTCTTTAACAAAGAATATGATGGGAACAAAGCAAATTTGATAATAGAAGTAAATTGGAAACCTTTTTAAAATTGAATGCTAAGTCTGAATCACAAAATGCATTTTTGGGGTTTCATATCCCTTTAAAAATAATGACACACTGTGAACAAAGAGCAGCTGTGCTGTGAGGTTGGGAGCTAACTGCTAGTTCAGGAGTAATGACGAATATGCTGGGTATACTGAATCATATGATTAATCACAAATCGGCAGCATTTTGATGAACAGATGACTACTGTAGCCCGTGTAGATAACATCCATACTCATGAGCCAGCAATGAGTTTCAAACCCTGCCCCATCCTTCTCACAGCCTCTTTATTTTCTTCGTTCACATAAGGTGGATTTATGTTGTTGTTCAACAAAGGGGAACCAAAGTGAAAAATAAGGTATTGAACATTTCAGATGAACAATTATTACATATGTGAACAATTAATCATCTGTAATTTAGAATTGGTAAATGAAAACTTTACAGAATGAGTTTTATCTAAAAGATTGTGTAACCTCTAAGAACTATGATTCATAAGTTATCTTGGGGTTCTTAGAAGGGCAGCAACACATTGCATAGTAATAGTGCTCTCTAGTAACCAGTGGGTTAATCTCTGCACACAATGGTAAAACAAGCCCAGCTTGTTATATGAAAAAACATTTAGCAATAATAAGTACCTGGATAGTTTAGTGTTTTTCTAAATGTAGCCACTATTATTGTAAGAAACACTAGAAAGTTTAAAATATGCTCTTTGTAATGTAAAATGGGAGAAAAAACTGGTATATAAATAAACAGCTGCATGATAACACATCCCAAACTAATATTCCAGTTGTATATGGTAGTTCTGCTGTGTTTGGTTAGTGTTGTTGTTTCCCATGTAATGGATTCACTTTGCTATATGAGATTAATTATGTTATTATGTCCCAATCACATAACATAAATAAGACAGATATAAATGTTTGTAATTAGTTTACTTGGGTTACAAATAATTGCAAATATTCAGAGAATACATTTATTAGAAATAACATAAAATTAAAAAGCTCTCTATAAACAAGCGTTTGCCCAAGATTCTAGAGATGCAACCCCCTGAGGAGTTACAGAGAGGAAGAATGAGAAGCAGAAAGGAAATACAGACAGGTAAAAATATAAAGGAGAAGATTCGAACAGTTAAAAATGATTTGCAAAACTGCAAATGTGTACCACAATAGACTTTGTAGTCAAGAAAACTTGAGAGAATCACATGAGCTAGCTGACCTGAAAAAAACTGCTGTCTCCTTCAAACTGCTGTTACTGAAAGTACCTAGCGAGCGGCGTTCTAGCTTACTCACACATTGTACAAAACTGCAACCCTTTACCCACCCCCAATTTCACTGGAAAGTGAAGAACACACAACTGTGTAAGCAGCAACAAATCTTTAAACTCAAAATGTAGTCAAGATTAAAGTGCAATGCAAATAATTATTTAATATGTCTGCTGTTTTCTGTAATTTGCCTCTGAAAATATGGCTTTTTCCCAATGCATCTTGGAAGGTTGGAGTGCAACTTGCATATTTAACCCTTTAAGGACAGAGCTTTCAGTTTGCTCAATTGTTTTATGACAAATTCCGTCATATGTCCTTAAGAGGTTAAAGGGACATTCCAGCTTAAACCATCAAGCTACTTTGGAGCTCTATATTGTCTGTTACAAAGTACTTGTGACTAGTGCATGCATTTGATTAGTTACAAACACAAAAATGCACATATTGCTTGTCAAAAAAGAGACTGCACAGAGTGTATGCACCAATATGTGTACACACCCTGATTGTGTGTGTTTTTTAGGCAGATTTTGTATTTCAAAAATGAATAGATTCCCAGGATAGTTTGCTCTGGTATAACCCTTTATATTTGTTTCAGTTTACCTGCCCCAGCCACATATTAATTGTTTAGATCAGTGCTTTCCAAACTGTGTGTCGGGACACACTAGTGTGTCGGCAGCAGTGTGTAGGTGTGTCCCTGCTTCAGCACAATTTTTTCAAAATTTAATTTTTGTAACATTTTTTTTTTAGGTTTCTGCCTTTCCGCCTGCCTGCTATGCATATCACATGGTTGACACATGATTGATACCTAGTGGGTCACAGATCATCTTAACCAATTGGTGCAGCTCAGTGGGAACTGAAACATTGGCGGCTTTGGCGGCACATTGGCTCCTGACTGCACGTGTAGTCTCCTTAATTGGCTTGTGACTGCAAGTGTAGCCAGTGAGTGGGACAGCAGTGTGTTTGCAGCGCAGGCCGTAGTCATTTGGATTCACAGAGCTCTGAGGGCGGCAGATTAAACGCTGAGCTGAAGTCAGAGGGGTTATTTTCTGCATGCTAGCTCCCAGTAGTAGGCAATTGCTGCTCCTGCTCTTAGATATTATGGATAGGAAGTGGAAGCTTAAAAATGCTTGATGATGAAATGCGAGTATCTTTACCAAATATTCAAAAAATTGGTGTTCATCCATCAAACCTCATAAATCCCATTAAAATAGTAAGTAGCTATTGGTGTTATTAAACTATTTTTTTAATTATTGGCACATACATACTGTTACTTGTAAATACAGTATTTATTATTATATAATTTATGTATGTGTCCGTATATTTTAAAACAAGTTTAGTGTTAACCTCCTTTTTGCTAGTACAACTGAATTAATTAACGTGTCGCAAAATGATGTAGGTCTAAAAAGTGTGTCACCAACATGAAAAGTTTGGAAAGCTCTGGTTTAGATTGTACATGAGCTTATTTCGTTTGGAATCTACTTAGACTCAGCAATGAAAACCAGGTCAGCATGCTGAAGAGGATTTTCAAGTAGTATATATTTCCATTTTTAAAATAAAACAAACATTTTCTATGCAGCTGTTTTGCTAAATTACAGGTATATACAATGCACATATAAAGATACAATTTTAATTGAATATCACCAAAATGCCTTTTCAAGTCTCTCCATGTTCCAAGACCAGTTCACAGAGGTAGAAAAGTGGATCTCATAAAACAAACTCTTCCTAAATACTGACAAAACTGTCACAATTATCTTTGGAACGGGACCTAAATAACACAAATTACAAAATTCCCATCTTCGCATCAAAACAAAATCCAATTGCACGCTGACCGCAGTCCACTCTTTTAAATACTTAGGTATGTTGTGGCCTCCACATAGAAAAACTTGCATCTAAACTTTATCTAAAACTAGGTGCCCTGTACAGAAACAAATCCTGCCTCAGCCCTACAGTAAAGGAAAAGATTGTATAGCAAATGCTGATGCCTATCATGGATTACGGGAACGTAGTTTATGCACCTGCACCGCAAACTCACCTTAATAAACTTAATACATTGTATAACTAGTTCTGCCACTTTGTGCTACAATGTAACTACAGGACCCACCATTGTGACATGCTAAAAGAACTAAACTGGCTGTCGCTGGAATCCAGACGCACCCTCTATCTGTCCTGCCTTGTGTTTAACCTCTTAAGGACATATGATGGAATTTTTCCGTCATAAAACAATTGAGCAAACTGAAAGCTGTGTCCTTAAAGGGTTAAGAGCCTTTCTGGGAAGCTCCCACCCTACCTGAGCAGAATGCTCTGCCCTGCTATTCCCACCTCCTATAACCTCCGATCCAATAACAGCACATTATTTAGCTTGCCTCAATACAAAAAGAAAGCAGCTCGATCCTCCTTTTCCTACAGAGCACCACAAATATGGAATGACCTCCCTTACACTTTAAAAACTTCCCCAAGCCTAATGTCCTTTAAGAGATCCCTCTCTACATATCTCAAAACAGAATGCACCTGTCATGGTTAATTAAATATTTCCTACCTGTTCTATGTTAAATGTTTGCATATATTGTGTATTATTATTGTTTCTGTATTTTATTGTACCATATTGTATCAACGCAGTGTTTTGTGGTCCCAGGACATACTTGAAAACGTAGAAAAACTTCCTGGTAAAATATTTATATTTTATAATTTATAAATAATTTTTTTTTTAAAAGAAATGTGACACCACATGTGTTTGGGTATCCTTCCTGGTAAAATATTTATATTTTATAATTTATAAATAATTTTTTTTTAAAAGAAATGTGACACCACATGTGTTTGGGTATTACACTGGTGTATGTTTTTCTGTGAGATTTTCCACCTATGAATAACCCCCCCCCCCCCTCACCATACCTGAAGCTAGGGGCATGCCCAACAGGAAATAAAATAGAAGAACATCTCAAATATAAATACAGTCTTGAGTAATCCCATATGTTTACACTGGGCTTATAAAAGCAAAGCAAATGCATATTTCTATTTTATATTCATACCGTTCATCACATCCAAAATAAATGTGTGAATTGTGTCCTATCAGAAAGGGTTGATTTCATATATTTCACTAATAAAAGGAACTACTGCATCAGCTACTAAAATGTGCATAGCTTGTGGCGTTAAAGGGACATTGTAGTCCGTTTTGTTTTAACTAAACAATGTAATTTCTAAATGTCTTTTTAAATGCATATTGTTACACTGAATTATTCTGTTTTCTTGCCAGGCTTACAGAGGTGTAGCCCTCTTCTTCACCTATACGTTTGAGGGAGTTGTCCTTATCGTCCTGTGAGCATTAGTAGTAAGGACACATTGACTACTGCAGCATATGCTTCAATTGAAATATAAACAACTTCTACTTATTGTGAGATACAAGTGCACATTATTGTATGCAAGCAATACTGCAATAAGAAAATGTCTTAATTATGCAGTTAGTCAAGAGCAGCAATGCACTACCAGGAGCTAAATGAACACATCTGGGGAGCCAATGACAAGCAGCATATAGGGGCAGCCACCAATCACCAGCTAGCTCCCAGTAGTAAGTGCATTTCTGCTCCAGAATCTACATAGGTATGCTTTATAACAAAGTATACCAAAAGAACTTAATCAGTTTGATAACAGAAGTCAATTAAAAGTATCATAAAGTCTCTTTAATATTGACTTTTTATGTCTCTAACACTTCTTTGGTGGAAAACATTCAAGAAGGCTAATTGCTGCTGTTTCTTATACCTGGTTAAAAATATTTGAGTACAATGTTCCTTTAAATGGATATAGCACAATACTTTCTACCAAAAGTAATAGCCACCTGCAACCTCCAGTGAGAGGGGGCCAGATTCAAAACAAAGCATTATGAGGTTACTTATGCCCTATGGCAGCGTTGTAGGATATTTTTTCCCTCCAGTTCAGTGTCCAGACCTGCATGAGGTTAATAAAAACTGAACACGGATGAGCTTGCCTGATAGGACACATTATCAAAATGCAATACCCTGTTGTAAGAGAACTACACCATTCAGAATACATTATGTAAGTTGTCAACCTGACAAGATTGCTGCTGGGGAACTGCCATATTACATAAATAAAGCATCATATAAAATTAGCAAAGCTATTGGAGTATGAAGAAATGATTAAATAGTGCACTTTTCTTAAACCACAACTTATCTCTAGGTACAAATTGCAGACGTTGTATACTTATGGTGACATAAAAGGGACATTAAACACAAAATAAATCCTAGACAGAAAGAATAATATGAATATGTATTTTTAAAAAGTTATATTAGTTGTTTAAATACTGCAAAAAACGTGTAAATGGGTGTGGCCATATTATAAGCTGGGTTTCCTTCTCTGCTGTGGAATACAGCAGCGTTAAGCCTGAAGTGTGCACATTTTTAACAAGAATTTGAAAGCCCACAATTTTTAAAAAGTCAAATCGGAGGAAAAGGGCACAACTTTAATAATGAAAGTATATTGTATAGATTTTTTACTACATATAATTAAATATTTTATGTTACAATCTCACAGTGTTTAAAGTTCCTAAGAAATGTAAAAATACAAAGCTGGGAAGCTGAGTTCTAATATATATTGTTATGTAAAATGATTATTAAAATATATTTAAAATGTGTGTGTGTGTATATATATATATATATATATATATATATATATATATATATACAAACAAAAAAATATAAGAGCACATCCAAAATGAGAACCACACTTATTTTGATATAAAGTCTGCAATAAATGCCTGTTTAAAACTCTATACTCTTAAATAACATTGGGATCTTAGTCACACAATATTGCCACAAGGTGTCCCCAAAATAGACTGGTCCTAACACTATAAATTTTAACCTTATTGGGCTGAATCCTTTGATTCTAGTATAGAAATCCATTCTATGCCTCAAAATGAAGCTGCCCTGGTTTATATAGCCTTAATGACACTGTCTGGAACACACCTGAGCAGGTTTTTAGTGGTGTGCTTTAACCATAGTGATTAGGTCAATCTCCCTGTAAAAAAACAGCAATTAAAACAAGGGGGTTTGGTTAAGCACACCTAGCAAAAACATATTATATATTAATGCACATACTGTGGGAGTGCTGCCAAAATGACCTGAGTAAATACAAACAAACAAAAAAATATTAGCGCACATCCAAAATGAAACCACACTTATTTTGATACAATTTTATATATTGTAAGCAATAGAGGATAAGTTCACTAGTAAGCACTAATACAAACAGTCCCAATTAGGAATCTCACTCTGGTCTCTCAGAGTAAAACGATATTGCAGCTGAGCTAGTCACAGAAATAATGACAGTATGTGTGACTATGAAATAGTCCATGAAAAGCAATTTAAGCATCCACAGAGTTCCTTAGAAAGCAAACCGACAAGGGCTTCACATTATCCCAGAGAAGCAAAACCAGCAAAGGCTCCACAGAAAGCTGTACATTAAATGATACACGTTGTGCACAGATATCCTATGCTCTACACACCAGTGGTAGTGGAACCTGTAAATGGGCAGCCTGTGCTTCAATAACATTTAGCTGTGTCCACTTACTGCTCTGCAGTGTGTCTGTGGCTGGTTCTCCAGGTTCCCGGCTTTCAAATTGCAGTCTTCTGCCGCACACAGCTGCGTTCCATTGAACAGGGGGCGTGTCCAGTCACATGAGCGGCTGTGGCCTATGGTAGGTCTGGTTAGCTCAAAGCTCAGCTGCCACTGAGGACACCCAAACTCTGAGTGAGATATCGAGCTCCCTTTGCCTCTAGAAGCCTGTGCAATCCAATAGCGTAGAAAAAATGATAAGTCCCAGAGGCAAAGTTAAAAATCAAATTTTTTTATTAGAATCCACAAGGATCATCAGTTGGGGGATACTATTAATTATAAATGTCTGGATACTGATCCCACTAAGTAATTTTTGAGGGAACTTAGGTCACTTTTGGACGATGGGTTGGAAGATAGGCATTTTGACAGAGCGACATATGATTTTCTGTTGTTTGAACATCCAGTGGTGCCCATCTTCCACCATCTTCCGAAGGTACATAAGTCTATCATAAATGTATAAGGAAGACCCATAGTCAGTGGGATAGGTTCTTTCTCTGAACACCTTTCAGAATGGCTGGATGCTGTCCTCCATCCCTTTGTGGTCTCACTTCATAGCTATGTTAGGGATACTAATGATGTGATCTGTCTGATGGAGGATATGGTTTGGGATGTGACTAACTATACCTGGTTGACAGTAGACGTTGTGGCTCTCTACTCATCTATTCCTCCCGAGGAGGGAATAAAGGCCATAGCCTTTTTCCTAAACAACTATTCCAACTTCACAACTGAGTTTGTGAGTTACATGTTGAGAGTCATGAAGTTCCTGTTAACTCACATCTATTTTAGATTTGAGGGTAGGTTCTATCTCCAGAGGTGTGGGACGGCCATGGGGGCTAAATTCAACCCCTCTTACGCCAACCTGTTTATGGGTTGGTGGGAGCTGTCCCACATCTATGGAGATGAGAATACCCTCAAGGACAATATAGAGCTATAGAGTTATGATTACGGCACACTAGCCGAAACATGTCAGCTCACAGTACACCTGTGCTGTTTTACTGAGTGTATCCTGAACCCCCTGTTTTTTTTATAATTGTGGATTATAATAAAGTTTTTTTATTTTTAACTTTGCCTCTGGGACTTATATTTTTCTACATATATATATATATATATATATATATATATATATATATATATATAATTTTTAAAAAGTTGTTTTAAATTAATCAACATCTTGAAACACTTTTTGAGTCACCAGCTTCTAGTGCTATTGCATTGTTTTTTTTATCATGAATTCTTTGATTATGCAAATCTACTGTAAATTACTGGTAAGGGACAGTATATTGTAAAAAAAAAATTCCATTAATGTTTTTCCAATTACTTTTTTTTTACCAGTTGCAGAGTATAACATTTATGAGAAATTGCTTTTTAAGGTTTATTTGTGTATATTAAATAGCTGATTTTCGGCTAGATTTGGAGTTTGGCGGTAAAAGGGCTGTTAACGCTCCGCGGGTTTTTTTCTGGCCGCACCATAAATTTAACTCTGGTATCGAGAGTTCAAACAAATGCTGCGTTAGGCTCCAAAAAAGGAGCGTAGAGCATTTTTACCGCAAATGCAACTCTCGATACCAGAGCTGCTTACGGACGCGGCCGGCCTCAAAAACGTGCTCGTGCACGATTCTCCCATAGGAAACAATGGGGCTGTTTGAGCTGAAAAAAAACCTAACACCTGCAAAAAAGCAGCGTTCAGCTCCTAACGCAGCCCCATTGTTTCCTATGGGGAAACACTTCCTACGTCTGCACCTAACACTCTAACATGTACCCCGAGTCTAAACACCCCTAACCTTACACTTATTAACCCCTAATCTGCCGCTCCCGCTATCGCTGACCCCTGCATTACACTTTTAACCCCTAATCTGCCGCTCCGTAAACCGCCGCCACCTACGTTATCCCTATGTACCCCTAATCTGCTGCCCTAACATCGCCGACCCCTATGTTATATTTATTAACCCCTAATCTGCCCCCCCACAACGTCGCCGACACCTACCTACACTATTAACCCCTAATCTGCCGAGCGGACATGAGCGCTACTATAATAAAGTTATTAACCCCTAATCCGCCTCACTAACCCTATCATAAATAGTATTAACCCCTAATCTGCCCTCCCTCACATCGCCGACACCTAACTTCAAGTATTAACCCCTAATCTTCCGATCGGAGCTCACCGCTATTCTAATAAATGTATTAACCCCTAAAGCTAAGTCTAACCCTAACACTAACACCCCCCTAACTTAAATTTAATTTACATCTAACGAAATAAATTAACTCTTATTAAATAACTTATTCCTATTTAAAGCTAAATACTTACCTGTAAAATAAACCCTAATATAGCTACAATATAAATTATAATTATATTATAGCTATTTTAGGATTTATATTTATTTTACAGGCAACTTGGTATTTATTTTAACTAGGTACAATAGCTATTAAATAGTTAAGAACTATTTAATAGTTACCTAGTTAAAATAATAACAAATTTACCTGTAAAATAAATCCTAACCTAAGATATAATTAAACCTAACACTACCCTATCAATAAAATAATTAAATAAACTACCTACAATTATCTACAATTAACCTAACACTACACTATCAATAAATTAAATAAACACAATTGCTACAAATAAATACAATTAAATAAACTAGCTAAAGTACAAAAAATAAAAAAGAACTAAGTTACAGAAAATAAAAAAATATTTACAAACATAAGAAAAATATTACAACAATTTTAAACTAATTACACCTACTCTAAGCCCCCTAATAAAATAACAAAGCCCCCCAAAATAAAAAATTCCCTACCCTATTCTAAATTAAAAAAGTTACAAGCTCTTTTACCTTACCAGCCCTGAACAGGGCCCTTTGCGGGGCATGCCCCAAGAAGTTCAGCTCTTTTGCCTTTAAAAAAAAACATACAATACCCCCCCCCAACATTACAACCCACCACCCACATACCCCTAATCTAACCCAAACCCCCCTTAAATAAACCTAACACTAATCCCCTGAAGATCTTCCTAGCTTGTCTTCACATCCAGGTATCACCGATCCGTCCTGGCTCCAAGATCTTCATCCAACCCAAGCGGGGGTTGGCGATCCATAATCCGGTGCTCCAAAGTCTTCCTCCTATCCGGCAAGAAGAGGACATCCGGACCGGCAAACATCTTCTCCAAGCGGCATCTTCTATGTTCTTCCATCCGATGACGACCGGCTCCATCTTGAAGACCTCCAGCGCGGATCCATCCTCTTCTTCCGACGACTAGACGACGAATGACGGTTCCTTTAAGGGACGTCATCCAAGATGGCGTCCCTCGAATTCCGATTGGCTGATAGGATTCTATCAGCCAATCGGAATTAAGGTAGGAATTTTCTGATTGGCTGATGGAATCAGCCAATCAGAATCAAGTTCAATCCGATTGGCTGATCCAATCAGCCAATCAGATTGAGCTCGCATTCTATTGGCTGATCGGAACAGCCAATAGAATGCGGAGCTCAATCTGATTGGCTGATTGGATCAGCCAATCGGATTGAACTTGATTCTGATTGGCTGATTCCATCAGCCAATCAGAAAATTCCTACCTTAATCCGATTGGCTGATAGAATCCTATCAGCCAATCGGAATTCGAGGGACGCCATCTTGGATGACGTCCCTTAAAGGAACCGTCATTCGTCGTCTAGTCGTCGGAAGAAGAGGATGGATCCGCGCTGGAGGTCTTCAAGATGGAGCCGGTCGTCATCGGATGGAAGAACATAGAAGATGCCGCTTGGAGAAGATGTTTGCCGGTCCGGATGTCCTCTTCTTGCCGGATAGGAGGAAGACTTTGGAGCACCGGATTATGGATCGCCAACCCCCGCTTGGGTTGGATGAAGATCTTGGAGCCAGGACGGATCGGTGATACCTGGATGGTGAAGACAAGGTAGGAAGATCTTCAGGGGATTAGTGTTAGGTTTATTTAAGGGGGTTTGGGTTAGATTAGGGGTATGTGGGTGGTGGGTTGTAATGTTGGGGGGGGGGGGTATTGTATGTTTTTTTTTACAGGCAAAAGAGCTGAAATTCTTGGGGCATGCCCCGCAAAGGGCCCTGTTCAGGGCTGGTAAGGTAAAAGAGCTTGTAATTTTTGTATTTTAGAATAGGGTAGGGAATTTTTTATTTTGGGGGTCTTTGTTATTTTATTAGGGGGCTTAGAGTAGGGTGTAATTAGTTTAAAATTGTTGTAATATTTTTCTTATGTTTGTAAATATTTTTTTATTTTCTGTAACTTAGTTCTTTTTTATTTTTTTGTACTTTAGATAGTTTATTTAATTGTATTTATTTGTAGCAATTGTGTTTAATTAATTTATTGATAGTGTAGTGTTAGGTTAATTGTAGCAATTGTGGGTAGTTTATTTAATTATTTTATTGATAGGGTAGTGTTAGGTTTAATTATATCTTAGGTTAGGATTTATTTTACAGGTAAATTTGTAATTATTTTAACTAGGTAACTATTAAATAGTTCTTAACTATTTAATAGCTATTGTACCTGGTTAAAATAATTACCAAGTTGCCTGTAAAATAAATATAAATCCTAAAATAGCTATAATATAATTATAATTTATATTGTAGCTATATTAGGGTTTATTTTACAGGTAAGTATTTAGCTTTAAATAGGAATAATTTATTTAATAAAAGTTAATTTATTTTGTTAGATTTAAATTATATTTAACTTAGGGGGGTGTTAGAGTTAGGGTTAGACTTAGCTTTAGGGGTTAATCCATTTATTATAGTAGCGGTGAGCTCCGGTCGGCAGATTAGGGGTTAATGCTTGAAGTTAGGTGTCGACGATGTTAGGGAGGGCAGATTAGGGGTTAATACTATTTATGATAGGGTTAGTGAGGCGGATTAGGGGTTAATAACTTTATTATAGTAGCGCTCAGGTCCGCTCGGCAGATTAGGGGTTAATAAGTGTAGGTAGGTGTCGGCGACGTTGTGGGGGGCATATTAGGGGTTAATAAATATAACATAGGGGTCGGCGATGTTAGGGGCAGCAGATTAGGGGTACATAGGGATAACGTAGGTGGCGGCGATTTGCGGTCGGAAGATTAGGGGTTAATTATTTTAAGTAGCTTGCGGCGACGTTGTGGGGGGCAAGTTAGGGGTTAATAAATATAATATAGGGGTCGGCGGGGTTAGGGGCAGCAGATTAGGGGTACATAAGTATAACGTAGGTGGCGGTCGGCAGATTAGGGGTTAAAAAATTTTAATCGAGTGGCGGCGATGTGGGGGGACCTCGGTTTAGGGGTACATAGGTAGTTTATGGGTGTTAGTGTACTTTAGGGTACAGTAGTTAAGAGCTTTATAAACCGGCGTTAGCCAGAAAGCTCTTAACTCCTGCTTTTTTCAGGCGGCTGGAATCTTGTCGTTAGAGCTCTAACGCTCACTGCAGAAACGACTCTAAATACCGGCGTTAGAAAGATCCCATTGAAAAGATAGGCTACGCAAATGCGTAGGGGGATCTGCGGTATGGAAAAGTCGCGGCTGAAAAGTGAGCGTTAGACCCTTTAATCACTGACTCCAAATACCAGCGGGCGGCCAAAACCAGCGTTAGGAGCCTCTAACGCTGGTTTTGACGGCTACCGCCGAACTCTAAATCTAGGCCTTTGTATTTTGAAGCCACAACCTAATAAAATGGGTTGAGCTTGATCTCATTACTTTATCGCATTGTGTACATATATATCTGTCAGATCAATACTTGGAGAGAACAATGGAAAATTAATATTTTTATTTCCTTATCTCTTCTACACCCCACTTGGTGTGTAATCTATTCTGCTGGCTGTGTTTACACAGTTTATCTATAGCTTGGACCTAAGGCCAAAAACATTCAGAATAGGTGGGGATACCACAGGCTAAATGAGCTATTTCAAATGCTGATATAAGGGAAAGGAAATACTTGTAAACAATTTAATACTCTCCAGCTGGTAAAGTGGATAATTGGGAACAAATTAAAGGGGAGACAGTTTTTGACTAAACTGTCCCTTTAATAATTTTACTTTACATATGTACATGGACAAAATGATTACAATTCTTCCTAACCTGACATTATTTTTATGTAACTTATTTTACTTAGTGCTTCCTTTAAGGTAGGCTGATAACTGTAAAAAATGTATTTCAAAACACTGCAGCTGCAAAGAAGACACAAATAAAAACAAGATCATATAGCATTACAGATTAAAGGAACATTCTGGTGTAAGGATAATATCTTCTGTTTCATTAGAGTGAAACAAATACACTTTTCTCCCTCACGCCCAAATTCCAATTCATTCAGCTTTCTCTGTGATGCCTTTATGTATTGTACCCTCTGTACAGAACTATGGAATCTGCAGGCACATTACAAATAATGATAATAATATTACATTTGGGTGGTTTTTAGCTTCCCTTTATATGGCATGGTATGGCGTTTCTATTCCATTTTATGCTGTCATTTGAATTAGTTTAGCCAATCAAAATTCGAATACAATATAACAGGAAAGCAAATCAAGTTCTCTTAAACTGGAATTGGGTAAACACAATAAAACAGGCTTTTCCAAGGCATTTGAGTAGGTTTTCTTCTACAATCCATTTCTCTTGGGAATTAATCTTCTATACCACTAGGAGGAGGCAAAGATTCCCAAACCCCCAAGAGCTCTATAAAATCCATCCCACCTCACTGGTACCTCAGTCTTGTCTTTGCCTCCACTGGAAGAGGTTGACGAATAAAGATATGCATTTGATTCTCCAGTGAGAGGGGTTCTCACACCGAGTTGAGGCCCATTTTCCCTCAGAGTGCAGTGATTGTTGGAGAGATGTATCTGGACTTTGGGTAGTGACATAGTTTTCATCTGTGGGTATTTAGTCACAAGCCGATCCTCGGATGTCTCAGGGCCTTGTCCTTTGCCTCCTCCTGTTGGTTCATTATTATTATTATTATTCTTTATTTATAAAGCGCCAACAGATTCCGCATTGCTGTCCATGGGTACAAGGATAAAAGTATAATGGAGAAACAATACAATAAGAGACAAAATTTTACAGACAAATACAAGGAGAGTTGAGGGCCCTGTTCATCAATATACTCCTATTCCAGATCCTCTGTTGTTATGTTTCAGTGCTGGTTTTGGCTTCCTACTGGTTTTGTTCCAGTGAGGGGTGTGACTATTGGTAAGTACTGTATTTTTTATTACTTGCCCCCCTAGAAGCCTCTTTGTTTATTGTTATACTGTATATATGATTTATATATTTATATGACCTTGTGACAGTTATATATGTTATTAGGAAAATCACCTTTAAAACTCTATAATATATTTTTTTAAATATGCGTTATTTCCCTCCCCCGCAGACTTTTTTGCGCGTATCATTTTTTGACGCACCGTGGCTACCCGGGCCTGCATTTTGTTGCGCTCTTTTGCGTTTTATGATGCCAGGTTGACATGCGCATCCTCTTTTAGTACTCTAGTTGTCCTGGTTGCCTCCACATCTATGCTTTTTTGAACTTGTAAGTTGTTTTTTTTTAAAGAGTTTTTTGATAGAGGTTTTTTTTGCCTTTCTTTAAAAGCTTGTTTATGGTGGATATTACCATTTAGCTGTATGCTTGTTATTTGCTGCATGTTACTTTTGTTTAGTTCTCTGCAGTTATCTAATCTTTTTATTCTGTCCCTAAATCTACCTTGGAAGCTGAGTTACCTGAACACCTTCCTACCAGTGTTAAATGATTGTAATGTAAACAAGCTGCGGTTTCTACTCTAATTTGTGCAATAAATGTATTAATATTTTACTGTATTCTGATCAATCTGGTACTGCTCATGCTTCTAAATGTTCCTTCTGTTTTTTCCTTACATTTTATCCAATCTACGGTGTCTAAAATACTGACAGTCATGCCAAGTAAGCATAAAAGGACAGTTCAGAATTTACCTTCTACTAGTTCTCAGCCTGCTGAGGTAAATGTTTCCAATCATTAAGGTGCAGTATCCTCAGAGGGGGACGTTTTTTCAGATCAGGGGGCTTCCCTTGATCATGAATCTGATTCATACCCTTGATTTAAAAGATATTTTGCTTACTCTAGAGGTTAAAGACCTAACAGTTGATGGGGATAAGCTTGTTAATCATTTGGATTCTGTTTTTAAGCCTTTGGCTAAATCTCCAGATGTATTTCCTATTCCTGATGCAGTCTCTGATGTTTGTTTCCAGAGATTGGGCTAAACCAGATATTCCTTGTAATCCTTCTGTAAGGTTTACCAGCCTTAAACATGGGGTCATTTCTACTTTGGCTGAAAGATAGTTCTTCACCAGCATGTGTTCAATCAGATTGTGGATCTTTGGGGTCTCCCAGATGTAGATCTGATGGCTTCTCATTTGATCAACAGATTTCCCAGTTACTTTGTGAGGACCCTCAGTCAGAGTTTGTGGATAATCTAGCAGCCCATTGGTCATTTCAGCTTGCTTATCTGTTTCCTCCTCTGATACTTCCTCCCAGAGTAATTTTCATTATAATGCTAAAGAAACAATAATGGATCATGGATTCTCACCACCTGTATAAAAAAACATAATTTATGCTTACCTGATAAATTAATTTATTTCATAGTGGTAAGACCCCACCCACCCTATGTTTATGGTGTTGAATTTTTCTTAAGCAAATCTTTTTTCCCTGCTCCATTTATTACTCATTGCTTTTTCCTACCTTATTTTGCTTGGCTATACATTATACTGAGGTACCTGTACAGTGGTAGGGATTTTATATAGCTCATGGGATTTGAGAATCTTTGCCTCCTCCTAGTGGTAGAGTAATTCCTAGGGGTAATGGATCATGGATTCTCACCACTATGAAATAAATTAATTTATCAGGTAAGCATAAATTATGTTTTCTTTGTGGTCAGATAATGTTTTTTCATGGTATTCTTTTAGAATTCCTAGAATTTATCCCCAAGTTCTTTGAAGGTTCAGATTTCAGCTCTTTCTGTTCTATTCCACAAGAAGATTTCTAATCTTCCAGACATTAATGGCTTTGGCTAGATTTAAACCTGTGGATTAACCAATTTCTCCTCCTTTTGAGTCTTAACTTTGTTTTGAAGGTTTTGTAGGTTCCTCCTTTTGAGCCTATGGCCTCTAGTTATCAAGGTCTGTCGGACCTGATCCGACAGTGCGGATCAGGTCCGACAGACCTCGCTGAATTCGGCGAGCAATACGCTCGCCGTATTCAGCATTGCACCAGCAGCTCACAAGATCTGCTGGTGCAATGCCGCCCCCCGCAGACTCGTGGCCAATAGGCCGCCAGCAGGCGGGTGTCAATCAACCCGATCGTACTTGATCGGGTTGATTTCCGGCGATGTCTGTCCGCCTGCTCAGAGCAGGCGGACAGGTTATGGAGCAGCGGTCTTTGTGACCGCTGCTTCATAACTGCTGTTTCTGGCGAGCTTGATACATATGCCCCTACGCATGAAGTGAATATTAAGCTTCTTTCTTGGAAGGTTTTGTTTCTTTTGGCTATCTCTTCTGCTAAAAGAGTCTCTGAGTTCTCCACTCTTTATTATGATCCTCCTTATCTTATCTTTTATCAGGATAAGGCAGTTTTAAGGACTAAATTGGATTTCTTCCCCAAGGTTATGTCTTTAGACAAAATCAGTTGAGAAATTGTTGTCCCTTCTTTGTGATCTAATCCCAAGAATGCTTCAAAAAGATCTTTTCATAATTTGGAGGGTGTTCGAGAATTTAAAGGGACATTATACACTCATTTTTTCTTTGCATAAATGTTTTGTAGAGGATCTATTTATATAGCCCATAAAGTTTTTTTGTTTTTTTTAAAAAAGTATAGTTTTGTTTATTTTTAAATAACATTGCTCTGATTTTCAGACTCCTAACCAAGCCCCAAAGTTTTATGAAAATATGCAAAAGAAGCGGGAGGGGGGAGTGTCTTATTTCCCACTTGCAGTGGATTTCCAGCTACCTTTTCAACAGAGCTAAACTGAGAGCTTCTAAGTAAGTTTTTAAACAATTTTATACTGGATTTTTATATAAGTATCTGTGCATCTTATTCTTTATAGTAGTGTCTATTACATTCAGTTATATGAAAATCAGTGTATACTGTATTATATTGATGCTACTAAAGATTTCAGACAAACTTCTTCTTATTAATTTTTGTTGTTATAGGAAAGGACAGAAAGTTTCTGCTGTTTCTTTAGTTTCTTGGCTGAATCTTCTGATTCATAAGACTAACTTGAAGGCCTCCACAGAAATGGATTACTGCTTGTTCTACAGGATCAGTTGCCACTTCTTGGGCTTTCAAGTATGAGGCTTCTATTGACCAACTTTGCAAGGCAGCTACTTGATCTTCGTGGAATACTTTTACTAAATTCTACCATTTTTATGTTTTTGCTTCTCCCGAGGCAGACTTTGGTAGGAAAGTCCTTCAGGAAGTTGTCTCAGCTTGATTTATTTCTGTCTGGTTTAATTGCATTCAAAAAATGCCCTTTTTGGGTTCTTTTGGGTTGTGGATTTAGTTTGTCAATGAAAAAAGATGTTTCTTAAATCCCGCTGTTTATGTTTCATTACCCGTGGACTTCACAGCTTAGGTAATTTGTTCCCTGGAGTAATGGATGGTGGACTCTCACCACCTGTATGAAATATTTTTCCCCTGCTCCTTTTATTGTTTGCTCTTGTTTCTTTTCTTACCTCATTTTGCTTGGCTGACTGAGGAACCAATGAGGTGGGAAGGGTAATTTCCAGGAGTAATGGATCATGGACTCTCACCATCATGAAATAAATTAATTTATCAGGTAAGCAAAATATAGGTGGTCAATAAGTAAAGAAAACAGTTACTTTTACCATACTTGATCTGACCTGTCCATTCTATGTGATGTAAAAGCTCCCGGTGGAATTGGTCAGGAGAAAGATATCTAATGTGAGTTCCCATTTCTTTGGCTGTGGGCATGGGAAAAGGGTTAATTTTTTCTCCCTTCTGTTTTTGGTTTTTGATTAACACTGGTTACTTCCCCATGAGTTCAACAAAGGCGTCCCCCAGTTTAGAACAAGCAATAAATATAAAAAAAGATTCTATTTAAACATCGGCACTTTAGTATGTATTTTTATTACCTAAGGTTGGTAAGGAATACATCTATAAGTACCTTGTAGTTTATATTGTCAACCATTATATTGTAAGTGACTGTTGTACCCTTCTATTGTTTTGACACTCATATTTATAAAAAGAATATTAAAAAAAATATATGTTTTTTTTATTTCTCATAATTTTAGCATAAATGTGTAATTCATATTTTTGTAAAACATGCAAAAATAATTAATTGCAATCATAAATTAGCATTCAGATGTATTCTTAGTTGTATACAAGTTTAATTCTTTAAAAAGTGTGAAAACTGGGAATTCTCCAAAGAAAAGATATTGAACTTTTTTTTTTTTTAAACATTTATTTATTTCCAAGCACAGAATACAAATCAACAAGTACATTTTTATCACATAAGTAAGTTTCTTTGTTTAAAAGAAGAAGAAAAAAAAATGAATACAGTCAATAATTAATTCACTCTTAACTTCAAAGATTCCACAGAATCATATTTTAGAAAAGTTTTTGCCACGTACTTTCCAATATTTTACTCTTTGTGATTGTATACTTGTGCTATTTTCCTAATTACCTAAGATATCTTAACAGAAGATGGTCATGCAACACAGACCAAAAATAAAACAAAACGAAACATAACAAAACAAAACAAAACAAAACACAAAAGAAAAAAGGAAGACACAACAAGAGGGGAGAAGAGGAAGAAAAAAGAGCAGCAAGATAGAAAAGGAAAAGAAAGGAAATTCCCCCTGCCTCCAGCTCCACATCTCCATCTTGGGTGAATGTAATATTAGTGCCAAGAATAGGGGAATAGATTATGCAGAATAAGAGTTCCAAAAAAGTCTGATTTATGAAAACATTTAGTTAATGTATATTGCAGATTATTGGGCTGTTGTAATATTAGGGTAAGCCATTTGTCAAAAAAATTTTTTATCTGGTTTTCTGACAAAGAGTTGGCGTTTAATTGCTCGAACATAATTTGCGAGAACACAGCTTGTTTAAATAGGCAAAACGGAGGGGGAATCCTCTTCTTCCAAAATTTGAGGATTAAGTTCCGTCCTAATAAAATCAGAGTGTTAACAGATTTATGAGGTATGATATTGGTCTCACTAGATAGAAAAAAAACCTGGAAGATATCCAAAGTCACATTTTCATGCAACACTTTAGAGGCCCAATAGGACACTTTAAACCAAAATTGCCTAATTTTAGGACAGAACCAAAAACAATGGAGGAGATCGGCCTCCTTTTTTTTACACTTAAAACAGTTAGTGGATTTATTGCTAGTCCACTTGGCTAGTGTTCTCGGTGTAATATATGAATTATTAATTAGTTTAATATGAGATTCTTTCCAGGAGGTGGGGATTCTTGCCTCTCTTACTTGTTTAATACTAGCTTTAATTTTTTCTACTGTTATTTCTTGGAAGTGGGATCTCCAGTAACTAGTTAGGATTTCCAACCCCAGTTGTCCTTGCTTCGACATTAGAATATTATAAATTAGCGAAATTGTATGAATACCATTCTTATGTAGTATGATATAGTCTTTCAGGTCAGCAAATTTTTTATAGTCTTGTCTAATATTTTGTATTCCATTTATATAGTGTCTGAGTTGCAAATATGCATAAAAGTTTTGATTGGATAAATTATATTCTTGGAGGATAGATTCAAATGTTCTAACTGTGTGTTCATTATCGAGAACTTGGGAAATATAAATTAACCCCTTTTCCTCCCACTTTGTAAAGATTTCTGAAGTTAAGCCTGGCGGGAAAAGGATGTTGCCTCTAATAGGGAGGTATGCTGATATACGGTAATCTATATTTAACACAGTACATAATTTCTGCCAGGCTGAGATCACATTACCAATTGCCATTAACTTTTTAATATGTTTTGGTAGTTGTGCCATTGGGCAGTGGATCATGGCCTTTAGGGAGAGAGGGGTAACCATCTGACTTTCAATTAAAGGGTTTGTAAAATAATTAGTATCTGTGATCCAGTCACAGGCAAAGCGTGCAAGAATAGCTATATTATACCATTTTATATCAGGGAGCGCAAATCCTCCATATTCTGAGAGCTGGTGTAGTTTGGTTCTGGATAGATAGTGCCTTTTTTTATTCCAGACAAAAGATGAGCAATTCTTATTAAAAAGCCTAAGATCTTTGTTGGTGATAAAGACAGGGAGGTTTTGAAGAAGATATACTAATTGCGGAAAAAGAATAGATTTAATTAACATAACTCTGGCCGAGAGAGAGATAGGGAACAGAACCCATCTGTCTAATTTCTCGGCAGCATTTGCAAAGAAAACAGAGAAATTATTATCGTACCAAAGATTAGGATTTCTATGAAGATTTATTCCTAAATATTTAATACTTTCTGTGACCTGTAGGGGGTGTTCCTTGCAACTGTCTTTGTTTTGATGTATCCAGAGAATTTCAGACTTGCTCAAATTTAATTTGTAGCCCGAGAAAGAGCTAAATAGCTTAAAAGTATTTAGAGCAAGAGGAATACTGATTTTAGTATTCTGTAAAAACAGCAGTAAGTCGTCAGCGTAAAGTGAAAGGACCAATTGTTGATCTCCAATTTTTATACCTGCTATAGTATCTCTTAGGGAGATTGCAAGGGGTTCTATGGCAAGGTTAAATAAAAGGGGGGACAGTGGACACCCCTGTCTCGTTCCTTTATGGATATGGAACCTGGGTGTTGGAACCCCGTTAACTAGAACATATGAAGTAGGTGTATTATAAATAGATCTTACTAGTGAGAAGAAATTCCCTGTGAACCCAAATTTATCAAGGGCGGTATATAAGTGATCCCATGTGACTGAGTCGAAGGCCTTCTCGGCATCGGCGGTTAGCAGTGCCAAATCTTGTTTTGCATTTGAAGCATTATCCTGTAGGTTATACCAATAATATTCTAATACAGAAGTAACGCGGCGTATATTTCTGATAGAGGATCTCCCAGGTATGAAGCCTGATTGATCCTCATGTATAACTTGCTCTATGCCAGACTTAAGTCTTTTTGCCATTATAGAGGTAAGTAATTTATAATCTACATTTAGAAGTGATATAGGCCTATAAGAGGAAGGGTCTAGAGGATCTTTACCTTTCTTTAATATTAGAGTAACCGCCGACGCTGAGAAATGCTCCGACATAGGCTTCCCAGCTATAAAATATTCATTGAAAAGTCTAACCAGAGTAGGGAGTATATCACATCTAGTAATCTTGTAAAATTCTGATGTTAACTGATCGGGGCCGGGAGCTTTATTTAACTTAGCATGGAGTATTGCTTCATCTACTTCTTCCAAAGTAATAGGACCATTTAAAAGTTCTAAGAAATCTGGGGAAATTTTAGGAATTACAATTGAGTTCCAGAAAATGTCTTTATTTTCAAGGTTGATCTCATTCACCGCATATATATTTTTAAAGTATTTGAAGAAACTCTCTCTGATCTCTAGTGGATCTGAACATCTATCTTGACCGACCCGAATAGCTTCAATTATATTATTCTTTTTCCTGGCCTTGTTTAATCTAGCCAGGAATTTGGGTGACCTGCCGAATTGCCCGCTGTACTTGGCGTTAATTTTAATATCTTCCTTTATCATTTTCTCTTTAAAGAAGAGATCATATTCCTGTTTGGCCTTCTGATATTTATCCCAAAAAGATTTAGAGGTATTACTAATATAATTTTTATAGGAATTACTAAGCTGGTTAGCCAGCTGTATTTCACGGGCCTTATATTGCTTCTTTTTTTTAATCATGTAAGCTTTAATTTCACCCTTAAGATAAGCCTTGGCGGCTTCCCAGTAGATCTCTGTTTTGTCTAGATATTCTCTGTTAAAAGATTGATACTCCCGCCATTTCTGGCCTAACCAATCAGCAAACTTTTTATCCTGGGATAAATAATTGGGGAAAAAGAAGTTATTTACAGAGTTGGTAAGAGTGTTTTTAATTGCTATGCTCAGAGAAATGACAGCATGATCTGAAATTATTATATCATAAATGTGTGTATCAATATCCATCATTAACATGGCACTGGAAATTAAGAAGAAGTCTATTCTGGAGAACGCTCTATAAGACTTAGACTCACAAGAAAATCGTTGAACATCCGGGTGCTTAATACGCCAGATATCGTGAACCTTTAAATTATTGCAAATCTGTCGAAATATTTTGGCCTTAGCAGTGGAAAATTTAGAATTATTTGGAGTGTATCTATCTTGGGATGGAGATGGGATAAGATTAAAATCTCCAACTAATATCAAGTTTTGTCCAATATATTGGGATAGTACCATAATGAGTTGATTCCAAAATGATACATCTACCTGATTTGGTGCATATATATTACAAAAAATATATTTAATGTTCCCTATCTCAATCTCGACCAGTAGCCACCTATCCTCTTTATCATAAGTATGTTTCAAGATTCTATACGATAAACCTTTATTGAACAAGATGGCCACCCCTCTCTTCTTCCTATTGCAGGGGGAAGCAATCACCTGACCCACCCATTTTGATTTAAGTTTATTTGCTTCAGCAGCCTTAAGATGGGTTTCTTGTAAGAAGGCAAGATCCGGTTTATGTTTACCCAGTAGCTTAATAACTAACTTCCTTTTAATAGGGGAGTTTATTCCACCTATGTTCCACGAAACACATTTAAGCATTTATTCTATTCTTCATATCTAGAACAGGTGTGGGAGTGGAGGCCATAAGGGGGGCAGATAGAAAGGGGAAAAAAAAAAAAAAAGGAAGAAAACAGGAAAGTATAAGAAGAAAAAACCAGAGGTAAAGGAGTTTAAAAACAAGACTTTATGTAGCAAATAGCTATATCTCACGATATCCAGACGAATATTTAGAGTCTTACTTCGTTCCCTCATCTATACATTGATTTTCAGA
The DNA here is from genome assembly GCF_027579735.1 of Bombina bombina. Classification (NCBI taxonomy): domain Eukaryota; kingdom Metazoa; phylum Chordata; class Amphibia; order Anura; family Bombinatoridae; genus Bombina; species Bombina bombina. Next base: position 655,670,602 of record NC_069504.1, read on the forward strand.
TCTATACAAAATTGTCTAGCTTGTTGTTCGGTTAGCAAAATATGTGTGGTTTCCTCATCTTCTATTATTATTTTGGCTGGATAGATTAATCTTGCTTTGTGCCCTGCATTGATTAGCCTGGAGCAGAAAGGGGACATAATTTTCCTTCTCTGGGAAGTTTCACTGGAATAATCTTGAAAAATTAAGATTTTGGCTTCTCCTATCTGCACCAGGTCAATTTTACGGTAGGCTCTCAGAAGTTTCATTTTATCTTGATAATTTTGAAATTTGATCATGACTGCTCTAGGCTTAGATAGCCCGTTCAGTAGCTTCCTTTGGGGACCAATTCTATGTGCTCTTTCAATCAACAAGGGAGTGTTCTGTTGTTGCACCCCTAATACTTGTGGCAAAGATATAGAAGCAAAATATAAAAGGTCAACAAATTCACTAGATTCTGGGAGACCTACAATTTTTAAATTATTGCGACGGGAACGATCTTCAAGATCTGTTATACGTTCCTGTAAATTTTTGATAAGTTTATTGTGATCTGATAATTGCGTTGCTTGACTATTTATAGCATCCTCTGTTTCGGATATTCTATTTTCTGCCTCATTGAGCCTGTCTGAAAATTGTCTCACCTCCGCTGTTAGATTAGCCATCTGAGATTGTAGTAGTTCAAACTGAGGTAAAAATATTCCTGACAGCTGGTTAACCAGCTGTTGCGTGTCATTTTTAAGGGGTATAGGCTCTTTAACTGTTTCTAGGTGAGTATCAGAGACGCGTGCTTTCTTATCTTTATTTTTAACTGGCATAATGGGCGAATTTATTTTAGACGTAACAAACTTGTCCATATAAATAACCCGCTTCCTCCCTTGCAGAAAAGTTCAATCACGTGAAAGATATTGTGTAAAGTGTGGGAAGAGAGAGTGGTGAGCTCAATAGCGTGAGAAGAAAGTGAAAAGAGAGGAGAGGGAGAGAGAAGGAAGAAAGGGAACAAAAAAAAAATAAAAATAAAATAAAAAAATAAATAAAAAAAAAAAAATTCTGGGCAGTTGATGCCTATTTATGAAAAAAAAAGTGTGTATGTGTATACAAATAAATCAGTGAACGTGGCTATATAGCAGGACTTACAAAAAGAATAATTCTCAGTTGGGTAATCAATACACAGTGCAAGTGTTGGGAAGTGTTATCAGGGGGAAAAAGCGAGCTATCTACTTGAGGGCTATTAACCAAGAGTTACATACAACCATAATTGCTTCTGTGGCAGAATAAGAAAAAAAAAAAAAAAAAAAAAGACCTGTATAAGAAACGTAATATCTAATTTGTTCCGGCACAAAAAGAATCTTATACCATATAGATTATCTCTCTATTTGATTTACTCATCACCTAAAGAACTTTGTTGCAGGACTTCTTAAAATAATATGTCAGACACAGTAAGTACAATGCTTATACAGAGTATAAATCTATATACGCGTAAGTAGAGTCAGATGTAACTATATTAGTTTATATTAATTGAGCATCTAGAACTGATAAATCATTTGTGGTAAGATCAAGTGCTCATGATATAACAGAAAATAAAAAAAAAGATTTTCCATAATAAAGCTATAAGAACAATCTAGGCCCTGACATAAGCTGAGCACTAGGTCAATTCATGAATTTATATTCAGCTGACTTTTCAATTTTTGGTACATTTACTATATTAAACTTGCAGGTTAAAGCAACATATTTGTAGGTTAGGGTAACAGATTTGTAACCTCAGAAAGTCTAGCAAATATAGACTAAACAGGCTTAGATATTGTCCGTAACAGGAGTAGGATTTAGCACTTCAAGATATCCAGCCGTTATTTAGGCCTGCTTGAACCCGCACAGCGGCGGTCTGGCAGTGACGATAAAGAGTTCTCTTAACTTTAGGAAAAACGGACACAGCAAACAGTCAAACAGACAGTCAGAATAAGGAAACCAAGGAACCAGATATACTTGCACTTTCCAAGTTAGTAGTGGGTACAACAGCGGTGGTCCAACTCTGTCCAGCATGTATAGGTTTGATGTGTAATACGGTCTTGTATAGATCCGACCTGCCTCAGCTGTTACCCTTGTAATTATTGTAGCACCTGTCCGAGAGATACAGCAACGACTCCGGTAACTCCAATCAGCTGACGAGGCAGTGGGTAAGCCAGCACCTTATCCTGCTCGATACTCTACCCTAAGTTGTCAGCCCGGGCACTCCAGACTCAGGTACCAGCTCTGTCAGGGCCCCGGACCAGTGCAGCAGCGTATCTTGGAAGGTAGATTGCTTCAGCGTGGGACCGCTACAGGCGGTGGATTAGAGTGTATTTCAGGTGCGGTCAATGCAACAGTGCAGTGAGCAGTTGAGGATTTGTAGGGTCCTTGTGATATATAGGTATTTGTTTGTGCTCCTGTAATGCGGCACTTTCTACCTTTAGGTTGCATCCAGGATGCCGATAGTGTAGATGAGGGTCGACGCCCTGTGAGTGATCAGCGGTATCACCCCCGCGGGGTGTACTTCTTCTAGTCGAGAGGCTATTTGCGGCTCTTGCGACGGAGCATACCGCTCTCATGGGTTTCCTGCCAGGGCACGAGTGAAAGTTGCCCAGCTCCCTAGGGTGTATATGTCACACCAACAACGGGAGAATAGAGCCCGGGAGGCAAAAGCTGTGACATACGCTAACTCTCAGCACCACGCCACAACTAGCGTGCTCTGCTTCCGAATCAGCTCCTCCCACCGGAAACCAGATATTGAACTTTTAATTCCTAAGTCCCCAGTCATACCAATCTTCCACCATGTCCCCAAAATCCACAAGGATATTCTTTCTCCTCCTGGTAGGCCTATTGTCTCAGGCATAGGCTCCCTTTTGGAGCCTATGCCTGAGTGGTTAGACTGTATTCTTCAGCCACTTGTAGTGAACTTGCACAGTTATCTTAGGGACTCTGGCCACCTATTAGATAACTTAAAAAGTATAAAATGGAAGAATGACTTCAACTGGGTGGTCATTGATATTGAATCGTTATATTCATTTATCCCCCACGATCAGGGAGTCAGAGCCATAAAATGGTTCATGGACAGAGACACCGTTTATAAACAGGAAGAGAAAATCTTTATCTGTGATTGCTTGGAGTTCCTACTAACCCACAATTATTTTATTTTTGATAAAGAGTTTTACCTCCAACTATGTGGAATGGTAATGGGGGCGAAATTCGCCCCCTCGTATGCCAACTTATATGTGGGTTGGTGAGAACTCCAACATATCTATTCCTATCAAAATCTATTCATACATGATATTGTTTTTTACAATAGATTTATCGATGACATGATTTTTATCATTGAAAATAGGGGGCACGGGGGTTTCTCACTTGCTTATCTCTTGGAATATTTGAATACTAACACTAGCCTTTTAAAATTTACTGGTGAATCCAATCCCTCTATAGTTAACTTTTTGGACTTGACATTAGAAGGAGTGGTAAACTATGGAACCATTATATCAAGCACTTATAGAAAACCTACTGCCGGCAATACCATCTTACATGCCCAATCAGCCCATCTTCCCCACCTCCTCAAATCAATTCCAAAAAGCCAATTCTTAAGACTTAAGAGAAACACCAACAGTGATGAGATCTACTTTAGTCAATCTAATGACTTAAAAAACAGATGGCTAGCAAGAGGATATGATTCAAGTCTTCTGGAAAAAGCACAGCAAGAGGCTAAAGCAGATTATACTCTAAAACAAACAAGACCTCATAAATCTTTTTCAGAAAACTCAATAGTGTTTAGTACCCCATTTTCCAATCAGTATAGTGAAGTAGTAAACATCTTAAAGAAACACATTCCACTACTTAAAAATGATCCCCTAATATCTAACTCAGTGACCAACTTCAAATTTGTCTCAAGAAAGCCGGAAACACTGGGCTCCAGATTAGCACCCAGTATGATACAAACCACTAATTCGTCTTCCCCAACTTGGTTACATGGCAGCAGAAGAGGTAATTTCAAATGCCATAATTTCAACTGCAAAGCCTGTAAATCTATCATTATCGGCAATAACTTTCATTCCAATAGCACGTTGAAATCATTTGAAATCCATTTCTATGCTACCTGTAGAACCAAATGGGTAGTATATGTACTCAACTGTAACCTCTGCCAACAGCAATATGTGGGCCAAACCTCTCGTGAATTTCGAGATAGGGTTAGGGAGCACCTGAGAGACGTTGAGAACTTTAATAAAAACTCAGCGGTCGCCAAACACTTCAATGGCCTGCACCTAACTGGTGTTCCCAGTTTTGGAACACAGATCATTGAAGTGGTACATAAACCTACCAGAGGAGGGGATAGACACAAACTTCTTACAAAAAGGGAGTTATTCTGGATTCTAAAATTGGAAACTTGACATCCCAAGGGCATTAATCTGGAATGGGATATCTCTTACTTTATAGATTAATGCAAAATATGCATTCTTTAGTTTTCAGTTGTGATTCACATCCATTAACATGCATACAAGCATTGCTTCTTATCATTATTATCTCCCTTTCCAGATTACCGACCTTAACAGTGAGAACAGCGTATCCATAAATAACACTTCTTTCAAACAACACTATTTTTCAAATATTACTCAAATTCTTACATTGATTAATTAAACACATACCATCCTTTTTGTTGTATTGTCTCAATATTGCAATTATGCCTTAATGTTTGCAAATAATATTTGAATATATCGTCCTAGGTTTAATTGGTAGCCATGGATTTGTTCAGTATATTGTCAATCAGGCATTATTCACAAATTTTGTTTAGACAAATTATAAGACACATACATATATATAAATTAAGCGTGACGTTTCGGGGACACACTCCCCTTCCTGAGGAAGGGGAGTGTGTCCCCGAAACGTCACGCTTGAATTATTAAATATTTTTCACTAAAAGACCAGAGAGTGCTTTCCATCATTCATTTATATATCCATATCTGCTAGCACCCTGGCACTTAATATTTTGGAAGTGAGAGTGCTCTCATTGAAACAGTATATATAAATTAACATATTTTTTTTTATGTCTTATGTGTTTTCAACTATATTAGCCTGTTAGTATGCACATAAGGATTTTTTGTACCTTCAGTTTTATTACATATATTGTTTTTTAATATTCTCTTATGTGCTGTTAGTGTTCCTTTTAGGGTGACGTCCAATTGCACCTATTACAGGTCAGTGATTGGACAGTCATCCCTTTAAGTACACTACAGACACCCTTAGCACTAGTTCCTATGAATAAGTGCCACTAGGGGGCGCGAAACGCATCAGGACCGCTATCCTTGTTCACCTGCATTGAGATGCAGTTTTTACCTTTTCTTCAATAAAGATTTTCTGGATTTTATCTTGCCCCCGAGTGCTCAGATTACTGCTTTCTGTGAATTGAGATAGTTCTTTTTTTAACTCAACCAGGAAACAATCATGTTGAAAGCTCTATATTCAAATTATTGATAAAGTTTTAAGGGCCAGATTACAAGTGGCACGCTATGTAGCGATTTCGCTCTAACTTAAACTTCGCTATAAGTAAGCTTTTTGCGCACATCGGGTAGCATGCGTATTACAAGTTGAAAGTAAAAAGTTTGTGTGCTAGTGAAACCCAAGGCACACTAACCAAAAAACTTTGCGATCTCACAGCCATCTTAATGTATTCTCCCCATAGAAATCGGTGGAGAGCGCAGAAGAAAAAACCTAACACTTATAGCTCGCACATTAACCTGACAGGAGTTATGAATATTTCACATTCCAATGTTCTTAACATACAGAACAATGTAATTTGTATTTAAGAACATAAGAATGTAAAATATTCATATCACGCTTCAAATTTTGCGTTTCAGGTCTAACATGGAGTCGGGTTATCGCACATGAAGAATTGCTAAACCTTAGTGTGTGTTATTGAAATATTAAATATAAAATAAACTGTAAAAAAATAATAATCCATAGTGTATATATATATATATATATATATATATATATATATATATATATATATATATTTTTTTTTTTTTTTTTCCCCTTTATGTAGAGCTACAATTCTTTTTTTAAGATCCTCAGAGAGTTCTGTGCCATGAGGTGCCATGTTAAACTTCCAGTGACCAGTATGAGAGAGTGTGAGAGCGATAACACCAAATTTAACACACCTGCTCCCCATTCACACCTGAGACCTTGTAACACTAATGAGTTACATGACACCAGGGAGGGAAAATGGCTAGTTGGGCACAATTTGGACATTTCCACTTAGGGTTGTACCCACTTTTGTTGCCAACGGTTTAGATATTAATGGCTGTGTGTTGAGTTATTTTGAAGGGACAGCAAATTTACACTGTTATACAGGCTGTACACTCACTACTTTACATTGTAGCAAAGTGTAATTTCTTCAGTTATGTCACATGAAAAGAAATAATAAAATATTTACAAAAATGTTAGTGGTGTACTCACTTTTGTGGGATACTGTATATTTAAAGTATGTATAATACATTTTAATAATAATGATTATTTTTTAATATTTCAATAATGCGCATTGACGTTAGCAATTATTCATGTGCTTAAAACCAACACCATGCTAGACCTAAAGTGCGATACGCATATTTTACATTCCCATGTTCTTCACATAAAAAAATATAATTTTAATATACAGGTGGCCCTCGTTTTACAACGCTTCAATTTACACCGTTTCAGAATAACAACCTTTTTTTTCCAGTCATGTGACTGCTATTGAAAAGCATTGAGAAGCAGTGCATTTATTAAAATAGCCAGTAGGTGGAGCTGTCCGCTTGTGTTGCAGCAAAGCCAAGCAAACTGAAATTATTCTGTTTAACCAGACCTGAGCTATCAAGCAGATTTCAAAGGAACAAGATCTTCCTGTCTATAAATCAGTCCAGATTGGAATGCATAGAATGAACTGTTTGCAGAAAAATGCAAGTCTGTGTTGTGTGATTATTTTATTATATTTATAATGCTGTTTAGCAAATGTTTTTGTTCATTTAACTTAGTTTAATTATACATTCTGTGTTGTGTGATTATTTTATTAGGGTTGTAATGCTGTTTAGCATGTAAAGTCTTCATTTCAAAGCTTTTCAAATAATGTATTAGGTGTTACTTATGACAATTTTGAGAGGGGCCTGGAACCCATCTCCCTCACTTCCCATTGACTTACATTATAAACTGGGTTTCAATTTACAACGGTTTCGATTTACAACCATTCCTTCTGGAACCTAACCCCGGCGTAAACTGAGGGCTACCTGTATATATATATCCTATATTATAAAAGGCCAAGTGTTTGTCTGAAGCCGTCATGCGCAGTAGAGACAAACACTTGGCCTTGAGATAGGGAGCGCGAGGTACACAGCATACAAGCAGCTGTGAGATAGGGAGCGCGAGGTACACAAACTGCTGTGAGGTCTGCTGCTTGAGAAGCGGCCACGCGCTCCCCAGACCTCACAGCTGTTTGTGGCCGACGGGAGCGTTGCGATGGGGGCGTGGCCGGACGTTGCGAGGGGCGTGGCCGGGCGGGTGTCGTCGCGATGGGGCATGGTCGGGCGTGGCCGGACGGGGTCCCGCGATGTGAACACAGAGCCAGAGAGTGAGCAGGAGAGGGGGGGAGAGAGACAAAGGGGGGGGGGAGAGAGACAAAGGGGGGGGGTAGAGAGACAAAGGGGGGGGAGCCAAAGAGAAGGGGGGAGAGAGAGAGCCAAAGAGGAAAAAGAGCCAAAAAGGAGAGAGAGCCAAAGAGGGGGGAGAGAGAGAGCCAAAGAGGAAATAGAGCCAAAGAGGAGAGCAAAAGAGGGGAGAGAGACAAAGAGGCGGGGGCAGAGCCAAAGAGGAGGGAGAGAACAAAAGAGGGGGGAGAGAGCCAAAGAGGGGAGAGAGAGCAAAAGAGGGGGGGGGGAGAGCCAAAGAGGGGGGGGAGCCAAAGGGGAGGGGAGAGCCAAAGAGGGGGGAGAGAGAGAGCCAAAGAGGAAAGAGAGCAAAAGAGGGGAGAGAGCCAAAGAGGGGGGAGAGAGAGCCAAAGGGGGGGGGGGGGGAGAGCCAAAGGGGGGGGAGCCAAAGAGGGGGGAGAGAGAGAGAGAGCCAAAGAGGTGAGAGAGCCAAAGAGGGGGGGGAGAGCAAAAGAGGGGAGAGAGAGAGCAAAAGAGGGGAGAGAGAGAGCAAAAGAGGAGAGAGAGAGAGCAAAGGAGAGGGGGGAGAGAAAGCAAAAGAGGGGAGAGAGAGAGCAAAGGAGAGGGGGGAGAGAAAGCAAAAGAGAGGGGGGAGAGAAGCAAAAGAGAGGGGGGGAGAGAAAGCAAAAGAGAGGGGGGAAGAGAGAGCAAAAGAGAGGGGGGAGAGAGCAAGGGGTGGGACCGCTGTACTGCAAAAAATGGCCCGTGTACACGGGCTTTAGTACTAGTATATATATATTTGATAATATTAATGTAAAATAAAAATCTATACCTATATATGTACAGCAATAGATATATAGTCATATGTGTATACAGATATATTTATAGAAATATGTATTTACAATAAAAATTACATTATCCTGTATCTGAGGAACATTGGAATGTGAAAAGTGTACAGTATATATACAGTTAAACATAAATACATATGTACACACAGTATATATATATACATACATACATACACATATTGAAACGTGGATATGTATGTATGTATATATACAATAAAGCCATTTGCAGTCAAACACCCTGTCTTATATTAATTTTTGTCTTTTTAGTGGGGCACTTTTTGGGGTCAGCTGAAGGCTTATAGTAGGTGACGTCCTTAGTAGCACCCTTTTCCATAATTGTTTTGCACTCAGAAAAGGGACCAATTCTGTATGTTACTCCTCTTTTATTAAAACCTCATGTTCCAATTACCTTAAGAATTTTTAAAAAAAGTACATGCAGCACAGTGTTAAAATGTTTAAAAATAAGGTGTTATTTGAAAGAAATATTAAAACATTACCATTATAACAGTGTTCAACAAATAATAACTATTGTGCTTAGAAAATGGGCTTTGCTCAGTGGAAGTTCTACGGGGGTGCAAGACCTCCCTGTTCTTTTAGGGGACTCCCTGCCCCCATTGTTCAAAGGATGAGGGAAACATAAGCTATTTTGTCTCTGCCGTTTCTTCACACCTAGCCACACATAAGACCATGTAGTCACACTCCTAACCGCCCAGTAATGCCCCAGAATATGAGAATACCCTCAACCCCACATCCTCCAGTGCTGACTCCACCTCAGAAAACTCATGACTACTCACATGCCTTTCATTAATCAGTTGCTCTAACAAATGCTACCCCTTCTTTTTCTCTTGAGATCATCATCTCATAAAGCAAAAGATTACAGAAGGAAAAGGACAAAGTATACATATGATTAAAACATCATCATATAGGATAGTACAATTATGTTCTAACATATACATACAAAATATAATGTCTTATACAAGTATTTAAGTATTCCTCATACTCATTTCTTATATGTTCTCTATAAAACAGAGATAAAACAAAATAAGAAATAAAAAACCTCTGTACAAGAAACCAAATCCGCATTGAATCTATGTCTGAGGTTTAGTTGAACTGAAAACTGAACATTTAAACTAATAATATATAGAGGATTTTCCCACAGGTATACTCATCATGGAAGGAGAGGTGTATCGAAAAAAAACAAACCCTAGGGGATAATGAATAGTTCAAGTACTGTTTCTCCATATTGCTGGGAAAACACCATCCTATAATATAAAAGGCCAAGTGTGTTTGTCCGAAGCTGTCATGCGCAGTAGAGACAGCGCGAGGAAAAATACACCTGACCTTACACAAACTAACCATCCTGATCTGTAATCCGGAGGGAGTGGGCGGGGCCGGGCAGAGTGGGTGAGGCCGTGGCAGGCCGTGATGCGGGCATGGTGGGGGCGTGACCTGTCGTGATGGGGCATGGTCTGTAGAGAGAGTGCACAAAAGAGGGGGGAGACAGAGCAAAAGAGAGGGCGAGAGAGAGCAAAAGAGTGGGGAGAGAGCACAAAAGAGAGGGGGGAGAAAGAGCACAAAAGAGATGGGGGAGAAGGAGCACAACAGAGAGGTGGCAGAAAAAAACAACCACATAAAAATACACCAATAGATGCACTACAAACACTTCCGTGTCACGTGTCCAAAGCGGCCAATCACATTAGTCCAAAAATGGCTTCTGGATCTTACTTACACAGTTTAAAAATGAAATACTCTCTGCACAGAGGTTTTTACAGGAAAAATATTGCTGAGTATTCAGACAGGCACCCACTTTACATCAACGCGTTTTGCCTCTTCACAAGTTCTTGATAAAGCCTTTTGAAGAGGTGAAACACGTTGATGTAAAGAGGGTGCCTCTCTGAATACCCAGCAATATATTTCCTGTAAAAACCTCTGCGCAAAGAGTTTTTCATTTTTACCCTGTGTGGGTAAGATCCAGAAGCCATTTTCGGACGAATGTGATTGGTCAATCCGCTCTCAGCATATTGGATTGCATCCATCTGTTTAAATCCCACTGGCTATATTAACATCGGATACTTAAAGCTAAACATTCGTGACATTTTAAGGTGGTCTATATAGACATTGTTGATGTGAATATAGTATAATATCTCACAAGGAGATGAGAAGGCGCGCTGTTATAAATATATAAGATAAGCAAATGCAAATTGTGATATGAACCCTAAAAAATAATAAAAGGTCCCACAGATAGTTACTCCGTCTTTGTCGAGTGTGTCTTACTCGGTTATCGGCTCTGGAATGAATAATGGCAGTCCTGTATTGGTCCGGTGATCTTGTTCGTCAAAGTTTCTGTGTAGGCAGCTCCTCTTGTTCCCAGAGAGCAGGGATATAACTGTTTAGAAAAAGAGATGGAGAGGGCGCCACATAGCGTAATATTGTTTCAAAAAGGATAATACAACAAGCAGAGTGGTAATGCGCTTACCGGAGACTGTGGTACTGTGCTGTGACCAGTACTAAATCGCCTGCTAGCACTTTAGTCAGTGGCTAGTACACTGTCAGATACGATTCCTCCCGGGGCTTTCTCCTGGGGACAGGGAATTGTGCTGTAGGCGTTTCTAGGTTCAGCAACTATAGTATATTGCTCAATTGGGTTTGTTCCATAAAAAAGGTGCACAACTTCCAAAGTTTAAAAGAATTTCAAATAGGCTTTATTATAACGCGTTTCTCAACCACCAAGGGTCGTTTCTTCAGATACCAAAGCGAACTGATGTGAATATACAACATCATTGCAAAAGTGAAATGTGCTGATGATTTGAGACATATTTTATTATTATTATTATTATTTTTATTATTATTATTGGTTATTTGTAGAGCACCAACAGATTCCACAGTGCTATAAACAAAGGGGGAGTACAACAAAACAATTATAGGGATCAAATGGGTAGAGGGCCCTACCAAGAGTTGCACTGTTGTAGTCAGTTCTTAAGAAGGTGATCTACAAACAGCTGGACTCTTAGGCTTACATGCTAAGGGGGTTCAGGGGATAGCAATGGAGGAGTGGAACTGGTATAAAGTAAGGTTAGCATAGGTTGTATGCATCCCTGAACAGTAGAGTCTTTAGGGAGCGCTTGAAGCTTTTAAAACTAGGGGAGAGTCTTGTGGGGCGAGGCAGAGAGTTCCACAAGAGCCAGTATGGAGAAGTCCTGTAAACGGGAGTGCAATGAGGTAACCAGAGAGGAGGAGAGTAGGAGGTCATGAGCAGAGCGAAGGGGACGGGAGGGAGAGTATCTGGAGACAAGGTCTGAGATATAGGGGGGAGCAGTGCAGTTGAGGGCTTTGTATGTCAGAGTGAGAATTTTGTGTTTGATCCTAGAGGCAAGAGGAAGCCAGTGAAGGGATTGGCAGAGAGGAGCAGCAGATGAAGAGTGATGTGTAAGGAAGATGAGTCTGGCAGAGGCATTCATTATGTATTGTAAAAAAGCTAGGCGGCAGGTGGGGAGACCAGAGAGGACAAAGTTGCAGTAATCGAGGTGGGAAAGAATGAGAGAGGGGATAAAAATCTTAGTTGTGTCTTCTGTAAGGAAGTGTCTAATTTTAGAGATATTTTTAAGGTGGAAGCGGCAGGCTTTAGCCAAGGACTGAATGTGAGGAGTGAAAGAAATATCTGAGTCAAATGTGACCCGGAGACATTGGGCATGCGGGGTAGGGGTAATGATGAGTTGTCAACAGTTATAGAGAGATTGGGGGTGGGGATTTTTGAAGAAGGGGGGTGAAAATGAGGAGCTCAGTTTTGGAGAGATTTAGCTTGAGGTAGTGAGAGGACATCCAGGAAGAGATGTGAGAAAGACAGTTAGTGACACGGGTTAGCAAGGAAGGAGATAGGTCTGGTGCAGAGAAGTAGATTTGAGTGTTGTCGGCATACAAATGATATTGGAAACGATGGGACTTTATTAGGGAACCTAGTGATGACATGTAGATTGAGAAGAGAAGGGGACCGAGGACAGAGCTTTGCAGAACTCCGACAGAAAGTGGTGACGGGGCAGAGGAGGCCCCAGAGAAGGCTACACTAAAGGTATGGTTTGACAGGTAGGAAGAGAGCCACGAAAGGGCTGTGTCACAGATGCTGAAGGATTGGAGGGTTTGGAGCAAAAGAGGGTGGTCAACAGTGTCAACGGCTGCAGACAGACCAAGGAGGATAAGCAAAGAGAAGTGGCCTTTTGATTTTGCTGTAAGTAGGTCGTTGGTAACCTTAACAATAACTGTCTCTGTGGAGTGATGGGACGAAATCCAGATTGCAGTGGGTCAAGAAGGGAGTTAGGAAATGGGATAGGCGTGCATATACTAGTTTTTTGAGAAGCTTTGAGGCAAGAGGGAGGAGGGAAATAGGGCGGTAGTTGGATGGAGTCAATTTTGTTATTAAAGTGGCTGACAAAGTCTTGAGCTGACAGAGAAGTTGTATTAGGAGGTGTGGGAGGGCGGAGGAGAGTATTGAAAGACGTTTTGGGTTTGAAGAAAGATTAGAGATAAGAGTAGAGAAGTAGTGTTGCTTATGGAGATTAAGGGCAGAATAGTAGGAGTTCAAGATGAATTTGTAATGAAGAAAATCCGATGAACTCCGAGATTTTCTCCAGTGCCATTCAGCAGTATGGGAACATCTGCGTAGGTACCGTGTTAGAGGAGTATGCCAGGGTTGAGGATGAGTGTGTGATTTCCGAGCAATGGTAAGAAGGGCGAGATTGTCAAGGACGGATATAAGGGTGGAATTATAGTGGCAGATAGATTGTTCAGGGCAGGAAAAGGAGGAGAAGGATGAGAGGAGAGGTTTGAGGGAATTAGCAAGCTGTTGCTGATCTAAAGACATAATGCTTCTGTCTAGTTTGGTGTGAGGAGTAGAAGGAGGGAGAGTTGTAGGAAGGGATGATATGTTGCAAGTAAGGAGATGGTGGTCAGAAAGAGAAAAGGGGGAGTTTGTGAAGTTTGAGAGTGTGCATCGATAGCTAAAGATCAGGTCAAGAGAGTGACCGTCTTTGTGAGTGGGAGAATCAGTCCATTGTGACAGACCGAAAGAGGAAGTGAGTTGCAGAAGTTGTTTTGCAGATGAGGCAGTGGGATTGTCAAGAGGGATGTTGAAGTCGCCAAGAATGAGGGCATGGGTGTCTGAGGAAAGGAAATAAGGTAGCCAGGCAGCCAAGTGATCTAGAAATTGAGCCAGGGGGTCGGTATATGACTGCAACACGTACAGAGAGAGGGGAGAATAAGCGAATCATGTGGGTTTCGAATGAGGGAAATGTGAGGGAAGAGATGGGATGTATTTGTTGAAAGGTGCAACGAGAGGAAAGTAAAATACCTACACCACCTCCTTGTCTATTACTAGACCTAGGAGTGTGGCTGAAGTGGAGACCCCCATGTGACAGAGCAGCAGTGGATGCTGTGTCTAGGGGAGAGAGCCAGGTTTCTGTTAGGGCCAGAAGGTTGAGGGAGCAGGAAATGAAGAGGTCATGTATAGAAGTGAGCTTGTTGCAAACAGAGCAAGAGTTCAAGAGAGCACAAGTGAAAGGGGTAGTGACTTTTGATGCAAGAGGAATGTGAGTAAAGTTTGCAGAGTTTTGTTTTCTGAGTCTGTGGGACGGTACATATGGATGTGCGCGGCTTGTCAGTGTTTTGGGGACCAGGATTAGGGAAGATGTCACCAGCAGTTAGTAAAAGCAACAGGGAGAGTGACATGAGATGAGATACAGATTTGCAGTAATGAGACTGCTTTTGAGACGAGCTGCAGGGGGGGAGAGAGAGTGTTTAGGAATAGGTAAAGTTCCTGAGTACAAAAGTAAGGTGAATTTAAGAGAGATGGGCTAATGAACAGTGCAGGTGTAGAGGGAGAAGGAGTAATTGAATAATGTAGTTTGTTATAGAGACAAGAGGTAGCAAAAAGGAATGAATATATTGAACATTTTTACAAAATTGGGAACCAGTTAAACACATAACAAACAGAATTACAGTAGCAATTGCATAAGGAAAAAAAAAACATATTTGATGTGAATACAATACATCTGTCATATTCTTTTATATTTATGTTTATTTCAACTTAACTTTATTGTAACATAATGTTATGCTAATGCTGGACAAGGTCTTTGACATAAAGAAAGAAGTATCCATACTATTTCTGTATTCTATTGTATTTTTTATAATATGTAATGATACGTTATCTGATATGGCACTACTTTAGCAGTGTTATGGTTAGGTAGATAACTTACATAATGTATTCATGTGCTTATTATTCTACATGCCCTTTAAAATAATGCCAAACATAATAATTATTGAGCAAGCAAAACAAAAGAATTACCATGGACAAAATTTCAGTTAACCTTTTAAATGCCTCAATACTTTGAAATCCACTGTTAACAATAAAAGATTCACAGAGGAGAGCTTCAGATTTGCAATATGCCAATTAAACATGCAAATAAGAAGGATGTGTGTATTTAAGAGCTTCTTAGAATACCAAAGTAAATCATAGTGTTTTACTTCAGGAGTGGGCACAATTTAGCTGTATTTATTATAATTATTATTATTTTTAAATGTCTGTCCTCTTCCTTTTTTTTTAATTTATTTTCATATTTTTCAGAAAGCTAATAAAAAAATAAGATATCAATATTATTTAGATAACTTTTTTCTTTTTTTAAAATGTAAAGGTTCTTTGCATATGTGGTATGTAAATAACAAGTATAAATACAGCTTTATGCATTATATGTTTGTGTCTATCATATATGAAGTGCTTCTATGTGTTATGCGTACGGTAATATATATAAATATATATATATATATATATATATATATATACACACAGTATATATGCATTTTGTTTCTTAATATGTATGGGAATTAGGATTTCCTTATGTTTGTTTTGTGCATTCATAGCAGAAATTATATACAAATTGTCTACTCAAGAAACAACAAATATGCTAAATCATTTTATTTTTACTTTATTTTTTATCTTAGACAGGACCATTATAAGCCACCAGTCAGTAAGATTAACTTGGCTAAATGTAGGCATCAATCTGCAAGCGCTACCTATGGTGCAGAACCAAAAATGGGCTGGCTCCTAAGCTTATATTCCTTCTTTTTTAAATAAAGATACCAAGAGAACGAAGAGAAATTAATAATAGGTGTAAATTAGAAAGTTCCTTAAAAATGCATGGTCTGTCTGAATCTTATAAGAAAAAAATGTGGGTTTCATATTCCTTTAAATATAGGGTCATCTTGGTTTTATGAAAGGCTCTAAAGTATTAACTTTACCAAAATTCTATGCATCATTTTAATCCTCTAGTACCCGTATTTGCTCGATTACAAGACGACCCCCCGCCAAACTTTGATGTATCAGAGAGAAAATGTTTTATATGCATATTTTTTCAGCAATGACATTTGAGCACTTTACTATAAGCAATCACACCTTCTCTTTCAAATCAAAACAGACACATGTCCCAATGAGCTGTGGGAAGTGCAATTCTCAAAGTATTGTACGAAATACCAATATTGTTAAGTTACCACACATATATTATCTGATAACCTCCAGACTGTGTGCATTTCTTTTTACATTATATGTTGCCTGTAGGCCCCTACATGGTCATTGGGCACAGTCTATCATTCTTTTTGCCCTGCACTCTCCATCAGGTAGGTAGGCCCCACACGGTCATTGGGCACAGTCTATCATTCTTTTTGCCCTGCACCCTCCATCAGGTAGGTAGGCCCCCACACGGTTATTGGGCACAGTCTATCATTCTTTTTGCCCTGCACCCTCCATCAGGTAGGTTTTCCCAGGAAACAACAATAATATTATGTACACATACAGACTTACTAGGTCAGTGCTTAGCAGGGTGAGCGGTAATGCACTAAACAGTCTATTTGTGAAAACAGGTAATAGAAGCTCTTTCTCACCCTGTTCCTGCAAATGTTTGCATGTCACTGCAGCTCCTGTGCTGTATGCTCTTCCTGTTCCTCCTCCAATATGGCGCCCACTATTCAGCACCGCATTTCTCGAGTTTGAAAGTAAGGCGACCTTGATTATAAGACGAGGTCATTTTTTCAGAGTTTTTTTCTGAAAATAAACCTTGTCTTATAATCGAGCAAATACGATAATTAGATCTTGATTTGAATATTGAAAATATAATAAGAAAAATTAATGGGACATGAAACCCAAAATGTTTCCTTCATGATTCAGATTTATCATACAATTTTCAACAACTTTCCAATTGGTATAATTTGTTGAAAAACATACCTAGGTAGGCTCAGGAGCTTGGAACTAGCTGCTGATATGCCTCTTGTCATTCACTTACCCATGTGTTCAGCGCGCTCCTATTAGTGCATTGCTGCTCCTTCAACAAAGGATACCAAGAAAATGATGCAAAATTAATAATAGAAGTAAATTTGTTGCTTAAAATGTGTGCTCTATCTGAATAGTGAAATAAAATAATTGGGGTTTCATGTCCCTTTAATATAACTAATTGAGGGTAAAAGTCTGTTGATAGTTATGGTTTAAGCATAACCAAATTGACAGTTTTGCGGTAAGGTGAAAAAGCAGCGTTAACGGGTCCTAACGCTGCTTTTTTACGCCCACTGGTATTGCGGGTCTTGCAGGTTTAGGGGCACTGCACACTTTACCAACTTACGCAAATTGTGTATAGTCTTTTTTCAATGGGACTTCCATAGCGCTGATATTACGAGTTTGTCTTGGGAGGCCAAAAAGTTAGCGGTACACCCTCTACCGCCAAGATTCCTAACGCATTTTAAAGTTAGTAGTTATGAGTTTTACGCTACAAAGCTGTAGCATAAAACTCATAACTAAAGTACCAAAAAGTACACTAACACCCATAAACTACATATTAATCCCTAAACCGAGGCCCTCCCGCATCGCAAACACTAAAATAAAATTATTAACCCCTAATCTGCCGCTCCGGACATCGTCACCACTATAATAAACATATTAACCCCTGAACCTCCGCACTCCCGCCTCGCAAACACTAGTTAAATATTATTAACCCCTAATTTGCTGCCCCTAACATCGCCGCCACCTACATTATACCTATTAACTCCAAATCTGCCGCTCCGGATATTGCTGCCACCTACATTATACCTATTAACCCCTAATCTTCTGCCCCCAACATCGCTGCCACCTACCTACATTTATTAACCCCTAATCTGCCGTCCCCAACGTCGCTGCCACTATTCTAAATTTATTAACCCTTTAAACCTAAGTCAAACCCTAACCCTAACAACCCTAATTTAAATATAATTGAAGTAAATCTAAATAAAATTCCTATCATTACCTAGATTATTCCTATTTAAAACTACGGGGCATTGCCCCAAATAAATTAGCTCTTTTACCTGTAAAAAAAATACAAACAACCCCCCCAACAGTAAAACCCACCACCCACACAACCAACCACCCCAAATAAAAGCCTAAATAAAAAAACATAAGCTCCCCATTGCCCTGAAAAGGGCATTTGGATGGGCATTGCACTTAAAAGGGCATTTAGCTCTATTGCTGCCCAAAGCCCTAACCTAAAAATAAAACCCACCCAATACACCCTTAAAAAATCCTAACACTAACCCCCGAAGATTCACTTACCGGGAGATGTCCTCAACGAAGCCGGCAGAAGTGGTCCTCAAGACGGGCAGAATTCTTCATCCAGATGGCAGCTTCTATCTTCATCCTTCCGACACGGAGCGGCTCCATCTTCAAGACATCCGGCACGGAGCATCCTCTTCATTTGACGTCTTCTTGCTGAATGAAGGTTCCTTTAAATGTTAAGTTTAAGTTTGTATTCATTTTAATTATGTAGAATAGTTACTAAATAGTTATTAACTATTTACTAACTACCTAGCTAAAATAAATACAAATTTACCTGTAAAATAAAACCTAACCTAAGTTACACTAACACCTAACACTACACAACAATTAAATAAATTACCTAAATTAAATCCAATTGACTAAATTAAATCCAATTATCTAAATTACAAAAAAACAAACACTAAATTACACAAAATAAAAAACAAATTACAAGATATTTAAACTAATTACACCTAATCTTATAGCCCTATCAAAATAAAAAAGCCTAGCCTAAACTTAACTACCAATATCCCTTAAAAGGCCCCCCCAACAGTAAAACCCACCACCCACACAACCAACCCCCCAAATAAAAGCCTAACTAAAAAAACCTAAGCTCCCCATTGCCCTGAAAAGGGCATTTGAATGGGCGTTGCCCTTAAAAGGGCATTTAGCTCTATTGCAGCCCAAAGCCCTAACCTAAAAATAAAACCCACCCAATAAACCCTTAACAAAACCTAATACTAACCCCTGAAGATCCACATACAGTTTTGAAGAACCGACTTCCATCCTCAACGAAGCCGGGGGACGTCCTCATCGAAGCGGCGAGAAGTCCTCAACGAAGCCGGGAGAAGTGGTCCTCCAGACGGGCAGAAGTCTTCATCCAGACGGCATCTTTTATCTTCATCCATCTGGCGTGGAGCGGCTCCATCTTCAAGACATCCGACGCGGAGCATCCTCTTCTGCTGACGACTAACGACGAATGAAGGCTCCTTTAAGTGACGTCATCCAAGATGGCGTCCCTTAGATTCCGATTGGCTGATAGCTGATAGCCAATCAGAATTAAGTTTAAAAATTTTTCTATCGGCTGATGCAATCAGCCAATAGGATTGAGCTTGCATTCTATTGCCTGATTGGAACAGCCAATAGAATGTGAGCTCAATCCTATTGGCTGATTGGATCAGCCAATAGGATTGAACTTCAATCCTATTGTCTGATTGCATCAGCCAATAGGATTTTTTCAACCTTAATTCTGATTGGCTGATAGAATTCTATCAGCCAATCGGAATTAAAGGGACATTAAACCCAATTTTTTTCTTTCATGATTTAGATAGAGAATACCATTTTAAACAACTTTCTAATTTACTTCAATTATCTAATTTGCTTCATTCTCTTGATATTCTTTCCTGAAAAGCATAGCTAGATAGGCTGAGTAGCTTCTGATTGGTAGCTGCACATAGATGTCTCATGTGATTGGTTCCCCAATGTGCATTGCTATTTCTTTAACAAAGGATATCTAAATATTGCAGCAAATTAGATAATAGAAGTAAATTGGAATGCTGTTTAAAATTGTATTCTCTATCTGAATCGTGAAAGAAAATTTTTGGGTTTAATGGTCCTTTAAGTTTAAAAAAATGTCTATTGGCTGATGCAATCAGCCAATAGGATTGAGCTTGCATTCTATTGGCTGTTTGGAAAAGCCAATAGAATGTGAGCTCAATCCTATAGTCTGATTGGATCAGCCAATAGGATTGAACTTCAATCCTATTGGCTGATTGCATCAGCCAATAGGATTTTTTCAACCTTAATTCCGATTGGCTGATAGAATTCTATCAGCCAATCATAATCTAAGGGATGCCATCTTGGATGATGTCACTTAAAGGTACCTTCATTCGTCGGGTAGTCATCGTTGGAAGAGGATGCTCCACACCGAATGTCTTGAAGATGGACCCGCTCCGCGCCGGAAGGATGAAGATAGAAGATGCCGTCGGGATGAAGACTTTTGCCCATCTGGAGGACCACTTCTGCCCGTCTGGATGACCACTTCTGCCCGTCTTGAGGACCACTTCTGCCGGCTTCGTTGAGGACATCTTACCGCTTGGATGAAGACTTTTCCCGGCAAGTGAATCTTCGCGGCTTAGTGTTATGATTTTTTAAAGGTGTATTGGGTGGGTTTTATTTTTCGGCTAGGGCTTTGGGCAGCAATAGAGCTAAATGCCCTATTAAGAGCAATGCCCATCCAAATGCCCTTTTCAGGGCAATGGGGAGCTTAGTTTTTTTTAGTTGGGGTTTTATTTGGGGGGTTGGTTGTATGGGTGGTGGGTTTTACTGTTGAGGGGGTTGTGTGTATTTTTTTTTACAGGTAAAAGAGCTGATTTCTTGGGGGCAATGCCCTGCAAAAGGCCCTTTTAAGGGTTATTGGTAGTTTAGGTTAGGCTAGGTTTTTTTTTTTTTTATTTTGGGAGGCTTTTTTTTTATTTTGATAGGGCTCTTAGATTAGGTGTAATTAGTTTAAAGATCTTGTAATTTGTTTGTTATTTTCTATATTTAGTGTTTTTTTTGTAATTTAGCTAATTGTATTTGATTTATTTAATTGTATTTCATTTAGGTAATTTATTTAATTGTAGTGTAGTGTTATGTGTTAGTGTAACTTAGGTTAGGTTTTATTTTACAGGTAAATTTGTATTTATTTTAGCTAGGTAGTTAGTAAATAGTTAATAACTATTTAGTAACTATTCTACCTAGTTAAAATAAATACAAACTTGCCTGTAAAATAAAAATAAACCCTAGATACAATGTAACTATTAGTTATATTGTAGCTAGTTTAGGGTTTATTTTACAGGTAAGTATTTAGTTTTAAATAGGAATTATTTAGTTAATGATAGTAATTTTATTTAGATTTATTTAAATTATATTTAAGTTAGGGGGTGTTAGGGTTAGGGTTAGACTTAGGTTTAGGGGTTAATACATTTAAAATAGTGGCGGCAATGTTGGGGGCGGCAGATTAGGGGTTAATAAATATAGGTAGGTTGCGGCGACATTGGGGGAGGGAGATTAGGGGTTAATAAGTATAATGTAGGTGGCGGCGATGTCCGGAGTGGCAGATTAGGGGTTAATAAGTATAAGATTAGGGGGGAACTTCCGGGGAGGCGGCCATGACAGGTCGCTAAATCATCAGCTCCTGTATCTCTATACATGAATCTGTGTGAAATCCCTTCTCTACCATACCATCGCTTATATCTCTTGTGCTAAGGTTATTCAGTAAAGCAAGCTCTTTCACACCATGCTACTATTTTTGGAATAGCAACAATAGTTAAAGAACCGGAGTGATTTAAAGGTTGCGGCCTACCATCATGATAACCCCCCGGCAGAGCATTGATTTGCTTCTGTTGTTATGAGGCAGTGAACACCGCAAGACACTGCATATTTTTCTTTTCGCAAGGCGCAATATATACCTAGAAACACATCACCTGTCTCATCTTTACTTATTGTGTCCTACAACCTATCCACTATGGAGATCCCTTCGAGCTTTATGGAGGAGCTGCGCAGTTTGCTTTGGAGACATCATGTTGCCTTGGAAGAGGAGCTTGCCATAGCATTCGACTGTTGCAGTGATAAATCGCTCTGCAAGTTCACCCGACCTGAGATCCGCAAAGTGGAGGAGGGGGGGGGGTGTGGGCGCTTTGGGGCCCCGGCGCTTACACCCTACCTCTAGCACTCCAGAGGGTGACGGGGAGCCGAGATATGTGAGAGCAGCAGAGCACCTTGATTCAGAGTTGGACATGAAAGCAACGCTTATTCTGCAAACCCCCACTAGTTCTTACCGCGTTAGGATACTACAATGGCTCCGTACAGAAGGCTCGCAGGAGCAGAAGATAGCAAAAGGCATTCGACAATTGCCCCCAGGGCAAAGACAAGACCGCGCTGACACGATTCCTCTAAGGCATACTCTATATTTCCCCCTAGCTGTAATGGGACCGCATGGACTCCCTCATGGTGCAGATCCACATTGGGCTGCAATTCTGTGGCTTTGTGTGCAAACTCGCCTTTCTTGGGACCCAGGACCTTGGTTTTGCTGTTGTGCTGTAGGGGTAATTATGAGACCCCTGGGTTAAGGATGTAGGCTGCCGACAGCACAGCGGGATAAAAATATTGACTTCTATGTCAGCGGTAAGGTAACTCTTGAGAATGCCGCTATTACAAGCTGTACTTGATATCCCTGTTTCCAGCATATCAAAACTTTTGAACATTTGCATATGAACATTAAGCTTACATTTAACATTGAGTATGTTGTTTATTTCATGGGTTCATATATTCCAGTAATCCCCTGCAATTTCATATATGTGTTTCTGTATATGAAGAATCGTCCTGTTAAATACTTCATGTGAATTTATTGCAATATGGCATTTTCTATGTTTTGACATCGCATATATTAAGAATTTTACTTTGGAGCTCTAGCTTCTATATGTCCTGTTATAAGTATTACCTCACACTACTCAAGTACTTTAACGAAGGCTGGTCCTTCAACCATTACATTATTGTGAGTTTCATGAGGTTTCATATTACTTATGCCATGGGTGAGTGTTAAAATACATCCAGGGGTTGCATCTGGCTTCCATAGTTTTTAAATATATGACTTCAAATGATAAGATAGGAGGATCAGACCACTATATGTTACCAGTTATAGCGTATTAACTATTTTTCAGTTTTAGCATTAGGCTACCCAATATAATGTAACCAATGTCAATGAGATGTAATTTAGGAATAGGGTATGCCTTTTTTCCAGCGTTATTCTAGCAATGGAGATCTTTAGTCAGGGAGCAGTGGCCTCTATCAACAGGACTCATGCTGTACACCTTCTCATAGTTACCAGGATCAGCAGATTGGTTTAATAGGGATATATTGCACATATGTTAATAGGGTATGGGGATCTGTAATCAGCTCTTAAGTAACTTCAAAATGCCATCTAGTTTATGATGCCCATACACTTATAATTTTGATCCTCCCTATCCACTCATGCTATAGTAAGGATCTCCAGGTCCATAGTTATACCCCATATCCAGAGTAAGCATATTTTCACTAATCAGATGTTTTGTTTGCATAATAAGTATTAGCATTAAGTTTATTGCGCCCTTTTTTTACAGTTATCAGTTGTAGCAACCTTCTACATTTACAAATTAAAAATAAAAAGAGGTTCTCACTTGAAGATCCAAAAGTGGTCTTTTATATTTGAAATAGCCCCCATTCTTTGGTTATATATCACTAGCTGAGGTCCAAGAGTGGCCTCTTTTACCATATAGGGAGCATACAGAATATTAGGCAGTGCACTTTCATAATATTATTTTGCATTTTCTTTTCAGGTATGCATTGTGCTTCTATTCAAAACAAAAGATATTAAAACCAGTGAGCGCAGGGTGAACAACACCAAACTCCTGAGAATACCTATGTTCTCCCAAGATAGGTAAGTGAAATGACTAAAAGGGGGAATGAACCAGGAGCGCTACAGCTAAAGGTGCTAAAAAATAAGACAATATGTTTGATACTTGGAAATATGACAAGGACAATAACGTATCTAAAATGAGACACAATTTAATTGACAAAAATAGTAACAAGTAAAAACGGACGTCTCCGTAAGTAAAAACTTCTTAAGTTGCCGCCATATAAATATTGCAATAGCAGAAATAGTTCGTGGTGCAAATAGAAATAGTCCAGTGTACACTTATAATAGCTCTATTCCGTGTTGGTTTGCTAGCAAACAAGGGCTTACCCCAGACCTTCCACTCGATGTTCTCTGTGGGTAAGTTACAGCCGTTAGCGCGATGACGTCCCTTATGTGGGCGCTGTCCCAGACGGGCTCTCTGATTGGACCAAATTCGGAACCAGCCGACAGCGGTAATAGTGACTCTTTTAGCTGTGGTATAGCGATCCTCCAGTGACAGATACCTGCTCTTAGTGCTAGATAGCACGCAAGGTACAAAATAAAAGCTGTGGGTGGACTTGATTATCTGATAAGGAGTTCAGAGAGTTAGTTGCAAGTCTTTCCAATAGCTAATTATATTAGCGAATTTGCACAATCCTCAGTGAACACTTTGGTAGCTCCAGCTACATGTAGTAAATCTTAGTCGTTGTTGCAGTACATCAACGCGTTTCTCCCCTTACAGGGCTTTCTCAAGATGAATAATCTGCAACAGGTGTATCTCCATTTAAAGGTATAGCTTGCTTCTCATTGGTTATAACACACCTGGGAGTATTACCTAAGGCGGTCTTTAATATTTAAGATGGTATTGGCAAGCAACTATCTAGAGAAGAGTAGTCTCTATCACTAATTTTCACAGAGCTCCCTTAAAGATGATCCCTATAGTTAATATTGTGTCTATTTAGACAATTATTTTTATTAAAATTATGTACTAAAACATTTATTAAAAACAATTAATTAAAAACAATTAATAAGAACATTTATAAAAAACAATAATTAAAAACAGTGAGTACTTGGAGCATAGTAAAGATGGTCATATTATGGGTCTAAATTGATACTATATGTGTAATATAATAAGGTGCAAAAACGTGCATTACATGACTGCTATTAGTCAAATAAAAATGGGGAAATATCTAGTTCAGAATTTAGACCAGCCGGGAACAGAGTGTTATGTTTATAAATCAATTCAGCCTCTTTGATTTTCAGAAATTTTTCTAAATTTCCCCCCCTCTAATTCTGCTTAACTTGAAGTATACCCCAATACTTTAAATCTTTGGTATTGCCCTTATGTACAGATTTAAAGTGCCTATATAAATTAGTGTCTACCATTCCCTTCTCAATGCATAATAGGTGTTCTCTTATCCTGTCTTTGATCATACGCTTGGTCTCCCCAAAATAAAACAAATTACATGTGCATTTAAGAATATAAATTACCCCCTTTGTGGTGCATCTAATGCATTGCTTAATAGTGATTTCTTCTCCTGAATTTGGAATGGTGATAACTTTCCTTTTATCACTATGTGTGCATGCCTTGCATGAATAACAAGGAAAGAAACCTGATATTTTTCCCCCTTGTAAATCTTTCTGTATGAAATTTGGTTTCTGATTTGTCTCACGTGAACTAGGCGCAAGTATTGTTTTAAAATTTTTTGTCTTTTTAAAAATTAATCTGGGTTTATGAGGGAGTGCATCTCCTAATATTGGGTCGGCTTTTAGGATGGCCCAGTGTTTATTTAAAATTCTTCTCATAATGCCATGATCTACATTGTATTCCGTTATAAATGGGACGTCAATTAAATCTGAGTTCTCTTTGGTTGTCTTTTGTTTATATGTGAGGAGGCTCTTTCTATCAGTGTTCCTTGCTCTTGTTACAGCCCTATTGACAACTTCCTCATCATATCCCTTATCTCTAAATTTTTCGATTAGGGACTCTATTTGGTATTCAAAGTCTGAAGGTCTAGAGCAATTTTTTCTTACTCTCAGACTTTGGCCTACGGGAATGTTGTCCTTCCACTGCTGGAGATGACAACTTTTAAAATGAATAAAACTGTTAGAGTTAACCTCTTTGAAATGTGTTCTTGTTTCTATGTTTTTGTTGATTGCCATAATTTCTAAATCTAGAAAGACAGCCTTATCTTTGCTGTGATTAAAGGTAAATACAAGACCTTTATCATTAGAGTTCATATCCGAGAACAATTTTAGTAGATTTAATTCAGACCCTCTCCATATCAGCAAAACGTCATCTATGTACCGTCTATAGAGCACGAGGTCCGCGCCATAGTTACCCAATTGGAAGAAAGACTCTTCCCAATTGCCAACAAATAAGTTGGCGTAACTTGGCGCGAACCTCGTGCCCATAGCCGTACCTTCTATTTGTAAGTAGAATTTGTTATTATACATGAAGTAATTATTCTTCAATATAAACAAGATACTTTTTAATAAAAAATCTTTTTGTTCTGGTCTCATCTCTGAATCTTCATCTAAATATTTTTTAATAGCTACAATCCCTTTATCATGGTCAATTACTGTATAAAGAGAAGTAATATCTCCAGTCACTAGAATAAAGTCATCCTCCCAAACAATTTGTTCCAAAATATTTAGGACCTGGGTGGAATCCCTCAAATATGAGTCCAAATTCCTTACATACTTTTGCAGGAAAGTGTCCACATATTGTGAGAGATTGGAGGATAGTGCCCCTATGCCCAAAATAATCGGTCTCCCTGGTGGTTGAGTGAGGTTCTTATGTATTTTCGGAAGGAAGTAGAACACCGGGACCCTAGGATGGATAGGGTCCAGGTATTCCACCTCCCTCTCATTTAAAATTCCTGAGTCTCTACCTTCTCTTATAAGCCTTTTTAAGAGAGCAGCAAACTTGTTAGTAGGATTTAGATCAAGTTTTTTATAGGTTTTATTGTCATTCAGTAATCTTAAAGATTCCATATCATAATAACTTGTGTCCATAATCACAATCCCGCCACCCTTATCGGCGGGCTTGATGGTTATATTATGGTTCTTTTTCAAATTATCCAAAATGATGGTCTCTATTATCCAAAATGATGGTAATTTATATTCTTAAATGCACATGTAATTTGTTTTATTTTGGGGAGACCAAGCGTATGATCAAAGACAGGATAAGAGAACACCTATTATGCATTGAGAAGGGAATGGTAGACACTAATTTATATAGGCACTTTAAATCTGTACATAAGGGCAATACCAAAGATTTAAAGTATTGGGGTATACTTCAAGTTAAGCAGAATTGGAGGGGGGGAAATTTAGAAAAATTTCTGAAAATCAAAGAGGCTGAATTGATTTATAAACATAACACTCTGTTCCCGGCTGGTCTAAATTCTGAACTAGATATTTCCCCATTTTTATTTGACTAATAGCAGTCATGTAATGCACGTTTTTGCACCTTATTATATTACACATATAGTATCAATTTAGACCCATAATATGACCATCTTTACTATGAGAAGCAAGCTATACCTTTAAATGGAGATACACCTGTTGCAGATTATTCATCTTGAGAAAGCCCTGTAAGGGGAGAAACGCGTTGATGTACTGCAACAACCACTAAGATTTACTACATGTAGCTGGAGCTACCAAAGTGTTCACTGAGGATTGTGCAAATTCGCTAATATAATTAGCTATTGGAAAGACTTGCAACTAACTCTCTGAACTCCTTATCAGATAATCAAGTCCACCCACAGCTTTTATTTTGTACCTTGCGTGCTATCTAGCACTAAGAGCAGGTATCTGTCACTGGAGGATCGCTATACCACAGCTAAAAGAGTCACTATTACCGCTGTCGGCTGGTTCCGAATTTGGTCCAATCAGAGAGCCCGTCTGGGACAGCGCCCACATAAGGGACGTCATCGCGCTAACGGCTGTAACTTACCCACAGAGAACATCGAGTGGAAGGTCTGGGGTAAGCCCTTGTTTGCTAGCAAACCAACACGGAATAGAGCTATTATAAGTGTACACTGGACTATTTCTATTTGCACCACGAACTATTTCTGCTATTGCAATATTTATATGGCGGCAACTTAAGAAGTTTTTACTTACGGAGACGTCCGTTTTTACTTGTTACTATTTTTGTCAATTAAATTGTGTCTCATTTTAGATACGTTATTGTCCTTGTCATATTTCCAAGTATCAAACATATTGTCTTATTTTTTAGCACCTTTAGCTGTAGCGCTCCTGGTTCATTCCCCCTTTTAGTCTGCTTCTATTCAAACCTGTATTACTATTATCTACCTGATGTTTATCATTGTGACGCTTTGTTTATTATACTTTATGTATGCCTTATTCAGAACCTCAATAAAAAAAAAAAAAAAATAAGTATAAGATTAGGGGTGTTTAGACTCTGAGTTCATGTTAGGGTGTTAGGTATAAACATAACTTTAGTTTCCTCATAGGAATCAATGAGGCTGCGTTACTGAGCTTTACGCTGCTTTATTGCAGGTGTTAGACTTTTTGTCAGCCGGCTCTCCCCATTGATGTCTATGGTGAAATAGTGCACAAGCACGTATAACCAGCTCACCGCTCACTTAAGCAGCGCTGGTATTGGAGTGGAGTGTGGAGAGCAATTTTGCTCTACGCTCACTTCTTGCCTTTTAACACCGAGTTTGTAAAAAACCTGTAATACCAGCGCTGTAGGTAAGTGAGCGGTGAGAATAAACTGCAAATTAGCACCGCACCCCTGTTACCGCAAAACTCGTAATCTAGGCGATAGTTTGTATACAGAGCTCAATTGTAAACACAATTGTCCTGGCCTAAGAAGTAACAAATAACAGTTGCTCATGTGCCGTCTTAAGTAGAAATCAGTTGTATAATTTATCTTAAAGGGACATAATACTCATATGCTAAATCACTTGAAACTGATGCAGTATAACTGTAAAAAAGCTGACAGGAAAATATCACCTGAGCATCTCTATGTAAAAAAGGAAGATATTTTACCTCACAATTTCCTCAGCTCAGCAGAGTAAGTTCTGTGTAAAAAGTTATACTTCAGCTGTTGTCCAGCTGCAGGTAACAAAATAATAAAAAAATGAAGAAATGAACTGCAGCCAATCAACATCAACAGTGCTGATGTCGTGAACTCTTTTACTGTGATCTCATGAGATTTTACTTAACTCTCATGAGATTTCATAGTAAACTTCCTTAAACTGATTAGGGAAATAACATGAGTGTGCACGAGGCTCACTCCCTTGCCTGTCCCGGTACAGACATGATTTGCTGCTTAAAGTCCTTTGCAATGGGGTATAAATACTTAGGACATTTTAAAGGTAAAATATCTTTCTTTTATTTAGAGATGTTCAGGTGATATTTTCTAGTCAGCTTTTTACAGTTATGCTGCATCACTTTCAAGTGTTTCAACATTTGGGTATCGTGGCCCTTTAAGCCACTATAGCCCAGTGAATAGGGAGTCTAAATTCTATTGAAATAATTTTGGGTCTGCACTCTTATTTTAATAGTTATCTATCATATAGTTTAAGAGTAAGGCTAATTGTACCTTGTAGATGGGAAATTCCTGGCTTATTATATGACATTAAACAACTGAAATTGTCCAGATTGAAATAATCTGCGTGCTGAAGCACTTGAAGAAAACATTCCTTCTCACAGATTATACTGCAGAAATTTTCCACTGCCTGCACTGGTGCAGAAAAAGCAAAATCATCACTTCCCCAGATGCCAATGCACAGTTCAGGCTGGTGCAATCACCACTGAAGTCACCTGCATTTAGTGACAGAGTTGAGCCATGGTTATTAGCAGTGCTATTCAGAATCAAGAATGTTGTCAAATCCACGTGAATTATTTCTTCAAATCTGTGCACCCAATGTCCAAGATCATGCACAGCCAGGAAATCTTTGCTGAAGAGGCAATAATGAATGCCAAGAATGTTAGCATATGCTTATATATTAAGAGACAAAAGGGCAGGATGAGCTGACATATTTTGTTGTATGTAGTGCAGTATTATATATATATATATATATATATATATATATATATATATATATATATATACAGTATATTTTTTGTGGGTGGGTAGAGATACACAGTGCTGTCCTTTTGTATGAATGGATTTCCCCCCACAATGTTAATGTTTGTACCTGTATCTGCCTCTGGGTACATAGGGTAGATAGCAAGCAGAGACTGAAGGGACATTAAGCTCAGTAGGAACTAAAACAAATTTTCAGATAAGGCTTTCTGCTGGAATCCCTTACTGGTGCTAAAAAAAGAGATGTCAACCATTCAGCTCCCTCCTATTTACAAATATACTGGGCTGGCGAAAGTTAGAATGGGCATTCCGGAGAGTTTCTGTTATATGATTCATACAGTATAGTATTTAAGAATGATAAATATCAGAATCAGCTGAAGAACTTGAGTATCTCTGCTAATGAGGTATTACAATTAGTGTATGTGAAACCCCCAGAAGCAACTGTGTATCGGGGAGATTGAAAGTTTTGGAATTATTTGGGGGCGCCAGGTACTTCTTACCATCTCCATGAATGTTAACTGGTTACATAGAAACATAGAATTTGACTGTAGATAAGAACCAAAAAAGCCCATCAAGTCTACCTATATTACATGTTACTTTTTACTTAGGATAGCCTTATGCATGTCCTAGGCATTTATTAATTCCTTTACAGTCTTTGTGTTTACCACCTCAAATGGAAGTTTATTCCATGAATCTACCATCCTTTCTGTAAAAAAATACTTCCTCAAATTTCTCCTGAATCTGTTACCCTCTAAAGATCATCTAGACGTGTATACATGGCAAACTGTCTTAGACTTTAAAGAGACATTAAAGTCAACATTAAAATGTCACGATTACGATAGAGCATGATGTTTTAAACAACATTCCAATTGACTTTTTATTGTCTCATTTGCTTTGAGCAGCAATGCACTACTGGAAACTGATTGGTGGCTGCACATATAAACCTCCTGACATCGGCTCACCAGATGTGTTCATTTAGCTTCCAGTAGAACATTGCTTCTCCTTTAATAAAGTAATAATGGATACCAAGAGTATTAATCAAATTTTAAAATAGAAATGAATTGGAAAGTTGTTTAAAATTGTAAACTCTATCTGATTCATGAAATAAAAAGTTTGGGTTTCAATTAAATGAATATTCTAGTGAAAAAAACGTATGGTGCAATTTGGCCTCCTGTGTGGGGATTAAACACACAGGCCCTAATAACAAAAAACTCACTGACATAGAGAGAAATGCACAATTTTGGGGTCTTTTCTGAGCTTTATATTTTAATGTAGGTGTATCTCCTTCTTATCCAGTACCCTGTATTGCAAGATAAGTAACTATTAAGCTAATATTTGTCTTTCTAAACTTGTTTGAGGGACCTCACTGTACTGAGGAGACTTCTTAGACAGTCCAACCAGAGTGGAGAGCTTTAGATCACTGAGCCCATAGTTGGAGCTTCAACAGTGCAAAATTTATGGGCTCCAGTACATATGTGGCTTCGCCCACAAAAGCTGGCAACACCGTTTTTTACACGGTTTTGGTATCCAATATACAGCGCCGCATATAAATTCAGCACATATATTTCACCCATCGGCCGCAATTTTTACTCCCATAAGCTAACATAGAACCGCGTCACAAATCGGTATCACATATTCAGCGCAAGGACTTACGTGGCGAAAATGGAGACATTTGACTCCATTTTCATCTTGCCACACAAACGCAGCCGCAGCAAGCCTTGCGCTGAGTACGTGAGCACCGTAACTCCCGTAACTGCCTGAAAATATAAATGAACACCTAACGCATGGGCAATATCTAGCTACCTGTCAACCACAATCCCCCACCGCAATAACTAATAAAGTATATTAATCCCTATATCCGCCATCAAACCCACGTCGCAAGTAATAATTAAATTATTAACTCCTATATACGCCAACCCCAACATCGCACCCCTAATCCGCCATTAACCCACATCGTAAAGTCCCTATTAAAACTAATAACCCTTAACCTGCCATTAACCCACATCGCAAACTACCTATTAAAACTATTAACCACTAAACTGCCATCCCCCACAATGAAAATAAATAATTAAATTACTAAGCACCCTAACCTAACGCCCCCTAAATTAACCCAAATTACCTAAATTAAAAAATACTAAAGTTACTATTAAAATAAAAAAACCTAACATTACTTTAAAAATAAAAAATCTAAGTTTAAATTAAGCTAAAATTACAGAAAATAAAAAAATCTAATATTACAGAAAATAATAAACAAATGATCAAAAATTAACAAATTAAACCTAATCCCTATGAAAATAAAAAGCCCTCCCCAAAATAAAAACACCCCCTTATCTAATGCTTAACTACCAATAGCCCTTAAAAGGGCTTTTTGCAGGGCTTTGCCCTAAGTTAAACAGCTCTTTTGCAGTTACAAAAATTCTCAGCCCCCCCTAACAGTAAAACCCACAACCCACCAAACCCCCCAAAATAAATAAACCTAACACTAAAAAACCTAAACTACCCATTGCCCTGAAATGGGCATTTGTATGGGCATTGTCCTTAAAAGGGCATTTAGCTCTTTTGTTGCCCTTAAAAGGGCATTTAGAAATTTTAAGAAGTGCCCATCCCTAATCTAAATAAAACAGCCCCCCCCTAAAAAATTTAAAAAACCTAAGTCTAACCCCCAGGTTGGTAGTCACGGTTGTTGAAGTCCGGCGGAGAAGGTCCTGTTCCAGGCGGTGAAGTCTTCTTCCAAGCGGCGACCTCTTCTTTCTTCTTCCAGGAACAAGCCGGCGCGGAGCAAGACTGATGACCTCGGAGCTGAAGACCGACGACCCTGGAACTGAAGACCGGCCAGCCTGGAACTAAAGACCGGCGACCGCAGAGCCTTGGAATGTGGAGGATCCTCTTCGTATGATCTCCGCGGTACACTAAATAGTGAATTCAAGTTACGCGATTAAAGATGGCGTTCCTTGAATTCCTATTGGCTGATTTGATTCTTCAAATTCAAATCAGCCAATAGAATGAGATCTACTGAAACCCTATTGGCTGATTTAAACAGCCAATATGATTTATGTAGCTCTCATCCTATTGGCTGATTTGAATTTGAAGAATCAAATCAGCCAATAGGAATTCAAGGGACGCCATTTTTAAACGTGTACCTTGAATTCACTATTCAGTGTACAGTGGTGATCATACGAAGGGGATCCTCCACACTCCATGGCTCTGTGGTTGCCGGTCTTCAGTTCCAGGGTTGTCGGTTTTCAGTTCCAGAGTCGCCGGTCTTCAGCTCCGCGGTCATTGGTCTTGCTCTGCCCTCCGCTCCGCATCGGCTTGTTCCTGGAAGAAGAAAGAAGAGGTCGTCGCTTGGAAGAAGACTTCACCACCTGAAACAGGACCTTCTCCGCCGGACTTCAGGAACCGTGAGTACCAACCTGGGGGTTAGACTTAGGTTTTTTAAAACATTTTTGGGGGTTTGTTTTATTTAGATTAGGGATGGGCACTTCTTAAAAGAGCTAAATGCCCTTTTAAGGGCAGCAAAAGAGCTGAATGCCCTTTTAAGGGCAATGCCCATACAAATGCCCTTTTCAGGGCAATGGGTAGTTTAGGTTTTTTAGTGTTAGGTTCTTTTATTTTGTGGGGTTTGGTGGGTGGGAGGTTTTACTGTTGGGGGGACTTAGTATTTTTTTTAGGGAAAAGAGCATATTTCTTTGGAGCACTGCCCTACAAAAGGCCCTTTTAAGGGCTACTGGCAGTTTAGCATTAGATTAGAAGGCCTTTTTATTTTGGGGGGCTTTTTTTTTTTTTTTTTTTTTTTTTTAAATACTTTTTATTGAGGCAACAATGACATACATAGGTATCAATATATATTTTCATGGCAACACACCTATACACATACATTAATTATTATGCACTTAATACATAGGCATGTCTTGGAGCTATAAACAACAAAAATTCCTAAACAGTAGGAAATATAGAAGGCCATGAGCGGTACCTCCTTTTATATATAAGTTAAACCTTATAACGTGGAAAAAAGTTTATAATAGTAGTTAATTATGAGACCTATCTTTTTTGTAGGAAATCTGGAAGAAAGAGGTGGGTCTTTAGATATCCACAGTACAAACTTCACAGTAGCATACATAGGTAGCGTAGGATATAAGGGTAAGAAAACATCTTATTTTATAACTAACATTCTTCCTATAAAAGAGAATCTCTTGATGTTAGAGGGGGTTATAGCTGTAAGTCTAAGACTCTATCCCTGTAACTCTGGCATATTTAAGGCGCTATAATGTGATATCAAATGTGCCAAGAGTATATATAGGGGGAGCAGACCTATATAGTCAACATGGGTTACCCTACATAGATATGCAAAGCCAAATACATCTGACCAGTTTAGAGTAAAACATTCTTGTCCCCTAATAACAAGCTAATAAAGATTATTGCTGTCATACACATTCAATTAATAGAGCCTGCAGATAAATATGCACATTATTAAAGTGTATCAATAACAGAGATCATTAGGCAGTTTCAGAGCCACAGCCCCCAACTGAGCTATTAACTGAGTCCCTATCTAAAAACATAATCTAAAACTGATAGGCAACATATGTGCCTTAAACTCGACCTAATAACCTCTGCAATAAGTAAACTGGACTCATGGATGCTAAATATAGACTTCCTAGCAGTTGAAGCATAACTAGGGCTCTGAAATATATAAATGTCCAAAATAAAAAAAAATCAATAACAGCAAGATGTTTTTAGTTATATAATCTCTAGGCACTATAGTAACAAACAATACCTGGAGAACGGTGCATCTCCCCTGGCCCTTTGGAGAAATTAATCAAGGAGTCTTATATATTATGGGTGAGACATCAAAACAAACCCATATACAATGTACTAATTGCAAATAGGATGTGGAGCATCACCCCCATGGGAAACCCGTTTACAGCTAATTCTAAATGGTGGGGTAATTTAGAAATGGTATAATAAAACTATGTTGCCTCCTTTAAATATGTTTGTCCTAACAATAGCTTAGTAGTTTCACACATGCAATCCCACAGTGAATAATACACAGAAGACATTTAAAATTCTAGAGAGCTGTGGAGATTGTACACTTTCTTTTATGATAGCTTATCTACAGAGCTGAATAACTACTTCTCCCAAAAGCAAAGGAAAACGAAAATAAAGCGACTTTTGCTATCTAAAAGGAGCTTATAAATATTACATTTTCCCCTATTTCTAATATAGCTATATCAGAGTCTCAATGAGCACTACATTCTGATGGGGGGGGGGGTGCAGGCCTCTATCGGACCCGCAGTATAGTGGATGTGAATTGGGGGGAGGAGGACTGTTATCACCTACTTGAGTCCCAGGTTCCATTCAGAGTCTCTATCAAAATATTAATCTGACGTTTGGGCAAAATCTATTTCGGCTAACCTTCTTTCTCTATATCTCATGGGGTAATGATCCATATGTAGATATAAATAAATATAGGCCCCTCACATCAAACCCAGAAACACAGCAGTATTACAAGTATGAATTACATTGCGGCATCAGATATGTCAGTTCGCTATGGAGCATATGAACTCCAAGTTCAGAAAAGGAGCAGTCTTGAAGTGGGGTTAGGTCAGGCCTGTCAGGCCAACGGATGTCATTCTGCCTTTTACTTTTACCCGACCCAGACTTTTGTAACAACACCGAGGCCCGGGAGGTCTCCGGGCACCTCAGGAATCAGATCCATCTTGCACTCCAACGTGCGCCATGACCCCAGGCCGCAACCTCTATAGAGATCCGAGGCAGCGGGACAACAGCGGGCCACCAGCAACCAGCGCCCTCCCGGAAGGCCTTTCGCAGGGGAGACGGCCGGTCTCCCCCATGTGTCGAGGTAAGCGACAGCCATCTGGGTGATTCCAATAGAGCAACCTTCGTGGGCCTCTGCAATTTCTGGCGTGGCGTTAATAACCACTGCCGCCCCAGCTGTCTCCATCTTAGGCGGGTCCAGTACTCCAGAAGTTTCCAGGTTGCCGACATCGGTGGCTCCGGTAAGTGTGCTGACATCCCACAGTGGGCCTCCGTTCATAGTGCTTGGAGCTGTCACTTCCACTCTTCTGAGTTCACAAGGCTGCGTCACAGGGGCCTCCATTAGTTTCATGAGCCGGTCAAATCTGCGGTGCATCTGCCGCTCAGACTCAGCAAATAGAGCTTGAATTTTAACGTAAAAGTCCTCCTCCATGTTGCACATAATGAGCAGAATGTCACTGTATGCTCTGATTACCCGGTTCCCCGGGGGGGAAGCTGGGATCCCTCTCCTTAGGAGCTGCCAGGGACCCGCAGCGGTCCAGACTGGGAAGTCCTGTTATATTTTATAAAATTTTTATAGCAGTCCATTCAGCCAAATGACCCCTGCATCTTAAGGTAGAGATTCTTGCTGGATGGCTGTGTAGTGAGCAGATTACAGGCAGGATGTAAAACTGTATTGCAGAGCTCCCAGTTTAGCGTCCATCTTGGACCTTAGCCCGGAAACGCCCCCCGGCTTTTTTATTTTGATAGGGATTAGGTATAATTTTTTTATTTTTGATAATTTTGTTTTTTATTTTCTGTAATTTTACCTTTTTTATTTTCTGTAATTTTAGCTTAATTTAAACTTAGTTTTTTAATTTTTAAAGTAATGTTAGTTTTTTTAAAATGTAATTGTAATTTAGTTTTAGTTAATTTGTGTAATGGGGTTAGTTTAGGGGGTGTTAGGTTAGGGGGCTTAGTGTTTAATTATTTGCGTTATGGGCTTTGGCGGTTTAGGGGTTAATAGATTTATTAGCATTGCGTTGTGGGCTTTGGCGGGTTAGGGGTTAATAGATTTATTAGCATTGCGTTGTGTGGTTTTGGTGGGTTAGGAGTTAATACTTTAGTAGGTTTATTGCGTTGTGGGTTAATGGTGGATTAGGGGTTAATAGTTTTATCAGGTAGTTTGCGATGTTGGGGTTGGCAAATTTAGGGGTTAATACTTTTATTAGGTAGGTCGCGATGTGGGTGAATTGCGGATTAGGGGTTAATAGTTTAATTAGGCTTATTGCGTTGTGGGGGTTGTTGGTTTAGGGGTTAATATATTTATTATTAGTTCCGATGTGGGTTTGATTGCGGATATAGGGGTTTTTATGTGTCGGTTTATTTTTGGGAGGCGGGTTAGGCTTTTACGGGAGTTTTTTTTATTTTTTATAATTTTCTTAGGCGCCGGCAGTTTCTTAAGTGTCGTAAGTCACTGGCGACTCCAGAAACTTGTATTTATGCTCATTTCTGGACATTGCTAGTTTATCCGACTTACGGCACTTTCTGAACTGCCGGCACGGTATATGTAATACCCCGATGTGTGAGGGGAAATTACGGGCAGCGCGGGCTTCAGCGATTGCGCTGAAGCCTGCGCCGTATATGTAATCTCACCCGACATGTTCTAATGAACTAGAATTTGTTCTAGAATGAATTTGTTTTACTCTAGAATATCCCATTAAGGAACATATATATAAAATATACGCATCCAGATCGTGTGAATACTTATGCACTTCTCAGCCACAGATTATTAGGATACATGTGCTGTTTCTCTTATCCTGGGTTATAGTGCATGTTGCAAGGAGCCAGTGTGTTCCCTGCTTCATTGTATTCCACCCTCACTACCCCCAAACCAGATCCATGAGACTAACATAACAAAGCATGTCAATTACCAAGAAAAACTGTGGTATTTCATGTGCAAACAACCCCAGCCAAAACTGTACTTCGTTTAGGTATAATATAGATATGTTAAAGGGACAGTCTACTTGAAAATACTTTTGTTTTTTTTTGCTCGCTCTTCGATATTTGCTACCTTCATGAGCGCATGCTCAGAATTACGTAATCAAACACCACATATGTTTGAAAAGAGCTTTGGAATTTGCTACCATTTTCAACTGCACATGCATGCATCACATGTCCGTGGTAGCTTTACAAATGCAATGGAAGCACTCAGTTCTGATACCTCCATCAGCGCATGCTTGATATGTGGAGTGCAATTATGTAATTCTGAGCGTGGGCTCATGAAGGTAGCTCATTTTGTTGAAGGAGCAAAATCCACCAGATGCCGCATCAGTGTCACAATGTTTGGTAGGAGAGATGGACCCCAGTTGCTCTCTCCCTCATCCATATGACACTCACCTTGGGCTATGCCTTTTCAGGGTGTCGGATAAGAAAGACAATTGCGTGAACAGAAAATACTTAAAATAACTATCGATTATTGTAGCTTGATACTTTATCTTTTATCTCTGAATTCACCATTATAATCATGCAACGTAAAGTCAATCACAATATTTACAGTAACAGAAAAATGCAATTAGGACAGGATAAGAGAAATATATATTGATAATGCTGGGAAATCGTGTTATATGCGAATGTTCATGGATAAATTACAAAAGTAATCCTGTCTGAATTAATTTTTCACTTTTAATTTACATGTTTGTTGGCGTGGCAACTAGAATGATTACTGATGTTGAGCCTTTTGGATCTGAGCAATTTTAAGCATACTTGGTTTATGCTGTTATGTCTATGCGCTGATACATTCTTACAATTTACATAAATTATGAATTGTTCACCCTGTGAAGGACTTTGTGTTATCTACATAAAATTCCATTTCAGTTTGTTACAAAAAGAATAATTGCTTGAGCCTTCATACAGAATATCACTAATGCATTTCATTACAAATCTATCACTCCTCTCCATGTATTTTGCTGTTTTCAGCACAGTGTAATCTTTTGACACTTTACAAATAAAGTACAGTAATACTTCATTAGTCAAAGCTAGATGCTTCCCAGAAATTAACCCATTTAATATCAAGTCTTTAAAGTTAACAGGCACAGCTCAGTAATACCAAAATATGACAAACATCTTTCTTAAAGGATCATGAAGTGATACAGAAAATGATAAACATAAAATGACATAAAAAAATAAACAGCTCTTTATAGATATAACAGTTTTTATCTGCCTAATGGTTCTCCCTTCATGCATTTTACAACTTTGAAAGCAACTTTAAACTCAAACCTAAATCCCCATAATGGTTAATAAAGGACACTAAAATAGTACAGTGTGTATTCATTGTTTACTTTTACAGAGATTACAAGTTATGCGCTAACCCGGTGCGTAAATAACTCAAAAAAATTAGCGGTACCAAAGTTTCCATAGCGCTGCCATTACAAGTTTCAGATAAACCTTCTTGTGCTGTGCATTATGGTGCGTTACACTCCATACCGCACAAAAGTCAAGTCCTGACTTGAGGTGCACGTGCACGTTTCCCCCCATAGACATCAATGGAGAAAAAGTGTTAGAAAAAAACTAACACCTGTGGTTGCGGAATGGCAATCGCTATAACGCAATCCCCATTGATGTCTATGGGGACAAGAAAGTAATGTAAACGCCCTAACATAAACCCCTAGTCTAAATACCACTAATACGCCGCCCCCCGACATCGTCGACACTAAATAAAGCTATTTACCCCTAAACTGCCGCCCCCGCATCGCTAACACCCAAATAAACCTATTAACCCCTAAACCGCCGACCCCCCAACATTGCAACTACTATAATAAACCTATTAACCCCTAAAACGCTGCCTCCCACATCGCTTTTATTAAAATAAATCTATTAACGCCTAAACCGCTGACCCTCTACATCGCAATTATTGTAATAAACCTATTAACCCCTAAACCGCCGACCTTCCACATCCCAACTGCTAAAATAAACCTATTAACCCCCACATCGCAACACACTTAATTAAACTATTAACCCCTAAACCTAACACCCGCTTACTTTAAATTAAAGTTACAATATAAATACCTTAAAAAAAAACAACTGTGAAATAAGAAAAAAAACCTAAGCTTAAACTATAAATAAACCTAACATAACTATTTTAAAAAAATAAACTAAAAATAAAATAACATAAATTACAAAATTAAAAAATTCTAACACTACAAAAAAATAAAAAAAAATAACATTACAAAAAAACTCTAAAATTTAAAAAAATATATTTTTTTTCCAACATTACAAAAAATAATAAACGAAATTATCCAAAATAAAAAAAATTAAACCTAATCTAATACCCTCTTTAAAAACAAAAAAGCCACCCCAAAATAAAAACACTCTCTAATCTAACAATAAACAACAAATAGCCCTTAAAAGGGCCTTTTGTAGGGCATTGCTTGAAGTTAAACAGCTCTTTTTCCTTAAAAAATTACAAAGTACCTTCTATCAGTAACCCCCCCCCACACACAACCAACCCCCCAAAATAAAAAAACTAGCTCTAAAAAAACCTAAGCTACCCATTTCCCCCAAAAAGGGGCATTTGTATAGGCATTGACCTTGAAAGGGCAATCAGCTATTTAGTGCTCATTAAAAAATAGAAAAAATCCTTAATCTAAAAAAACCCCCACCCAAAAATAAAACAAAAAAAACTAACACTAACCCCGAAATAGGTACTCACTATTCCTGAAGTCTGGCTTTGAAGGTCTTCTTCCAGGCGGCTCCATCTTCATCCAGTGCGGGGACATCTTCTTTCTTCATCCAAAGCGAAGGTGGCCATGGAGCTGGAACGCCGGCATTCCTCAGCCAATAGGATGAGAGCTGCTGAAATCCTATTGGCTGTTCAAATAAAACCTGCCATTTGGCTGCAGGGTGGCAGAAGACCAGCAGGTCTATTCAAAATTAAGAGTAGATGTGCAATACATTTATTTATTTACATATTTATATAATACTCATGTTGTCACATACATAGTTAATTGTTGAAAGTCGATTTTTCCTATCTCAGTCAGCCATTTTGTAAGAAATATTTATTAAAAAGAAAATGCAAGAAATGTTTCAGCCAATTGGATACTTAATTAAGCTACATCTACTTGCTGGGTATATCCATGGTAAACAGTGTGGCAAACAGAGTCAAAACTGAAACACACAAGAAAAATCTGCAATTGTTTATAAAGAAAAAAGAAAAAAAAAATCCTAAGAAAAAAAATGATGCCATTTTTTAGCAAAGACAAGCCCTGTTCTGGAAGGTGAGAATGTAAACTTTTGGCAACATTGTAGCAGCTATATTCTTTCAAAGGAGTAAGCCGTGTAACTTAGCACTTTCACACTATTATAAAAGGTATATAAGTTAAAATCACTTCCTACAAGAACTACACTAACCTTGATTGAAGATGAAAATCTCGCATAATCTGACATCTTTCTTCACAATGAAAAAAAATAAAATAAATAAAAAATACTTTACAGTAATAACCATAACAAAAAAATCAGTTGAGCAAATGCTACTAGTATACCCATCATACACATGTTCAAATTACATATCACAATGGTTTTGGAACATAAGAAGCTAATTTTAAACGTATTATTATTAACATGAAATACTGTACAAAAAAGATCTAAACTCGTTTAAAGGGATAGGAAACCCAAAATGTTTCTCTCATGATTCAGATAGAACAGGCGATTTGAAAAAAACTTTCTAATTTACTTCTATAATCAATTTTTCTTTGTTCTCTTGGTATCTCTGGTAGAAAAGCAGGAATGTAAGCTTAGGAGCTGGCCCTTTTCAGAGCCCTATATGACAGCAGTTTTGCAAGAATGAGACCCATTTACAAGAGTATTCGATAGCAGCACTATTTCCTACCATGTAGTGCTCCAGATGCCTACCTAGGTATGCTTTTCCGCAAAGGATACTAAGAGGAGGATGCAAATTACTGTATATAAAATAAGTACATTGGAAACATTTTCTATCTGAATCATGAAAGAAAAGAAAAAATCAGGTTTCATGTCCCTTTAAATGCAGCCAAAAGTGTAATAATACAAATCAATGGAAAATCACACTCTCCTGTACAAACTTTCTCGGTTGCTTGAATTACTTTCCAGTCCAGAAGTATAATTTAAAATACTATGCGCGTTTCTCAGTTAGCTGTTCATACCGTTACAGGTGTTTTGAAATATATAGGCGTAAAGTAAATGATGACGAGAGCCCACTCCCGGTTCAGAGGAGTTCTTACATTTCCTGCTTCTCCACTTTTAGATTTCCTCCCATGAAACTGAATTGCCCCGTAGCTACATTGAATAGCTGTCAGTATTTGTTGATTATCAATATCGAAACAATTAAAGTTCTATCCATTTCACAGTTTCCCTCAACCCTATATACTGCTCAGTTATTATGAATCGCCCAGCTCCTATATTTTTTTTTTTACAATATATTTTATTTCAGACATGAATAATACATGAAAATTCTAAGGATGACACCTTTGTTTTATCATGCGTTTACATGGCTTGCCATACCAGATGTAACAGCACATTTCCTGAGGATGAGCTTAAAATAAAATTTAAATAAATATTAATACAAGCACTCTTGTGCAGAAGTGGTTGCATGACATTGCCACTTTTAATCTAGTTTTTTTTGAATCTGTACTGATTAACATGGCTTTTTATAGTCTTGGTTAATATCATGCGGCTGTCCTTTCTCCTGTGTATATTGATTTGTCCCATTTGTACCTTCAACTGTAGAATAAAAAATAGTTATTAAGGTAAATTACCTTTTATTGAACCTATTCAGGGTTTGATCTGTATTTTACAATTCATGAAACATTTTAGAATATATGACAAAACCCCTCTCCTCATATGTTTTTTCCTACTTAAAGGAACAGTCAACTCCAAAATAGTTTAAAAGATAGATAATACCTTCATTACCCTAGTTTCGCATAATTAACATGGTTATATTAACCCTTTGAGCGCTAAGCCATTTCCCGCCTGGGTGCTAAGCTGGATTTTTATTTTTTTTATTTTTATAAATCTATTTATTTTTTACTTTTTTACTCTTTTTTTTTCCAGATCCCCAAGACTTATACCGTTGGAAAGGTTAGGCTATTACCTTTCCAATGGTGGGTCTGTAGCTGCTTAGATGCCTAAGATAAAGGCTTCTAAGCAGCATGCCCCCATTTCCTTATACTGTACATTGTAAATTTTAAATAAAGTTGTGCAGTGACATCATCACGTCATTGCACGTGACGTCACCGCACAAAACATGAAGCACCAGCAATGCCTGTCACTATACAGGCCAGATCGCCGGGGTGGGAGCCAGTGGGAGCCCTCAAGGTGGGTGAGTGCTAGCGATGGCTCTTAACCATCGTCAGCACCAGACTGGGACAATTTGCAATGTGTCAGGGTGCCAGGAATCAGACTGAGATGAAAAGTGCAAAAATAATCACAGCTTTATTAATAACAAAAAAGTTATAAAAAGTCCACAAGTCAAATAACAAGTCAGGAGCTAAAGCGAGTAGTCAGACGAGCCGAGTCAGGAGCCAAAGCGAGTAGTCAGATGAGCCAGAGTCAGAAACAAGGAGGACAACAGAGTCAGGAACAAGCCAGGGATCAGGAGGGACGTCAGACAGCCAGGTAATACACAGGAACTCACAAACAAGTCTGAGACAATGCAAGGGCAAAGCATACTGAACAGAGGCCCTTTAAATAATAAGTGATGACATCACAATTCTGAGACTGCAACCTGTCTCACATGGATGATGTACACCAGTCTGGCCATAAAAGGGCATTCAGGAAATGAGCAGCATCACACACTCTGCACCAGACTCAGCAAGAGAGGTGAGTAAAATGGCTGCCAGCAGCACATGGCAAACAAAGCAGGTAAAAAACCCTGACACGATGGCTCAGAGCCGACGTTAGCACTCAAGGGGTTAATATACTTTTTACCTCTGTGATTATCTGTGTGTATCTAAGCCTCTTCTGACAACCCCCTGATAACATGACTTTTTATTTATTATCTATTGACTTGCATTTTAGCCAATTAGTGCTGTGTTGTGCACAGCTTCACGGGCGTGAGCACAATGTTATCTAAATGGCCCTCATGAACTAGCAGTCTCTTGTTTTAAAAAGCTAATACAAAGGCATATGATAAGAGGCTGTCTGTACTGATTTAGAAACAGGCAGACATTTGAAGGTTTCAATGCTATAAAGTATATTAATATAACAATGTTGGTTGTGCAATGCTGGGGAATGTGTAGTAAAGGTATTATTTAACTTTTTAAACAATAACAGTTTTGGTGTTGACTGTCTCTTTAAGGTGCTTCTTTCATTGCTTAACATGTAAATTACTCAACACACCAATAATTTAATTTGAAGGTTTTA
Organism: Bombina bombina; assembly: GCF_027579735.1. Classification (NCBI taxonomy): domain Eukaryota; kingdom Metazoa; phylum Chordata; class Amphibia; order Anura; family Bombinatoridae; genus Bombina; species Bombina bombina. The sequence continues at coordinate 655,714,280 of NC_069504.1, forward strand.
TGGGCATAACTTTTTTGACAACAAGCACATTTTAGGAAAATAGACCTTCTCCCTGAAGTGCTTACACGTGGTATGCAAGCCTAATCGTCTGCTGATTAGATTGCATTTGTAAATTCATTATCTTTAGCTAAAAGCAAAGATAAAGTGCAATCTAAAAGATGTAAAAAAAAAAAAAAAGAATGCTTCAGAGAAAGACAGACATATTTTATAAATACAGTTTTTAATGTTTTTTTTTAATACTAAATCAATGGAGATAAAATAAACTGGAATATTGTAACATTAGTATAGAATATTGTGTTTACCAAATTGCTAAAACACTTACTAAACAGGCACTGCTTTATACTAATATTGATTATTTTTATTGTGAAAGAAGTAGCATTAGCAACAAAGAACATTATGTAATTTGAGCGAGAACATATAAAATTATTTCTTTATACTTAATATTAAAGTTAAGCAATGTGTGGAATAAGGACATACATACTTGAGAAAACAGAATACCTAATATAATATATGAGGTAAAAAACAATCGGCTAGATTACGAGTTTGGCGTTAGCCTTAAAAAGCAGCCTTAAGGGGTCCTAACGCTGCTTTTTAACGCCCGCTGGTATTACGAGTCAGGCAGGTACAGGTGTATCGCTCACTTTTTTTCAGCGATTTTAGCATACCACAAATCCCCTTACGTCAATTTCGTATCCTATCTTTTTAATGGGATTTGCCTAATGCCGGTATTACGATCGCCTGAAAAAGCGAGTGGTACACCCTCTACCTCCAAGATTCCTACCGCATTTGAAAGTCAGTAGTTAAGAGTTTTATGGGCTAACGCCGGAACATAAAGCTATTAACTAAAGTGCTAAAAGTACACTAACACCCATAAACTACCTATTAACCCCTAAACCGAGGCCCCCCCCCACACACATCGGAAACACTTAACTAAAATGTTTAAACTCTAATCTGCCTACCGGACATCGCCGCCACTTTAATAAATATATTAACCCCTAAACCGCCGCACTCCTGCCTCGCAAACACTAGTTCAATTTTATTAACCCCTAATCTGCCGTCCCTAACATCGCTGACACCTACCTACATTTATTAACCCCTAATCTTCCGACCCCCAACGTCGCCGCTACTATATTAAATTTATTAACCCCTAAACCTTAGTCTAACCCTAAGTCTAACCCCCCCTAACTTAAATATAATTTAAATTAAACAAAATAAATTTAACATAATTAAATAAATTATTCCTATTTAAAACTAAATACTTGCCTATAAAATAAACCCTAAGCTAGCTACAATATAACTAATAGTTACATTGTAGCCAGCTTAGGATTTATTTTTATTTTACAGGCAAATTTGTATTTATTTTAACTAGGTACAATAGATATTAAATAGTTATTAACTATTTAATAACTACCTAGCTAAAATAAGTACAACATTACCTGTAAAATAAACCCTAACCTAAGTTACAATTACACCTAACACTACACTATCATTAAACTAATTACCTAAACTACCTTCAATTAATTACAATTAAATTAAATAAACTAAATTACGAACCCCCCCCACTAAATTACAGAAAATAAAAAAAGAAATACAAGAATGTTAAACTAATTACACCTAATCTAATCCCCCTAATAAAATATAAAAGCCCCCCAAAATAATAAAATTCCCTACCCTATACTAAATTACAAATAGCCCTTAAAAGGGCTTTTTGCGGGGCATTGCCCCAAAGTAATCAGCTCTTTCACCTTTAAAAAAAATACAATACCCCCCAACATTAGAACCCACCACCCACACACCCAACCCTACTCTAAAACCCACCCAACCCCCCCTTTAAAAAAACCCTAAAGCTACCCCCTTGAAGATCACCCTACCTTGAGCCGTCTTCACCCAACCGGGCACAAGTGGACCTCCAGAGGGGCAGAAGTCTTCATCCGATCCGGCCAGAAGAGGACATCCAGACCGGCAGAACTCTTCATCCAGGCGGCATCTTCTATCTTCTTCCATCCGATGCGGAGCGGGTCCATCTTGAAGACATCCGGCACGGAGCATCCTCTTCCTTCTTGATCCAACGACTGAATGAAGGTTCCTTTAAGTGACGTCATTCAAGATGGTGTCCCTTGAATTCCGATTGGCTGATAGAATCCTATCAGCCAATCGGAATTAAGGTAGGAAAAATCTTATTGGCTGATGCAATCAGCCAATCGGATTGAAGTTCAATCCGATTGGCTGATCCAATCAGCCAATAGGATGGAGCTTGCATTCTATTGGCTGTTCCAATCAGCCAATAGAATGCAAGGTCAATCCTATTGGCTGATTGCATCAGCCAATAGGATTTTTTCTACCTTAATTCTGATTGGCTGATAGAATTCTATCAGCCAATCGGAATTCAAGGGACGCCATCTTGGATGATGTCACTTAAAGGAACCTTCATTCAGTCGTCGGATCAAGAAGGAAGAGGATTCTCCGCGTCGGATGTCTTCAAGATGGACCTGCTCCGCTCCGGATGGAAGAAGATAGAAGATGCCGCCTGGATGAAGAGTTCTGCCAGTCTGGATGTCCTTTTCTGTCCGGATTGGATGAAGACTTCTGCCCCTCTGGAGGTCTACTTGTGCCCGGCTGGGTGAAGACGGCTCAAGGTAGGGTGATCTTCAAGGGGGTAGTGTTAGGTTTTTTTTTAAGGGGGGATTGGGTGGGTTTTAGAGTAGGGTTGGGTGTGTGGGTGGTGGGTTTTAATGTTGGGGGGTATTGTATTTTTTTTTACAGGTTAAAGAGCTGATTACTTTGGGGCAATGCCCCGCAAAAGCCCTTTTAAGGGCTATTTGTAATTTAGTATAGGGTAGGGAATTTTATTATTTTGGGGGGCTTTTTTATTTTATTAGGGGGATTAGATTAGGTGTAATTAGTTTAAAATTCTTGTAATTCTTTTTTTTCCCCTGTAATTTAGTGGGGGGTTTTTTCTTCGTTATTTAGTTTAATTTAATTGTAATTAATTGTAGGTATTTTAGGTAATTAGTTTAATGATAGTTTAGTGTTAGGTATAATTGTAACTTAGGTTAGGGTTTATTTTACAGGTAATTTTGTACTTATTTTAGCTAGGTAGTTATTAAATAGTTAATAACTATTTAATAACTATTGTACCTAGTTAAAATAAATACAAAGTTGCCTGTAAAATAAATATAAATCCTAAACTAGCTACAATATAACTATTAGTTATATTGTAGCTAGCTTAGGGTTTATTTTATAGGTAAGTATTTAGTTTTAAATAGGATTAATTTATTTAATTATGTTAAATTTATTTTGTTTAATTTAAATTATATTTAAGTTAGGGGGGGTTAGACTTAGGGTTAGACTTAGGTTTAGGGGTTAATAAATTTAATATAGTAGCGGCGACGTTGGGGTCGGAAGATTAGGGGTTAATAAATTTAATATAGTTGCGGCGACGTTCCGGCGGGCAGATTAGGGGTAAATAAATATAATGTAGGTGTCGGCGATGTTGGGGGGCAGTAGATTAGGGGTTCATAAGTATAATGTAGGTGGCGGCGGTGTCCGGAGCGGCAGATTAGGGGTTAATAATATAATGTAGGTGTCAGCGATAGCGGGGGCGGCAGTTTAGGGGTTAATAAGTGTATGATTAGGGGTGTTTAGACTCGGGGTTCATGTTAGGGTGTTAGGTGCAGACATAACTTTTCTTTCCCCATAGGAAACAATGGGGCTGTGTTAGCAGCTGAACGCTGCTTTTTTGGCAGGTGTTAGGATTTTTTTCAGCCAGCTCAGCCTCATTGCTTCCTATGGGGAAATCGTGCACAAGCACGTTTTGCCAGCTCACCGCTACCGTAAGCAGCGCTGGTATTGAGGTGAGATGTGGAGCTAAATTTTGCTCCACGCTCACTTTTTAGAGGCTAACGCCGGGTTGAAAAAAACTCGTAATACCAGTGATGTTTGTAGGTGTGCGGTGAGATGGAACTGACCGTTAGCACCGCAAGGCTTTACAGACAAAACTCGTAATCTAGCCGAATGTAAGTCAAAGAAGAACTGAAATATAAACAACAAAATCATATTTTTCAAAGGTGTGGTATGAAATAAAAAAACATTTCTGGGACCATTATTTTGTTTATTGCATATTTTGAGAAAACAATTCCTGCTTCTGATAAGTCACACGTTTTTTTGTTGTTGCTGGTATTGAATTAGATTAATTTATTAGTAGTCTTGTGTGTTTTACAGAAATGCGCTTGAATGATTCAGAGTAATATTTTCCTAATTTATAAAATAATGCACTGAAATGAAAAATTAACACTGGAAGTCGAGTCATGAAAAAGTTACTTATCTGCTTGTTGATTTACAGGCTCACTTCTTACTTGTCTATTATAATTGTTTCCACATCACAGATTATTATAAATGTAAAATCCTAAAAAGTGGTGGTACTAGGCAGTGCTGGCCGTGGCTTAGCACCACTAGTCTATATTAGTTGCACCCCAGTTTTCAAAGCCATATATATGCAAGGCAGGCTTGTATTTGTGTTAACAATGATAATGAGAGGGTTAAAGGGGAAAAGAAGAATTTAAAGTGACATAAAACAGGTTGAGATCCATGCATATCCTAAAAGGGCTAATTAATTAAAAATAGTTTGCATAAAAATTTTTTTGAAAATTGCTGGCAAGTATTTTAAAATAATTTTCAATAATAAGCAACATGAATTACATAGCTAAGCTGCCTAGAGAAGCCAACTCCACCCCCCTTATCAGTGTTTAGACACAGGAATTGTATTTCAACTGAGTTTACAGCTTCTAGGCATACTCCAGCAGATAATCCCTATGCATTTTTGCATTCTACCAAAGCAACAATAGATATGAATACAGCCATAAAAGGAAATGTGTGGGGGGAGTTAGAGTTTTACAATTCAGAAACTAAAAAGAAAGGGTTAATGGTGAGGCATTGCAGTATAAATTTGCAGGTAAAGTAATTAAAGTACATATTATTATATTTTGTCTCTATCCCAACTTGTTTTATGTCCCTTTAAATAAGAAAGAAGACTAAGAGGTAGAAACCTATGACACACACACACAAACACATACACGCTACACAGACACTCTCACACACACACACATACATATTACACACACTCATAAACACACACATACATAAACACACATACACATACACACACACATATATAAACACACATACACAAACACACACACACATACACACACATACACATAGACACACTCATAAACACTCTCTCTCTCTCTCACACACACACACATACATATATGCATTTATTTTCTTAACTCATGGGAATAAGAAGTTTGTTATGTTTGGCTTGTACATTCATAGCAGAAACAATATACAGATTGTTTACGTACGGCTAGATTACGAGTTTTGCGTTAGAGGCTATGCGGTGCTAACAAGCAATTTTCTCTCACCGCTCACTTACCTGCAGTGCTGGTATTACAGGTTTTTACAAACCCGGCATTAAAAGGCAAGAAGTGGGCGTTGAGCAAAATGTTGCTGCTTACCGCACTCCAATACCAGCGCTGCTTAAGTCAGCGGTGAGCTGGTCATACTTTCTCGTGCACGATTTCCCCATAGGAATCAACGGGAAGAGCCGGCTGAGAAAAAGTCTAACACCTGCCAAAAAGCAGCGTAAAACTCAGTAACGCAGCCCCATTGATTCCTATGGGGAAATAAAATTTATGTCTACACCTAACACCCTAACATGAACCCCGAGTCTAAACATCCCTAATCTTACACTTATTAACCCTAATCTGCCGCCCCCGACATCGCCGACACCTGCATTATATTTATTAACCCCTAATCTGCTGCTCCGGACACCGCCGCAACCTACATTATACTTATGAACCCCTAATCTGCTGCCCCCAACATTGCCGACACCTACATTATATTTATTAACCCCAAATCTACCGCCTCAATGTCGCTGTAACCTACCTACACTTATTAACCCCTAATCTGCTGCCCCCAATGTCGCCGCCACTATAATAAACATATTAATCCCTAAACCGCCGCACTCCCGCCTCGCAAACATTAGTTAAATAATATTAACCCCTAATCTGCCGTCCCTAACATCACCGCCACCTACCTACATTTATTAACCCCTAATATGCCGCCCCCAACGTTGCCGCCACTATACTAAATGTATTAACCCCTAAGTCTAACCCTAACCCTAACACCCCCTAACTTAAATATAATTAACATAAATCTAATTAAAAATTCCTATCATTAACTAAATAATTCCTATTTAAAACTAAATACTTACCTATAAAATAAACCCTAAGCTAGCTACAATATAACTAATAGTTACATTGTAGCTATCTTATGGTTTATTTTTATTTTACAGGCAAGTTTGTATTTATTTTAACTCGGTAGAATAGTTATTAAATAGTTATTAACTATTTAATAACTACCTAGCTAAAATAAATACAAAAGTACCTGTAAAATAAAACCTAACCTAAGTTACAATAACACCTAACACTACACTATAATTAAATAAACTAAATTAACAACAATTAAATAAATTAAATTAAATAAGCTAAAGTAAAAAAACAAACAAACACTAAATTATAGAAAATAATAAACAATAATTACAAGATATTTAAACTAATTACACCTAATCTAATAGCCCTATCAAAATAAAATAGCCCCCCCAAAATAAAAAAAAAACCCTAGCCTAAACTAAACTACCAATAGCCCTTAAAAGGGCCTTTTGCGGGGCATTGCCCCAAAGTAATCAGCTCTTTTACCTGTAACAAAAAAAAAATACAAACAACCCCCCCAACAGTAAAACCCACCACCCACACAACCAACCCCCCAAATAAAATACTAACTAAAAAAGCCTAAGCTCCCCATTGCCCTGAAAAGGGCATTTGGATGGGCATTGCCCTTAAAAGGGTAGTTAGCTCTTTTGCGGCCCAAACCCTAATCTAAAAAATAAAACCCACCCAATACACCCTTAAAAAAACCTAACACTAACCCCCTGAAGATCGACTTACTGTTCTGAAGACCGGACATTCATCCTCAAGGAAGCGGCAGAAGTCTTCATCCAACCAGGCCGAAGTCCTCAACGAAGCCTGGAAGAAGTCTTCATCCAAGCCGGGTGAAGTGGTCCTCCAGACAGGCAGAAGTCTTCATCCAGATGGCATCTTCTATCTTCATCCATCCGACGGGGAGCGGGTCCATCTTCAAGACATCGGACGCGGAGCATCCTCTTCAAACGAAGTCTGAATGATGGTTCCTTTAAGTGACGTCATCCAAGATGGCGTCCCTTAGATTCCAAATGGCTGATAGAATTCTATCAGCCAATCGGAATTAAGGTAGAAAAAATCCTATTGGCTGATGTTGGGGGGGTTGTTTGTATTTTCTTTTACAGGTAAAAGAGCTAATTACTTTGGGGCAATGCCCCGCAAAAGGCCCTTTTAAGGGCTATTCATAGTTTAGTTTAGGCTAGGGTTTTTTTTTAATTTTGGGGGGCTTTTTTTATTTTGATAGGGCTATTAGATTAGGTGTAATTAGTTTAAATATCTTGTAATTTGTTTATTATTTTCTGTAATTTAGTGTTTTTTTTGTACTTTAGCTACTTTAATTTAATTTATTTAATTTATTTAATTGTAGAGTTAGGTTAGGTGTTATTGTAACTTAGGTTAGGTTTTATTTTACAGGTACTTTTGTATTTATTTTAGCTAGGTAGTTATTAAATAGTTAATAACTATTTAATAACTATTCTACCTAGTTAAAATAAATACAAACTTGCCTGTAAAATAAAAATAAACCCTAAGCTAACTACAATGTAACTATTAGTTATATTGTAGCTAGCTTAGGGTTTATTTTATAGGTAAGTATTTAGTTTTAAATAGGAATTATTTAGGTAATAATATTAATTTTTATTTAGATTTATTGTAATTCTATTTACGTTAGAGGGTGTTAGGGTTAGACTTAGGTTTAGGGGTTAAAACATTTAGTATAGTGGCGGCAACGTTGGGGAATTAGGGGTTAATAAATGTAGGTAGGTGGCGGCGATATTAGGGATGGCAGATTAGGGGTTAATAATATTTAACTAGTGTTTGCGAGGCGGGAGTGCAGAGGTTTAGGGGTTAATATGTTTATTATAGTTGCGGCGATGTCTGGAGCGGCAGATTAGGGGTTAAAAATTTTCTTTTAGAGTTTGCGATGCGGGAGGGCCTCGGTTTAGGGGTTAATAGGTAGTTTATGGGTGTTAGTGTACTTTTTAGCACTTTAGTTATGAGTTTTATTTTACTGCGTTGTACCATAAAACTCTTAACTACTGACCTTTAAATGCGTTAGGGATCTTGGAGGTAGAGAGTGTACCGCTCACTTTTTGGCCTCCCAGGACAGACTCATAATACCAGCGTTATGGAAGTCCCATAGAGAAAAGACTTTACAAAGTTTACGTAAGTCATTTTGCAGTAAGGCCAAAGAAGTGTGCGGTGCCCCTAAACCTGCAAGACTCGTAATACCAGTGGGCGTAAAAAAGCAGCGTTAGGACCTGTTAACGCTGCTTTTTTACCCTAACGCACAACTCGTAATCTAGCCGTATAGCAATAAAGAATATGATAAATCAGTTTATTTTTATTTATTTTTTTAACTTTTTAAAAGCCCTCAGATAGTAAAATTAAATATAGGGTCATCTTGATTTTATAATTCTGAAAAGCTAAAGTATTACCTTTACCAAAGTCCTATGCATCATTTTATTATACTAGTGATTTAGATCTTGATTTGAAAATTGTATATTTATAAAATTGTACTTACTATGAATTTCAAATGAGCAGTAGATTTTTTTCAGAAATTGGAAATTTCTTCCATTTGTCAGCCCCATGTATCATGTCAGGCATCATTAAATCACAAACGCATGTATGCATACACTGTAAACTCATGCACATGCTCAGTAGTAGCTGTGCCTCAGAAAGTGTGCATATAAAAAGGAAAAAAGGAAAAAAATTAGATACTATCTTAAACCTGCTGTGTTACTTTCTTGCTTTCGAATGCCTGGCATCAGAAGTTATCATTATAAAGTATTTTGTTTAATTTATTTATTATTACATATTCTGTAAATCATGCTGGGTGTTCCTAAATCCCCATGTACCCTGTAAGTCTGGTCAGTGGGCGTAGATATTCGATATATTATTGTGACTGATGGTTTGATTGGCATGAACATTTGTCACTAGATTGGGTTACGAAGAGCATATGTAATTCTTTCATTGTTGGGTAACACAAATGAAGTGGTAACTTTTATGAATTAATAGTTCCATGCCAATTTTTACTTAGTAAACATGCATTGTCAGTATCCATGTATAAATATTACTTGTCACAGAAAGGGCTAACTAATCCTGCAGCTGCCAACAGTTTGTCGTGTCAAGTCATGCCAGGTGAGGCCTTGACGTAATTCAGTTGGTGCAAGGGTAAAAAAACAAAACAAAAAACCTACAAAACACTTTGAAACCTTTTCTAGACCCGGGAAATAACCCCTCAAAAAACCTTTTTAATTCAAATCACACTAATCTATCTCTGCCATCTCCAGGTTATTAGTATGGAAAGTCCTCCTAGTCCTAATAGATTAAAACCCAACATCTATCTTTTATATTGTAAAGTAGTTCAGATATTAGACAAAGGTTTACTAAAGGAATAATTATTATGAGCAAAAAATAGTCACAGTGAATTTATATGAAAAAGAGAACTAACAAACAAAATTACAGAAAGCAAACATTTAAATATATATATATATATATATATATATATATATATATTTTTTTTTATTTTTTTGTTGAGGTCAGGTTTCAGGGCCAACCCTTTCAGAGAGAAGGCAGGGAATATAGCCACCACTTTTATGGTGGACCATAAACCTGAATTTATAACACATCATAGTTGGCATAGTTGTTTTGTTTGGTGATGAATTTTTTCTGCAGGTGTAATACTCAGAGATCAGAAACAGGTAATAAGTTCAAAATCAATCAAAATATGTCTTTCAGGATGGGATATAGCTTTATGAAAAATCCAATAGTAGGCCCAGGTAATATACCATAGACAGTCCATTAGCAAAGTACAGAGGGCTAAGGCAATACCAGAGTCCAGTGAACTAGCAAGGGTCAAACACTGCAATAAATCCTTAATCCAAACATCACAACAATAGTAATGAGGCAAAGGAAGAATCTATGGCCCAGATTACGAGTTTTGCGTTAGAGGCTATGCGGTGCTAACGAGCAGTTTTCCCTCTCAGCTCACTTACATGCTGCGCTGGTATTAAGTGTTTTCAGAAACCCGTGGTTAAAAGACAAGAAGCGAGCATTGAGCAAAATTGTGCTCCTTACCGCACTCCAATACCAGCGCTGCTTAAGTCAGCGGTGAGCTGGTCGTACGTGCTCGTGCACGATTTCCCCATAGGAATCAACGGAGAGAACCGGCTGAGAAAAAGTCTAACACCTGCAAAAAAGCAGCGTAAAACTCCTTAACGCATCCCCATTGATTCCTCTGGGGAAATAAAATGTATGTCTACACCTAACACCCTTACATGAACCCTGAGTCTAAACACCCCTAATCTTACACTTACTGTTGGGGGGGTTGTTTGTATTTTTTTTTTACAGCTAAAGGAGCTGATTACTTTGGGGCAACGCCCCGCAAAAGGCCCTTTTAAGGGCTATTGGTAGTTTAGTTTAGGCTAGGGTTTTTTTCATTTTGGGGGGGCTTTTTTATTTTAATAGGGCTATTAGATTAGGTGTAATTAGTTTAAATATCTGTAATTTGTTCATTATTTTCTGTAATTTAGTGGGGGGTTTTGTACTGTAGCTAATTTAATTTAATTTAGGTAATTGTATTTAATTTAGTTAATTTATTTAATGATAGTGTAGTGTTAGGTGTTAGTGTAACTTAGGTTAGGTTTTATTTTACAGGTACTTTTGTATTTATTTTAGCTAGGTAGTTATAACTATTTAATAACTATTCTACCTAGTTAAAATAAATACAAACTTGCCTGTAAAATAAAAATAAACCCTAAGCTAGATACAATGTAACTATTAGTTATATTGTAGCTAGCTTAGGGTTTATTTTATAGGTAAGTATTCAGTTTTAAATAGGAATAATTTATTTAATGATAGGAATATTTATTTAGATGTATTTAAATTATATTTAAGTTAGTGGGTGTTAGGTTTAGGATTAGACTTAGATTTAGGGGTTAATAACTTTAATATAGTGGTGGTGACGTTGGGGGCGGCAGATTAGGGGTTAATAAATGGAGGTAGGTGGCGGCGATGTTAGGGGCGGCAGATAAGTGGTTAATAATATTTAACTAATGTTTGCGAGGCGTTAGTGCAGCAGGTTTAGGGGTTAATATGTTTATTATAGTGGCGGCGACGTTGGGGCGGCAGATTAGAAGTTAAAAAGTGTAGGTAGGTTTCGGCGACATTGGGGGTAGCAGATTAGGGGTTAATAAATATAATAAAACTTCAACTTTCATACGTTCTCCATAGAGTACAAACCACGGCAAAGTTGGCAGTGTTTCAGTTCAATATTACTCACTGAGGTAACGATGTGTAAATGTGTTGTAGTGAAACAGATCCAATATTTTTCAACGTGTGTGATATGTAACTCCAATACTTTAACACTTTGCTCACAGTTGTAAGTAGATATAATAGTTTCCAATGTGTACAACAAAATCGTATAAACAACTGAGCAAGTGAAATTACTTCAAACGGTACATAAGATGTAACAACAGTCTTCAGGCTTTAAGTAAAAAAGATAGAAACAGTACCTTAGTTGTAGATATATTCATCGGTAAATGTATTCATCGGTAAATGTGTTCCCACACCGGACTTCTCTCTGTAGATACAGACACTAAAGCCAATCCGGTCCTACCGTCTGCAGGGAGGGAAGACAAACCGCCAAGCCTCTGTTGTTCAGTATGCGGATCAGAACGCCTTACACATCTGAAATCAGCTCATTGATTAGGCACTGCGTGCAGCACCTATACCTCAGGAACATAGAGAAGTGAGCAAATCCTTGCGTCTTCAGCGTTTTCTCATTCGCTGGATAACAACACAAAAGCAAATCCAAATGTATACGAAAGGATAATAGGCAGCACAGTGGAGAGTTAGTAAAAATGCAAAAACTTTATTCGGTCCAGTAAAATCATTATTTCAAGCACACATACAACAAATGTTATACCCCAGCACACAGGAGCTGCACTCCGACGCGTTTCCTGCTAAACACAGCACTTCATCAGGGATAGCAGCTGATTCCCTCTATGGCCATTTATGCACACAGATCTATTAACCCTTTCCACGACACTTACTAATCACCTCTAATTCATTTTGAAAACAGTGATCCGTGTCCAATATATGGTATGTTAGATCATGCGTGCCAAATGGAACAATATACAAATTCAAAAAAATCTCACAATAGAAACAAAACAGTATACTTAAAAATATAATGAAATATACACTTTTTTCTAGATGCATGGTAGAAACAATATGATACATATGCCAATAAATTTAACAATTGGATATGACTATTTAACAATTTGAAAATTTGAAAATTTGAAACTTCATTGGAATTATTTTCATAAGTTGATCTGCACTATATAATATGGATCCCAGATGATACAATAGAGAAGAAAGTCTAATAATAATAGTGATCACCAAATCTAGTGGCTAGTAAGTTTATGCATGACATATATATATATAATATAATATATTGATCTTTTGTAAAGCCCTCACAGTATCAATTATTCCAATATTGCCATAAGTGGTAAGAGTGACTTAAATGAAGACAGATTTTAAAACAAATTCTAAATCTTAAATTTGGACACTTGACTTAGAAAGTATTATTGTCACAACAAACTTGAAATAGTCTTAGTGACCAAAAAACTTTTAACTAACCACCTACGAAGAGATCTATTGTTACTACATATAAGAAAAAGAATCTAATATTAAACATTGTAATGTTCTTACATTGTTAATAGGGGAAGGGGGGAGAGAAAATAAGCAAATAATTGCATATAGCTATATGCCTTTACTTATATACCTGTATACAGTTGTAAGTCCCAAATTTTATTTATCCCTTTTGGGCTACCTGTTTCAAGTTTATGTATCCAGAAAGCCTCTTTTCTGTTTAACTTAGCCAATCTGTCTCCCCCTGTGATTCTTTTTGGTACCCTGTCAATGATTTGAAATTGAAACAAAGTTAAAATATATTCAAGCCCTTCTTTTGTGTATGGATGACTATTGCGATGACGTGCAAAATGTCTTGCCACTGGAGTCTTAGGTTCAAGAGCTTCTAGTGATAATAAGTGTTCACGCATACGATCCTTTATGGGTCTTATAGTTCTCCCTGTGTATTGGCACCCACAAAGTTTACAAGAGATTAAATAGACTGCATAGTCTGTTTGGCAGGTAAAATGTTGGTAAATTCTGAATTCACTTTTTGTAGTGTGAGACACAAAGATTTCACCCTGCTTAACAAACCTGCAGGTTTTACAAGGTCTTGTCCCACATTTAAATGTCCCTTTCCTAGTTTTTAGCCAACTCTCTGATCTGATTGTATTAGGTTTATTAGATTCTGAGAAATTCCTATTTACATACTGTCCTAAGGTCCTAGCTCTTCTTGAAACAAATTTGACACCGTTACTCGATATATCTTTTAAAGTGGGTTCTTTTTCAAGAATGGGGAGGTATCTTTTCACTAGATTACAAATTTTGTTATATTGGTTATTATACTGAGTAGAGAAAACAAGATTGTCACTTGAGCTTTTACTTTTTGGTTTGTCCTGAAGCAATTCTTCCCTATCCATAGATCTTATACTATCTCTAGTATTCTCCAATAGATTCTTATTATAACCTCTGTTTAAGAGGCGATCCTTTAGGAGACCTGCATGTTTATCATAGTCTTCAGTATTGCTGCAGTTCCTGCGTAGCCTCATAAATTGTCCTTTTGGGATGGCCCTTTTTAGATGTTTGGGATGATTTGATTCTGCTCTAAGTATGGTGTTACCAGCAATTTCTTTTCTAAAAGCTTCCATCACTACTACTTGTTCCCTTTTATCTACCTTGATTTTCAAGTCTAAGAAATTGATATTATCCTCATTCCAACTACGCAGGAACTGCAGCAATACTGAAGACTATGATAAACATGCAGGTCTCCTAAAGGATCGCCTCTTAAACAGAGGTTATAATAAGAATCTATTGGAGAATACTAGAGATAGTATAAGATCTATGGATAGGGAAGAATTGCTTCAGGACAAACCAAAAAGTAAAAGCTCAAGTGACAATCTTGTTTTCTCTACTCAGTATAATAACCAATATAACAAAATTTGTAATCTAGTGAAAAGATACCTCCCCATTCTTGAAAAAGAACCCACTTTAAAAGATATATCGAGTAACGGTGTCAAATTTGTTTCAAGAAGAGCTAGGACCTTAGGACAGTATGTAAATAGGAATTTCTCAGAATCTAATAAACCTAATACAATCAGATCAGAGAGTTGGCTAAAAACTAGGAAAGGGACATTTAAATGTGGGACAAGACCTTGTAAAACCTGCAGGTTTGTTAAGCAGGGTGAAATCTTTGTGTCTCACACTACAAAAAGTGAATTCAGAATTTACCAACATTTTACCTGCCAAACAGACTATGCAGTCTATTTAATCTCTTGTAAACTTTGTGGGTGCCAATACACAGGGAGAACTATAAGACCCATAAAGGATCGTATGCGTGAACACTTATTATAACTAGAAGCTCTTGAACCTAAGACTCCAGTGGCAAGACATTTTGCACGTCATCGCAATAGTCATCCATACACAAAAGAAGGGCTTGAATATATTTTAACTTTGTTTCAATTTCAAATCATTGACAGGGTACCAAAAAGAATCACAGGGGGAGACAGATTGGCTAAGTTAAACAGAAAAGAGGCTTTCTGGATACATAAACTTGAAACAGGTAGCCCAAAAGGGATAAATAAAATTTGGGACTTACAACTGTATACAGGTATATAAGTAAAGGCATATAGCTATATGCAATTATTTGCTTATTTTCTCTCCCCCCTTCCCCTATTAACAATGTAAGAACATTACAATGTTTAATATTAGATTCTTTTTCTTATATGTAGTAACAATAGATCTCTTCGTAGGTGGTTAGTTAAAAGTTTTTTGGTCACTAAGACTATTTCAAGTTTGTTGTGACAATAATACTTTCTAAGTCAAGTGTCCAAATTTAAGATTTAGAATTTGTTTTAAAATCTGTCTTCATTTAAGTCACTCTTACCACTTATGGCAATATTGGAATAATTGATACTGTGAGGGCTTTACAAAAGATCAATATATTATATTATATATATATGTCATGCATAAACTTACTAGCCACTAGATTTGGTGATCACTATTATTATTAGACTTTCTTCTCTATTGTATCATCTGGGATCCATATTATATAGTGCAGATCCACTTATGAAAATAATTCCAATGAAGTTTCAAATTTTCAAATTGTTAAATAGTCATATCCAATTGTTAAATTTATTGGCATATGTATCATATTGTTTCTACCATGCATCTAGAAAAAAGTGTATATTTCATTATATTTTTAAGTATACTGTTTTGTTTCTATTGTGAGATTTTTTTGAATTTGTATATTGTTCAAATTTGGCACGCATGATCTAACATACCATATATTGGACACGGATCACTGTTTTCAAAATGAATTAGAGGTGATTAGTAAGTGTCGTGGAAAGGGTTAATAGATCTGTGTGCATAAATGGCCATAGAGGGAATCAGCTGCTATCCCTGATGAAGTGCTGTGTTTAGCAGGAAACGCGTCGGAGAGCAGCTCCTGTGTGCTGGGGTATAACATTTGTTGTATGTGTGCTTGAAATAATGATTTTACTGGACCGAATAAAGTTTTTGCATTTTTACTAACTCTCCACTGTGCTGCCTATTATCCTTTCGTATACATTTGGATTTGCTTTTGTGTTGTTATCCAGCGAATGGGAAAACGCTGAAGACGCAAGGATTTGCTCACTTCTCTATGTCCCTGAGGTATAGGTGCTGCACGCAGTGCCTAATCAATGAGCTGAATTCAGGTGTGTAAGGCGTTCTGATCCGCATACTGAACAACACAGGCTTGGCGGTTTGTCTTCCCTCCCTGCAGACGGTAGGACCGGATTGGCTTTAGTGTCTGTATCTACAGAGAGAAGTCCGGTGTGGGAACACATTTACCGATGAATACATTTACCGATGAATATATCTACAACTAAGGTACTGTTTCTATCTTTTTTACTTAAAGCCTGAAGACTGTTGTTACATCTTATGTACCGTGTGAAGTAATTTCACTTGCTCAGTTGTTTATACGATTTTGTTGTACACATTGGAAACTATTATATCTACTTACAACTGTGAGCAAAGTGTTAAAGTATTGGAGTTACATATCACACACGTTGAAAAATATTGGATCTGTTTCACTACAACACATTTACACACCGTTACCTCAGTGAGTAATATTGAACTGAAACATTGCCAACTTTGCCGTGGTTTGTACTCTATGGAGAACGTATGAAAGTTGAAGTTGTATTATTTGCATCATTTCCCGTTTTTTTCTTCATATGAGGACTAATTATATTCAAACAAAATTTACAATATATTGCTGACAGAAATAGTAAATTTACAGCAATAAACATGGCGTATGGCAATATTGCACTAAGGCGCACAAAGTTGGAGCATCTAATAAAAAGCACAACAACCCCGGAAAGCACACAGGATAATATTGTACATCTTTTTTCTAGTAAGGAGAAACTGAGTATCAAGGAGTTAAGACTCTGGTGGGAGATAGAGTTTTTACAGCTTTATATAAATGAAAACAAAGTACCCAGAGGGCTGAGGATGAAGAAATACCCCGCCAATGACAAGGAAGACAAAGTATTCATGGAAGATTGGAATGAAACTTTAACTAAATGCTCCCTAATCCTCATGGGGAAATTGCTTAACAAAAAGAAAGGAGAAAGAGAGAAAGTTTTGGCAGAATTAACAGATTTACAGGAAAAAGTTGATCTAACTAAAGATGATACGAGATTTGAAGCATTTGATAAACAATTCAATGACACCCTTGAAAAGCTGGATAAGGAAATCATGGAAAGAAAGATTAGTAAGTACCAACGTGACTGCAAGGACTATGAGTTAAATATAGTCTATAACTGGAATACCAGTGGTGGAGCCAACTTTTATAACAGAAAATCAAGGAAACGAAGACACAAAAATAAAAATAAGAATACAAGCAAAAGTAATTCAGAGCAAAGAAAAGTTACTTTTAGTGAGAGCAGTATTGGTACAGATTGCTCTGGAAACACCACCGGAGAAATATCGAATTCATCAGGTTCAGAACAGGAATTGGACTCTGATTGTTCAAATGTTTTGATTAATGATGTGGAACCTGAGGGCAGAGAACACACAAGTAAAGAACAAGGAGCGAGACCTAAGGAGAATATAAAAAGGAAATCTTTCTCTGAAATGGTCAAACAGGATGTGTTACCATCTACCAATAAGCCAACAGTTACAGAGTCAAATACATCAACACCGAGATATCCCAGTAGAGCAAACAAGGGATCAAAAAATGGGAAGAGTCAGAGGGGCAGAATATAATAAATCTTTCATGTGTACAGCTTACAAATGAACAGCAGAAAGTTGTGACAAAAAGACTTGGGTTTGCTCCCTCTAATGACTTTGACCTATTTGATGTATTATTGGACTTGAACAAAATCATGAGGAAAGTGACATTAAAGAAACATTTTTCTGAGATGGCTAATATTAATATAGATAATCCAGATAGTCCTGATTGTCCTGATGTCTGTGTTGGTTCTGGTGCTGAATATTCTATGTTTACAGATATTGAAAAATTGGAATTTAGTGAATTATGTGACCTGACTAATCTAGCGGCCTTAAATAGTGATAACATTATACATAGTGAAAGCAATCACATTGTCCCTAGGAGTAACATGAAATGTACAAATAAATATTTTTACCCTTTACATTCTAGGGGTGAAAACATTGATCCATTCCATACCATTGTTGAACAAGAATTGATTAAACTCTATGAGTGTGAAAAGAAGAAAGAGAAACATAATAATAATTTATCAAGAACAGAATGGCAGGCACTGCAGTGTCTGCAGAAAAATCAGAGTTTAATCATTACCAATTCTGACAAAGGTGGATCGATCGTTGTTCAAGATAGGGAAACCTATGTAATTGAGGCCCAAACACAACTGAGTGATAGGGATACATATAGGTTACTTACCTTCAACCCCACTACAAAATTTGTAAATGAATTGGATAATATACTTGAAGAAGGATTAAAATTAGGCATTCTCAATGAAAAATTGGCAGATTCACTTTTGGTAAAATTCCCAGTAATATCTACCTTTAAACACTTGCCAAAGATTCATAAAAACCCACTAAAACCGCCAGGTAGGCCCATCATTTCCACAATAGGCACACTAGGTGAGAAATTAGGAGCATGGGTGGATGGGTTTTTACAGCCAATAGTTACCAACATGCCTGGATATTTACGAGACACAAAACAGTTACTCAGGAAGCTTGAAGGCTTCAGATGGTCTGACAACTGCTATTTCTTAACAATAGATGTGGTCTCGTTATATTCTTGCATCCCCCATAGCCAAGACCTTTTAGCTCTAGAAGAGATTTTGAAATTCTATACTAACTTTGACGCTGTGTTTATCAGTTATCTTATTGATGTGGTCAATTTTCTGCTAACCCATAATTATTTTGTTTTTGAAGGTAACATCTACTTACAGCAATATGCGAACATTTATTTGAGTTATTTTGAACTGTTTAAGATTTTTGGGGATTTGAATGACTATAAAAATAACATCAAATTTTATACTAGATTTATCGATGACGTGTTAATTGTCTGGCATGGGAGTATAACCCAGATGGAAGATTTTGTTAGAACATTGAATGATAACAGTATGAATCTTAAATTTACCTATAGTTGGAATGAGGATAATATCAATTTCTTAAACTTGAAAATCAAGGTAGATAAAAGGGAACAAGTAGTAGTGATGGAAGCTTTTAGAAAAGAAATTGCTGGTAACACCATACTTAGAGCAGAATCAAATCATCCCAAACATCTAAAAAGGGCCATCCCAAAAGGACAATTTATGAGGCTACGCAGGAACTGCAGCAATACTGAAGACTATGATAAACATGCAGGTCTCCTAAAGGATCGCCTCTTAAACAGAGGTTATAATAAGAATCTATTGGAGAATACTAGAGATAGTATAAGATCTATGGATAGGGAAGAATTGCTTCAGGACAAACCAAAAAGTAAAAGCTCAAGTGACAATCTTGTTTTCTCTACTCAGTATAATAACCAATATAACAAAATTTGTAATCTAGTGAAAAGATACCTCCCCATTCTTGAAAAAGAACCCACTTTAAAAGATATATCGAGTAACGGTGTCAAATTTGTTTCAAGAAGAGCTAGGACCTTAGGACAGTATGTAAATAGGAATTTCTCAGAATCTAATAAACCTAATACAATCAGATCAGAGAGTTGGCTAAAAACTAGGAAAGGGACATTTAAATGTGGGACAAGACCTTGTAAAACCTGCAGGTTTGTTAAGCAGGGTGAAATCTTTGTGTCTCACACTACAAAAAGTGAATTCAGAGGGGGAACTTCCGGGCGGCGGCCATGATAGGTCGCAAGACTGACTACTTCTTCAGGTCCTGGTGCTAATTTGTACATAATTCATTCTCTAACACCCCATCAAATGGTAATTTTCACTTATCATTCTACAGAGGAGAGAGCTTTTGTGAAAGATATAGGTACTTTTGGATTTGACGCTGAATTCAGCCTACCGGAGAACTTTTAAGGTTGCGGCCTGTTACTCAACCCCCCGGCAGGGCACTTGCCTCTGTCGTTATAGTGCAGTGTAAACTCCGCAAGACACTGCAGGTCCTTACTTAACACTGATATCTTGGGGTTAAATGTCTGCTAAAATGGAGAAAGCAGCGGAGGGGACATTATTAAAACTCCTAGAAGAGCATTTCCAAAATTTACATGCGTTATGTAAAAACTGCTTTGATGGAATATACCAAAAACGTGAGCTACATAGGGAGAGAAATGGCGACTTGGGGAAATCTCCTATTGCTGCTGCTGACACTACTAAAGAAGGTGGGCGATGTGAAGGGGCACATTCACCGATCAACATTAGTCCGACTCCCCACATACCTGTAGCTCATACAATACTAGAGCTGCCGACCACTTGTAGCGGAGAGAGCAGGGGGTGCTTGATGGGGTCCCCATTGCCCTCGCTGGTGGAAGCGAGTATGCCTGATGTCCCACCGCTTCTGGACCAGGATGAGCCTTCAGCTATGAGGGTTGAATATAGCCCTGCTCTATCAACAATGGGGGAGACCGGACACCTGAATGAAGCTGGAAGCCTAAATAGGCAACAGCCGAAGTGGATAAGAGAGCTGTCGCCGGTGAGGGCGGATCACCGGGACTCCGTTTCCCGACAGAGTATGATGCTGTGGCTGCAGGAGGAGAGTGCCGTTACAGTCATGCTGCAGCTTCAACCCACAGAATCTCTTAGCCTGCTATGCCTACTACCGGAGTCCGGACATTCACTGGCTGGTGGAGGGATTATTAGCAAAGCTACCGCTGCAACTACGGATCCCCACTCTCGCCCCTTTAGGCTAAAAGTTATGGTATGGAGAGGTGGACTCTCAGAGGAGGCGCAGGTGAGC
Organism: Bombina bombina; assembly: GCF_027579735.1. Lineage (NCBI taxonomy): Eukaryota > Metazoa > Chordata > Amphibia > Anura > Bombinatoridae > Bombina > Bombina bombina. The sequence continues at coordinate 655,735,042 of NC_069504.1, forward strand.
TGGGACCCTGGGGGACTTGGGGCCCTCGGTGGTGCGTCTGGGGCGGCTGCAGCTTCAATGTCGGATCCGGACCGAGAATTGGGTCTGATTTGCGGTCAGAGTTTTTTCTGTGATGCCGGAGAGGGGTAGGGTGCTGTGCCCCAGGTCTGTGTCATTCCGGCAGCCGAGAGGTTAGTGGGAACTCTCTGATTCATCTCCCCATATTATATTGCAATGAGCAATTATGTTGATCCTAAAACAGACTTTGAGCACTCTCTATTATATTTCAAGCTCCGCTGTTCTCTATAAAAGCCATAAAATTACTGCAGAGACTTTCTCTACACACTAAACACTTTAGCATATGGTGCCTACAAGGACGAGGTTATACCAAATATGAATACTGCCATATGGAGACGCTGTCTTGTGCAGGACTTTATAACGAAAATGCTGGTGTGACAAGTTTGGCTATCAGTAGTTTGCAAATCCCAGGCGGGCTTTTTCCAGTCCATAAAATAGCCGCCCTTATTAAACACGCACTACCTGATTTATTAAGTACAGACTACTTTCATATCAGTTTATCTGGGTTAATCTTTATTGTAACATATATTTTTTCTTACTATGCGCAATGAGAAGTTGAAGTGTGGATTTCTTTGTGCTGTTTCCGGGCATACACACAACACATGTGTACTACTCATACTATGAATAGAGTAACACTGACATTATGCTGTAAATGTTTACCTATCGTATGGTGTTCATGTCCCTAGACTCTACTTGGCTGTTATCCCTAGTTATCTGTTTATTTTCACTACAGGGGACTATATGTTTCACTATGTGTGCTTCACTTAGAAAAATATAACTTTACACATAGCCTTAGGTATCTGCTTAGGAGCAAACATAAATGGGTTTTAAGATCACTAAGATCCTCCTCCTTAACTACTCCACAGTATACATTTGATACCTCAAAATATCCCCTCTCACTAATACTCCAAAGTATATAATTTACCCTTCAATCCCATAGCCTCGCTGCTATCTTACCCCCACACTTTCATGGGCCCTTCGATCCTCCTTACTTTAAAATAGAACCCCCAGTTGGTAACTAGTATTTGGATGTTGGCGTATTAATTCCCTTAAGATATATATTGCTTCTTTCTCTACTCATAGTCACATGTAATGATATCTTACAATTTTATGTGTCCTTTTTTCTTTTTTTTTCTTTTCTTTCCCTTTATAAAAACTGAGGTTTTCACAATGGGACCCAAAAGTGGTCTCTTCAATTCATCACACCTTCTATATATGTTTACCCTAAACTTGTGAGGCCCAAGAGAGGCCTTCTATGATCATTCTGGAAGGTTTCCCTGTGATCAGGCACTTTGATCTAATGCTCCCACAAATACCAGCTAGTATGTGCAAATAATAACGTTTTGATGGGAATGAGTACTCTGCTTTTTGTGATGTATTGTAACTTCCTTTGTATGTTTGTTTATTGATTTGTAAGCCTGATTTTAATACCTCAATAAAAACAAAATTTAAAAAAAAAAAAAAAAAAAAAAAAATTACTGCAAATTATGAAATTCAAAGTTGGCAGGATTGAGACTTCTATGGTTGAAAGATGTCTGTACTTGCAATACTATTCTGTCAAGTAAGCTTTACCTCTAATTAAAATGATATAGATAAAAAAAAAAAAAAAAAAAAAGTGAATTCAGAATTTACCAACATTTTACCTGCCAAACAGACTATGCAGTCTATTTAATCCCTTGTAAACTTTGTGGGTGCCAATACACAGGGAGAACTATAAGACCCATAAAGGATCGTATGCGTGAACACTTATTATCACTAGAAGCTCTTGAACCTAAGACTCCAGTGGCAAGACATTTTGCACGTCATCGCAATAGTCATCCATACACAAAAGAAGGGCTTGAATATATTTTAACTTTGTTTCAATTTCAAATCATTGACAGGGTACCAAAAAGAATCACAGGGGGAGACAGATTGGCTAAGTTAAACAGAAAAGAGGCTTTCTGGATACATAAACTTGAAACAGGTAGCCCAAAAGAGATAAATAAAATTTGGGACTTACAACTGTATACAGGTATATAAGTAAAGGCATATAGCTATATGCAATTATTTGCTTATTTTCTCTCCCCCCTTCCCCTATTAACAATGTAAGAACATTACAATGTTTAATATTAGATTCTTTTTCTTATATGTAGTAACAATAGATCTCTTCGTAGGTGGTTAGTTAAAAGTTTTTTGGTCACTAAGACTATTTCAAGTTTGTTGGGACAATAATACTTTCTAAGTCAAGTGTCCAAATTTAAGATTTAGAATTTGTTTTAAAATCTGTCTTCATTTAATTCACTCTTACCACTTATGGCAATATTGGAATAATTGATACTGTGAGGGCTTTACAAAAGATCAATATATTATATTATATATATATATGTCATGCATAAACTTACTAGCCACTAGATTTGGTGATCACTATTATTATTAGACTTTCTTCTCTATTGTATCATCTGGGATCCATATTATATAGTGCAGATCCACTTATGAAAATAATTCCAATGAAGTTTCAAATTTTCAAATTGTTAAATAGTCATATACAATTGTTAAATTTATTGGCATATGTATCATATTGTTTCTACCATGCATCTAGAAAAAAGTGTATATTTCATTATATTTTTAAGTATACTGTTTTGTTTCTATTGTGAGATTTTTTTGAATTTGTATATTGTTCCATTTGGCACGCATGATCTAACATACCATATATTGGACACGGATCACTGTTTTCAAAATGAATTAGAGGTGATTAGTAAGTGTTGTGGAAAGGGTTAATAGATCTGCGTGCATAAATGGCCATAGAGGGAATCAGCTGCTATCCCTGATGAAGTGCTGTGTTTAGCAGGAAACGCGTCGGAGAGCAGCTCCTGTGTGCTGGGGTATAACATTTGTTGTATGTGTGCTTGAAATAATGATTTTACTGGACCGAATAAAGTTTTTGCATTTTTACTAACTCTCCACTGTGCTGTCTATTATCCTTTCGTATACATTTGGATTTGCTTTTGTGTTAATAAATATAATGTAGGTGTCGGCGGTGTCCGGAGCGGCAGATTAGATTAAACATTTTATTATAGTGTTTGAGATGCGGGAGGGCCTCGGTTTAGGGGTTAATAGGTAGTTTATGGGTGTTAGTGTACTTTTTAGCTCTTTAGTTATGAGTTTTATGTTACGGCGTTGTACCATAAAACTCATAACTACTGACTTTTAAATGCGTTAGGGATCTTGACAGGGTAGGGTGTACCGCTCACTTTTTGGCCTCCCAGGACAGACTCATAATATCTGCGCTATGGAAGTCCCATAGAAAAAAGACTTTACGAAGTTTACGTAAGTCGTTTTGCAGTAAGGCCAATGAAGTGTGCGGTACACCTATACCTACAAGACTCATAATACCAGCAGGTGTAAAAAAGCAAGGTTAGGACCTCTTAACGCTGCTTTTTTACCCTAACGCACAACCCGTAATCTAGCCGTAAGTTAGCCAGGTTCAGGGATCCAAATTCCGAGAGGTAACCAGGATAAAAATGCTAAAAAACGAATACTAAATACACTAATGTCTGAGCAATGAATGCAAAAAAACATGGAGCATTTAAAGATACAGGCTCCACTCCTAATGCCTGAACATTGAGTGCAAACAACATGGAGGATTTAAAGAAACACGTTCTCGCATCATAGAAAGGGCAGCTGGTAAAGGATCCTGACAATAGTTTTATGCAGGTTAATTTTATAATGATACATTTATGTTCAATGACATCATATCCACTTTAGTAATTCGGAAGAATTCATTTTCAACCTGGAAAATATCTTACCCGACATAATCTCACATACAGCTTACCGCAGGATATTATCATGACATTCCTTATTTCTTTTTATTAGAGCGCAAATTATTCAAATCTATAGTCCATGATTTCCTATACCCAGTGAGATATGATAGGAGCTCTATGTGGTTTTCTTGGTATTTATACTGATTGCATGGTCAGTCTAGATCTGCAGGAAAATAACCCCCTCCCCTGGTACATGCCAATATTATTTAGTCTCAGTGTTCACTTTTCTTTTATGGTCAGGTGATATAAGCAGGCATGTTGCTTTACATTTGACAGTGGTTTTCTATTTTCCTGTAATTGAATAGAAACAGTAGGATTTTGGAGCAGCTTGCCTGGAAATGTTCCTCGGAGGAATTTGAACAGAGCTTGTATATCATGTTTATTGCTTGGAAAGAAACAACTGGCAAAAGAATATACTTTATATACACAGCAGGAATTCCCGGCTCTGTTTTATCTTTGTGGAAATGTCAAGGTTTTTAGATTCAAAACTAATTGGTATAAGGGAATGAAAGACTATAACATGTTTAAATGTACCCATAATTATAATGTAGGAATGGTTAGGGGACTAATGGAAATAAATAACAACACTGAATTTAGAGCTAAAATATTTTTGATCTAAGTGTTTCTAAGATATAATTTTCAGCCATTAAAGGGATATGAAACCCAAATTTTTTCTTTCGTAATTCAGATAGCTCATGCGATTTTAAACAACTTTCCAATTTACTTCTATTATCATTTTTTTTGTTCTCTTGCTATCTTCTGTTGAAAAGCAAGTATGTATGCTTAGGAGTCTGAGCATTTTCGGAGCACTATATAGCGGCATTTTTGCAAGAATGTTATCCATTTTAAAGAGCACTATATGGCAGAACTATTTCCTGCCATATAGTTCTCCAGATGCCTACCTAGGTATCTCTTCAACACTTAAAATAGCATGCGCTGTCTGAATCACAAAATCATTTTATGTGGTTTCATATTCCTTTAATGAAGCCTAATAGCTTTTTCATTTCTCTACCTAATAAATAGCAGATGGTTTGGAACAGGGACTCCAATTATTAATATTATTATGTATCTAGATTGTTTTGTTTGAAAAAAAACAATGTTTCCAGTAAAGTTATATGTACCAGTAATATATTATACACTTTTATATAGTATTCCATATTACAGTTTTTTTTAACGTCCACAGGTTGGTGGGTTAGCCAACTTGAAGGCAACCACTTGCCCCAACTGTAGTGCCTCATGGAGCTGCCACACATGCACAATAGCTTTGATAGTATAAAAGAAGAGCGTCTTACTCCAAATTAGGCTAAAGTGTATATAAATTAAATTGAATGATATAAAAACATAACAGATGCACATAAAAAATACATATAATAAAATAATAAATCAGAGGGATCCCAATGAAAAAAGGAAAAAGGGAAAAAAAAGGTCCAAAAATAATGTCCAAATGATTGTGTCCAAACAATCAGCTAGATTACGAGTTGTGCGTTAGGGTATAAAAGCAGCGTTAACAGGTCCTAACGCTGCTTTTTTATGCCCGCTGCTATTACGAGTCTTGAAGGTTTAGGGTCCCCGCACACTTTTTTTGGCCTTACTGCAAAACGACTTACTTAAACTTCGTAAAGTTTTTTTTCTATGGGACTTCCATAGCGCCGGTATTACGAGTCTGTCCTGGGAGGCTAAAAAGTGAGCGGTACACCCTACCCTGTCAAGAGTCCTAAAGCATTTTAAAGTCAGTAGTTATGAGTTTTACACTTCAACGCTGTAGCATAAAACTCATAACTAAAGTTACATTATACTTATGAACCCCTAATCAGCTGCCCCCAACATCGCCGACACCTACATTATATTTATTAACCCCTAATCTGCCTTCCCCAATGTCGCCGCAACCTACCTACACTTATTAACCCCTAATCTACCGCTCCAACGTCGCCGCCAATATAATAAACATATTAACCCCTAAACTGCCGCACTCCCGCCTCGCAAACATTAGTTAAATATTATTAACCCCTAATCTGCCGTCCCTAACATCGACGCCACCTACCTACATTTATTAACTAGTGTTTGTGATGCGTTAGTGCGGCGGTTTAGGGGTTAATATGTTTATTATAGTGGCGGCGATGTCAGCAGCAGCAGATTAGGGGTTAATAATTTTATTTTAGTGTTGCGGGAGGGCCTCGGTTTAGGGGTTAATAGGTAGTTTATGTGTGTTAGTGTACTTTTTAGCACTTTAGTTATGAGTTTTATGTTACAGCTTTGTAGCGTAAAACTCATAACTACTGACTTTAGAATGCGTTATGAATCTTGACGGTATAGGGTGTACCGCTTACTTTTTGGCCTCCCAGGAAAAGCTTGTAATATCGGCGCTATGAAAATCCCATTGAAAAAAGACAACGCAATTTGCGTAAGTTGATTTGCGTTATGGCCAAAAAAGTGTGCTGTGCCCCTAAACCTGCAAGACTCGTAATAGCAGCGGTAGTGAAAAAGCAGCGTTATAACTTGATAACGCTGCTTTTTCACCATAACGCAAAACTCGTAATCTAGCCGATTGTTTGGACACAATCCTTTGGACATTATTTTTGTACCATTTTTTCCCTTTTTTCTTTTTTCATTGGGATCCTTCTTATTTATTCTTTAATGATATGTATTTTTTATGCGCATCTGTTATGTTTTTATATCATTAAATTTAGTTGATATACACTTTACCCTACTTTGGTGCTCTCCTTTTATATTATTATAACTTTGAATCTGATTAGGAGATTTCAGAGGAGCGTGTGTATTTTAGTTTTATAGAATATCTTCTTGACGCTATAATAATTTCTACTCTCCATGCACAATAGTGTTACTCATGCTGTCAGAAGGCGACACAGGACTTGAGGTGGCCTGTTGCTTTCTGTTAAGCTGAAATGCCTGATTGGTTACATAATAATATAAATTTGCAGAAGCCCAGAAGCAGACGGACTCAACAGATAAACAGAACGTTCTGAGATAAATTATTTATAAACAAAAACTATGTAACAGGGCATTATTTGTTACTTGTACATTAGATTGTATTGGAAGATAGTTTTTTGTTTTGTTTTATATTATAAATATGTTGTGGCTTTTTTTTTAATGTTTTTATTGAGGTTTCAAGAAAAATATTACAAACGGTCATAGGAAAAATATGATAAAGACATGAAAATAACAATCAATGCAAAATATTGTCCGCTATTCCAGGGTACAAGGCAGTGTCTGTAAAGTATATAAATTAAACCTAAGTTAAATTAAACCTCATTTTTACCTTTTAGGATTCCCCCATTAAACAAAAGGCCACTCTTGGACCTATACATTTTCATATGACAAAGAAAAGGGGGACTAATAAATCTCTAAGGCCGCTCTTGGGCCATAATGATAATGCAACATTCTCAACATTTTAGTAAACTAGATAATATCAATGGCAGTAAGAGTACCATAACTTGCAGAGTTAACAGTATTATGTAAAGGTCAGGTTATATGGAACATATCAATGAAACATTACAATTTATCTCTATGCTAGCCCCTAGTATTTAACTATGTAGGCCCCATAACGTGGATAGTGAGGTGCCAATACTTAAAATATATAGAAGGGATTTGATATAAGAGCGCTTGCTCTGTATTACACTTTGGCCTAGTTTTATTTCAGGGGATATGGGCAACCCTTGGAAATTACTAGCCTCACATATAAATGAATATATACTACTGATATGAGCTTTGAGATTAACATATAAACCTGAGCTAAGCTTTAAAGCCATAGGGAATTAACATAGGAATCCTGACGTTTACTTCTGTAGAGGTACTCATTATATAGAAGCAGATAACTCTAACAAGGCACTTATGAAAAACAAAATACAGATATATATACTTAGTGTCAAATAAACATTCTAAAGGCAAGATCGTCTTATCCAGTGTATAGATAAGGTCCCTGCTGTATTGCCTAGGTTAACATAGCTCCAGCTTTAGCCAACTCCAGTTCGGACACAACTCAGTTCAATGGTCTTGGTCTTTGTGCGACTACATGGATTTATAAGAAGCGACCTGTGAGTCTCACGCTGAGGGAGCCTTCTCGACTCTCTCAGTAAATATAAATACAAAACAGGGTCTTCAGCACTTAAAAAAGTTTTAATGACACAGAGTTATAGCGACGTTTCGGCTGTGACCCCGAAATGTCATTATAACTCTGTGTTTTTAAAACTTTTTTAAGTGCTGAAGACCCTGTTTTGTATTTATATATATTGTTTCAGGACAAGGTAGCGTCCTGAGGTTGTTCGTGCACTTGTACCTGTGAGTGTGCTGTTCCCATTGACTGTTTTGTGACTCTCTCAGTAAAGGTAATCCTTGGGGCTTCAAACTAGCTGTGTTCCAAGATTGCCTCAAGCCTAAGTCGTGGGCCCCGGGAGCCGGCCACACTCCACCACCCGCCTCCAGGGCTCGAGACCCCATGGATTATTGACTGCATCACCAAAGTCCATTCCAAGGTGTGAAGTTGAACAAAAACAAATCCATTATATATCGGAACCCCATCCAGACTAACCTTCTGCTGTAGTTCTTGTCTGGAGACCTCCGTGAACCCACGGTCTCCTGAGCTGCCTTTGTCAACCCCATAAGCCTGCACACCCGTCTCTTTAGTGATCGTATGTTCCGCCATGTGTTCTTTGGCAAGTAAGTAGGCTATAGTGTTTATGAGAGCTGCCTGCTGTTCGGGTATGTCCCGTCTGTTATGGTCATGACACAGGATATCATGCTCGTCTGGGCTCTGGCAGTTCTCAGTTGTAAGAGACGGTCTTAGGATATATTGTGAGTCGCACTGGTCATGGGGCCCTCTCGTCCCTGGAGGTAAGTAATGATCCACTGGATTTTCAGGCTGAGCTATCTCATTGTCTGCATTCTCTCCAGCTAAAATCCTCTCGCTTGCAGGGAATAGGATCTGGGACAGATGGTGTTCCAGGGAAGAAAAATGAGACTGAAGTAAATGTAGGATTGTTGATTCCCACTTATCGAGTGCTTCCGTTTTTCAACTGCGCACTTTCTTTTCACTATGGTAGTGACTGTTTTTCACAAACACAGTTGCTGGGTATGCTGAGTGTTTAGAACTAGGACCGGTCCAGAATTAACAATCTGGACTAATAACCCAGAATCAAAGATCCGGGGGGGGGGGGGGGGGGGTATATACAGGGCAGCTGCAACAACACAGGTTAACTCACGGATGAGGCCTCTTGACCTCGTGGCTTAACCTTATGAAGTTAACTGAGGAACATAGGTAGGTGCGCCGTCTGCAAGATATTCCTAGACTCCTCTGAAGGTTCACAAGATAACTTGGTTTAGAGTAACAAAATAATATGTTAAACTTGGAAAGAATCCTTTAAAAGCATAATTAAGTCCAGGAGCTCTTCTCTAATGCGTCCTACCGCAACAGCTATCAGCTCCGCCCCCCTTGGAAGATAGTTTTTGATAGTATTAACTGTCCTTTTAAAGAGGTTAGGATAGTTCTAAGAATTTATCTTGTTACTAAAAAATTGTGTATTAAAAGTAAGTTACACTCAACTTTTACAATAATTTTTGTTCCACTTTTCAAGCCTGGTTTTAGTACCTCCATCATACTTAAAGGGACATGACACCCAACATTTTGCTTTCATGATTTAGAGAGAGCATACAATTTTTAACAACAAATGATCAAATTTGCATTATTCATTTAGTATCCTTTGTTGAAGGAGCAGTTATGCACTACTGTCTAGCTGAATAGATCAGGTGAGCTAATGACAAGAAGCATATACTGTATGTGCAGCCACCAATCAACAACTAGCGCCCAGTAGTGTATTGCTGCTCCTGTATGTAAGTATGCTTTTCTAACTATGGATATCAATAGAACAAAGTTAATTAGATAATAGAGAGAACAGTTTTAAATATCTTTCCAATTTACTTCTAAGTAGTAAATATGTAGTGTGAATAAAGTTAGTGGTTTGTCAAGAGACTGCTAGCGATATTGGGTGATAAGTTATGTAATAAATAAAGCCTGAGTGAAATACTGGATGTGCATCTGCATCTGTATAATAACACCCAGCTTTATACAAAGACACAGTAGTGACACTGGCTCATGGTTATAGCCAAAGGAGGGCTGGTTATAGGATCAGTGGTATCTGTATCAGGATAATAACACCCAGCACTATATAATTACACAGTAGTGACACTGGCACATGGGTATAGCCAGAGGAGGGTTGGTTATAGGATCAGTGGTATCTGCATCAGTATAATAACACCAAGCACTATAAAAAGACACAGTAGTGACACTGGCACATGGGTATAGCCAGATGAGGGCCGGATATAGGATCAGTGGTATCTGCATCAGTATAATAACACCAAGCACTATACAAAGACACAGTAGTGACACTGGCTCATGGGTATTGCCAGATGAGGGCTGGTTATAGGATCAGTGGTATCTGCATCAGTATAATAACACCCAGCACTATATAATGACACAGTAGTGACACTGGCACATGGGTATAGCTAGGGGAGGGCTGGTTATAGGATCAGTGGTATCTGCATCAGTATAATAACACCAAGCACTATACAAAGACACAGTAGTGACACTGGCTCATGGGTATAGCCAGATGAGGGCTGGTTATAGGATCAGTGGTATCTGCATCAGTATAATAACACCCAGCACTATATAATGACACAGTAGTGACACTGGCACATGGGTATAGCCAGATGAGGGTTGGTTATAGGATCAGTGGTATCTGCATCAGTATAATAACACCAAGCCCTATACAAAGACACAGTAGTGACACTGGCTCATGGGTATAGCCAGAGAAGGGCTGGTTATAGGGTCAGTGGTATCTGCATCAGTATAATAACACCCGGCGTTATATAATGACACAGTAGTGACACTGGCACATGCGTATAGCCAGACAAGGACTGGTTATAGGGTCAGTGGTATTTGCATCAGTATAATAACAACCAGCGCTATATAATGACACAGTAGTGACACTGGCACATGGGTATAGCCAGAGGAGGGCTGGTTATAGGGTCAGTGGTATCTGCATCAGTATAATAATACCCAGCGCTGTATAATGACACAGTAGTGACACTGGCACATGGGTATAGCCAGAGGAGGGCTGGTTATAGGATCAGTGGTATCTGTATCAGTATAATAACACCCAGAACTATATAATGACACAGTAGTGACACTGGCTCATGGGTTTAGCCAGATTTGGGCTGGTTATAGGTTCAGTGGTATCTGCATCAGTATATTAACACCCAGCACTATATAATGACACAGTAGTGACACTGGCTCATGGGTATAGCCAGAGGAAGGCTGGTTATAGGATCAGTGGTATCTGCATCAGTATAATAACACCTAGCACTATATAATGACACAGTAGTGACACTGGCTCATGGATATAGCCAGAGGAGGGCTGGTTATAGGATCAGTTGTGTCTGCATCAGTATAATAACACCTAGCACTATATAATGACACAGTAGTGACACTGGCACATGGGTATAGCCAGGGGAGGGCTGGTTATAGGGTCAGTGGTATCTGCATCAGTATAATAACACCCAGCACTATATAATGACACAGTAGTGACACTGGCACATGGGTATAGCCAGGGGAGGGCTGGTTATAGGGTCAGTAGTATCTGCATCAGTATAATAACACCCAGCACTATATAATGACACAGTAGTGACACTGGCACATGGGTATAGCCAGGGGAGGGCTGGTTATAGGGTCAGTAGTATCTGCATCAGTATAATAATACCCAGCACTATATAATGACACAGTAGTGACACTGGCACATGGGTATAGCCAGGGGAGGGCTGGTTATAGAATCAGTGGTATCTGCATCAGTATAATAACACCCAGCACTATATAATGACACAGTAGTAACACTGGCACATGGGTATAGCCAGGGGAGGGCTGGTTATAGTGTCAGTGGTATCTGCATCAGTATAATAACAACAAGAACTATATAATGAAAGTAGTGACACTGGCACATGGGTATAGCCAGAGGAGGGCTGGTTATAGGATCAGTGGTATCTGCATCAGTATAATAACACCCAGCACTATATAATGACACAGTAGTGACACTGGTACATGAGTATAGCCAGAGGAGGGCTGGTTATAGAGTCAGTGGTATCTGCATCAGTATAATAACACCAAGCACTATATAATGACACAGTAGTGACACTGGCACATGGGTATAGCCAGAGGAGGGCTGGTTATAGAATCAGTGGTATCTGCATCAGTATAATAACACCAAGCACTATAAAATAATGATTTTAATTTCAAAAGTACCTTGGTGTCCTTCACTAAGGTCTGTACATTGGAAAATGTCCGCCACAGCCTTTGTCTGTGCCTATCCCTGCTACACAGTGAAGGTTAGCTCAGAGCACAAGTTCATTTACAGCTGTCTCTAATTTGCCACAGCAAAGGAAACCTAAAACTATGACTTTCACCATGTGTATCTCTGAACTGTTCTTGATTTGCAAAGTCTTGTAAATTGTTCTAACAAAATGACAGTGTTACTTACTGTCTCAATAACATTATCTGAATAGTAAATAAGCTCAAGTTAATTTTGAAGATTTATTACCTATAAGCGAGGTTAGCCTTCCTGTAGAGCAGTGTTTCCCAAACCCAGTCCTCAGGACCCTTAACAGGCCAGATATTCATTATATCTTAAAGGGACACTGTACCCAAAATTTTTCTTTCGTGATTCAGATTGAGCATGAAATTTTAAGCAACTTTCTAATTTACTCCTATTATCAAATTTTCTTCATTCTCTTGGTATCTTTATTTGAAATGCAAGAATGTAAGTTTAGATTCCGGCCCATTTTTGGTGAACAACCTGGGTTGTCCTTGCTGATTGGTGGATAAATTCATCCACCAATAAAAAAGTGCTGTCCAGAGATCTGAAACAAAAAAAAAAGCTTAGATGCCTTCTTTTTCAACTAATGATAGCAAGAGAACAAAGAAAAATTGATAATAGGAGTAAATTAGAAAGTTGCTTACAATTGCATGCTCTTTCTGAATTACAAAAGAAAAAAATTGGGTACAGTGTCCCTTTAACTAGAGCACAGGGGAAATAATTAGTTCACCCATCAGCTGATCACTTCACCTGTGGTCTAGTTAAGATATAATAAATATGTGGCCTGTTAAGGGTCCTGATGACTGGAGTTGGGAAACACTGCTGTAGAGACTACAGCCACCTTGTAGGGCTGTGACAGGAAGTAATGAACCCTAAATCAGTTTAAAATTATGAATAAAACATATTGCAATAATTTCTATTAAAGGGACAGTCTACACCTTATAGATTAAGCTACAAATAAGCTCCTGCATCTCTTTATATATGATGCAGCAGAAACAGTAAAACATATTTTAAAATTAATATTGTTTCTAGCCACTTTGAAATGGCTGCCAATCTCTGCCCACTGATGGCATAAAGATCTGGGCTGCCTATGGAGTCCAATCACAAAAGGCTCACAAGTTAGGTTCAACAGACTGTCAATGCTATTCAGGAGAGTGCCTAGATGAAGCCTAGATTCTGATGTCATCAGTGGGCGGAGATTGGCAGCCATTTCAAAGTGGGCAGAAATAATATTTATTTTAAAATAACTTTTTTTACTGTTTCTGCTGCATGATATAGAAAGGGGTGCAAGAGGCTATTTGCAGCTTTATCTAAGGTAATACTTTAAGATGACCAAGGCATAGACTGTCCCTTTAAAAAAGGACAGCAGCTGAAGTATAACTGTTTACAGAGCACTTACTCTGATGAGCTGAAGAAATTTTGAGGTAAAATAGCTTCCCTTTATATATAGAAATGCTCAGGTGATATTTGTATGTTATGCTACATCACTTTCCAGAGATTAACCATATGAGTATTATGTCACTTTAAGTACAACCCACTTCTAAGTGCTTTATTATTATTTTTTTACAACAATGAAAAAAACTGTTTAATACTCTGCAGGTGACAATGCCCTTTTTATTGCTCTAAATGCAGAGTTTGACAAATAAGTGTTCCTGTTAATTAGATTAGATGTAACTTCCTTCCTTAAAATCTTTTAATAAGTATTTTAATGTGTGGAATTTGTGTTGGAGTGAGGAGGAGGGATTAACATTGAGCTGGCTCTGGTCTCAGAGGATATGACTCAAGCAGTCACTATCTCAACCACAGAGCCATTTACTCCATACAAACAACCTGTTCTGCTGCCAAGTACACAATTTTACAGTGTCAAAGATGCATATTGGTCTTTCTCAGCCAGAAATCAACAGTACAGTTCCTATATAAATGACTGATGCTTAATGGAGAATGCTGAGCATGCTAGATATATTGCAATGTTCTCTTTTTCCTGAATACAAACATACTGTTGTGTGCTAGATAGTAGTACCTATTTCTAGTCCTCATTAGACTTCATTAGAAGAGCTGCTATTTGAAATATTAGAAAAGATAGAAATATTGTCCCCATTTATAAAGCTGCATAAGCAGCTTTGGGGCAGTTTCAGTGCAGTCTCACCAAAGTTAAAGGGACACTGAACCCAAATTTTTTCTTTTGTAATTCAGATAGAGCATGCAATTTTAAGCAACTTTCTAATTTACTCCTATTTTCAAATTTTCTTCGTTCTCTTGCTATCATTATTTGAAAAAGAAGGCATCTAAGCTTTTTTTTGGTTTTAGTACTCTGGACAGCACTTTTTTATTTGTGGATGAATTTATCTACCAATCAGCAAGGACAACCCAGGTTGTTCACCAAAAATGGGCCGGCATCTAAACTTACATTTTTGCATTTCAAATAAAGATACCAAGAGAATGAAGAAAATTTGATAATAGGAGTAAATTAGAAAGTTGCTTAAAATTTCATGCTCAATCTGAATCACGAAAGAAAATTTTGGTTACAGTGTCCCTTTAAGTAGCAGTCATATAATCGCTGCCTTGTAAGTTCTTCTCAACCTCAGAGGTTGTGAACATCAGACAACCAGAACTTATTCATTGTTTGAAAGCAGGGGGCAGGGTTGACCAAGTGATTGCTTGTGCAATCCTAAACTCCAGCAGCCGATATTGCTCTAGAGATGCCACATGTCTCCATGAAGATTAATAAATGGGAGCCTATGTATACAATATAAAATGAAAATGTATTTGAACACATACACACAAACACGAAACTGAAAATTAAATAATTTTCCTGGCTTTTACCATACCGCCAAAAATTTGCCAGGGCTTTTCCAGACAAAAAGGTTAGGGGTCTTGTGAGTGGAAGCCCACCAATGTTCTGTGGGTGGGCTGCACCTGGAGTGGCCACAGCTGTGTTGTGGGAGTGGTGTGGTGTGTAATGGATTTGCCTGGGCCGATACAAGTTTTCATCATTCTGAATGTGGTATACTTATAATATTATTGCGTACCTCATTGTAACAAACGTGTTCTATATTAATAACAAATTTGTTACAGTGCAGTCGTAATATTATAACACAATTGTGGTTGCACGATAAATAAGCGTTCCACTTGTAATCTAACCCCTAATGTTTATTGTCTCTTAAAAAATAATAATAAAATTGTTAAAAATGTGTAGTTTTGCTTATTTTTAAAAAACATTGTGCTGATTTTCAGACTTCTAACCAAGCCCTGAAGTTTTTGATGTATACTGATGTATACAGACTTCTACTTGTTCTTTTCATATGCAGGGGAGGGGGAGGTTCTGATCTTCTTGCTTTCTCAGTCCATTTCACTTGGTGTCCCAGCCTAATCTCATCAGCAGTGCTAAATTGGTAGCTTCTAAGTAAATTTTTAAAAGTTTTTGTAACTACATCTTTATAGATATATCTGTGCATATTCTTGTTTATAGTAGTGTCTATTACATGCAGTTATATGAACATTGGTGTAAACTGTCCCTTTAAATATACTATTTTTGGGCATATCTTTCACCTAGGATTGATTGTTTCTATACTAAACACTGCCAAATAAAACTATTTTTTTGTTTTAAAAAAAATGACTGGTTACATTTACAATAATTATCCTGAAGTGACTCGAAATCATTTTGTATAATTTTTTTATGCATTCAGTGACACATTATAACACTTTCCATTTATTTAAGGAATACAATTTATTTGTCCCTAAGTAATCTCAGATATGTTTGTGAAAGCTCATTTTTCTTATTTTCCTATACTCTTTGACGCCCAGCTTTGATGGAATCCAGAAAGCTCTGTTGACTTTATAGTCTGAAAATCAATGCAAGAAACCTGCTTCAATCTATAAATGTTGTCTTTTAAGTTTCTCTGTCAACAATTTTTATTAAATGTCTCATTTGGTGATTTAATCTAAAATCTTATTTTCAGCAACTTCTTCATGTAATGGATTAATTTCAAGGTGGCTTTTCACATTAAAATGCAATTTGATCATTTTAAGAATGAGGGAAGGGAAAAGTTATATTTTAATTACTACAATGTCACAAAAGCTAGAGTGACATTTGAATAAATCAATCAGAGGAAAGGATTTCCAGAAAGGGAGAATTTAAGATTTCTCATTTGATGCTTATTTTATTATAAAATGTTTGCTAAAAAAAATATTATCTTCTTCAGTGCTGAACTATTTTATACACTGGTCCTTAAAGGGACAGTAAAGTCAAAATTAGACATTCATGATTTAGACAGAGTGTACAATTTAAAATAACTTTCCAATTTGCTTCTATTATTTAATTTGCTTCATTCTCTTGTTATCCTTTGTTGAAAGGTTTATCTAGGTAAGATCAGAAGCAGCAGAGAACTTAAACCTAAATCATGAAAGAAAAATGTTGGGTTTCATGTCCCTTTAATTTGTTTGTAGGCTTTTGCATACATTGCATTTACACATCAGTTTCAATGCTTTATCTGTTTGTTACCCTAACAAATCATATGGTTTTTTTTTCTGTACACCAAACATTAATTTGTAAAAATACCCAAATATGGGAAAAAAAGCCAGAATATGAAACAAAGAAGGGCTATTGTGTATAGTGAACATAGTGATCAACAGCATGGGTATCATTATTTCCTAAACATTTCATTCACGTTTCTATCATTTCACCCAAACAGCCAAAGGTAAAATATAGGATTGTACCTATGTATTTCAATAAAAAATACTGTTTCAATAACAGAAAAAAATACCTTTGTGGCATTTTGCAATCTATGGCAAACATGAATAGGAATAAAACTATTTTATATTAGGTACATTTAAAGGGACAATAAACACTAAATAAATGCTAGATAGAATGATGCATTCAAAGAAAAGATTAGTCTGAGAATAACATGTAGATGTATTTTTTAAAGTTTCATTAGCTGTTTAAATATTGAAAAAATAAGTGTAAACTTTTAGTCTCTATAAAACAATGGGAGCTGCCATGTTGTAAATTAGGTTACCTTCTATACTTTGGCCAATTAGGGAGAGTTATAAATAGGTCACTAGAGTGTGCAGCGGATGAGGCAGAATTATCAGTTTTGCGGACCTGATCTGACAGTGCGGATCAGGTCCGCAAGACCTCGCTGCATGCGGAGAGCAATACGCTCTCTGTATTCAGCATTGCACCAGCAGCTCACAAGAGCTGCTGGTGCAACGCCGCCCCCTGAAGACTCGCCAGAAACACGGGGCGTCAAGCTCCATTTGGAGCTTGATACATAGGCCCCAATGGCTGTGTGGAATATAACAGTGCTCTGCACTTACATTTCTAACACAAAATGAAAATCTCACAATTTCAGAATGGAATTACAGGAAAAGGGGACAAAATAAATCATGAAAGTATATTGTAGAGTTATTTTTTATATATACATTTATTATTATTTAATATTACCATCTCAAAGTGTTTAATGTCCCTTTAAACTAACTAAATTTCTGTTTTTTTGTTTTTACAATGTATGCAAGTTCCTATGCCTGTCCAAACTTATTTAGAGTAGTAAAAATAATTTAAATATAAAACATTGAACATAAAATAATTACATGAAAATAATCAATTTCATAAAATGCATTTTATTTTTTTTCTTAAGATACGTTAGCCCCAGAGCTAATCATGAGGCATATACATAGGTCATTGGGAGGGGCTACAACTGGCCACCGCAAAGCAGCACATAGTATTTTGGCCTCCTTTTTGCATTTAATGTTAATTTTAAATACATGTTCAAATAAGAATAGTTCCTATTTGCCGTGGGTTAAAGTGATGGTAAACTTTAAATGTTTTAAAAGCAGGTTCGGAATCTAAGCAATATTTTACAGGGACTTCAATTGATCACTTCTGATGAGCTACAATTTACCTTTTAATCTAGCCTTGCCATTGTAATACCCTGTGCTCTGGGTGGGCCTCTGTCCGCCCACTTAAAAACTAATATTTTTTGTGAGTTAAAAGTTTGAACTTTCCTCCAAGCAGCGGTCTAGCCTTATGGCACTTTTCTTGTAGCTTAAGCTCACCAAAAATATTCATTTTGAAGTTTGTGGCCGGAGCGTGTGGTATTAGAATGACTCGGCTAGATTAAAGGGACAGTCTAGTCAAAATTAAACTTTCACGATTCAGATAGAGCATGCAATTTTAAACAACTTTCCAATTTACTTTTATCATCAAATTTGCTTTGTTCTCTTGGTATTCTTAGTTGGAAGCTAAACCTAGATAGGCTCAAATGCTAATTTCTAATCCCTTCAAGGCCGCCTCTTATCTGAGTGCATTTGACAGTTTTTCACAGCTAGAGAGCATTAGTTCATTTGTGCCATATATATAACATTATGCTCAATTCCGTGGAGTTACCTAGGGTCAGCACTGATTGACTAAAATGCAAGTCTGTCAAAAGAACTGAAACAAGGGGGCAGTCTGCAGATACAAGGTTATCACAGAAGTAAAAATTATATTAATATAACTGCGTTGGTTATGCAAAACTGGGAAATGGGTAATCTTTTTAAACAATAAATATTCTCGAGTAGACTGTCCCTTTAAAAAGTAAGTTACATCCCTGTAAAATATCGCTTAGACTCTGGACCTGATTTACAAACATGTTAAGTTTACCATCACTTTAATGTACCAGTGCTTTTACACTTAGAACTATTGTAGCTGATACACATGAGAGTATCACTGTCCCACTCCTGCCTGGATAAGAGTTTGGATACAATGTTTTACACTATGAAAGTTTTTCCCTTCTTTGTTTCCTTTTAAGAACATTTTGTTACCAGTTTGGATTTGGACACAGTCTGGAAATAAACAAGACTGACTTCTATAACCAAATAATTTGTTTGGTAATACTTATTGTCTTATGTGCATAGTGTTAATAAGGTAACAACATTTTATTCATATTTTTTTTTTTAGCACTGATATTGTGGTATTGTTAATTTATAACAAGAGGCATATGTGTGTAGCCACCAATCACAAGCTAGCTTCTATTAGTGAATTGCTGCTCCTGAGCCTACCTAAGTATGCTCTTCAAGAAAGCATACCAGTGAGAATTTGATAACAAAAGTATATTGATAGTGGAGTCAGGAACAAAATCCTCCTCCCTGGGGAAAGCAGGTAAATTATCACTGGTAGACTGGGTGAAGTGTGTATCCTCCATTCTGATGACCTGATAGATTTGCTGGTTAATCTCAATCTCTATTTGAGACATAATATCCACTGCAAGGCAGTGATTAAACTATAAATGTATTTCTTATCTTCAGAAATCAGATAAGATGTTAACAGGATGAAACAGCGCTGAGAGACATCATTCAGTGGAACAAAGGCAGATGCTGTATCAAACTTCTATCTGAGATGTTGACTAAAACAGTCCTGCCCCCTCTGAGCAATTCTAATCATTAAAATACAGTTTAGCAGGTGTGTCTAAAGTTATGTCAATCATATTATTTTATTTAGCAAACATTTAGCAAAAATAAGAGTGTTCTCATAACAAACGAATATTCTCACACTACTGCGGTAGCACTATTCTTTTGGAATGTGACATCCCACTCTTTCTAGATAATAACACTGCTTGAGAAAAAACCCCAAAGAGTGAAATACAAGTGCAACATTTCTTAAAGGCATTTCTCTTAAAGGCATGTGCTTTTATGTGAAATATATATATATATATATATATATATATATATATATATATATATATATATATATATATATATACAGTATATATGTAGTCTAAAAAGCAAAGTTTTACTATAAACTGCAAATACGTTAATGTTTGCTTAATTATTTGTGCATGGAATCTTGAAA
Source organism: Bombina bombina (assembly GCF_027579735.1). Classification (NCBI taxonomy): domain Eukaryota; kingdom Metazoa; phylum Chordata; class Amphibia; order Anura; family Bombinatoridae; genus Bombina; species Bombina bombina. The sequence goes on from NC_069504.1 coordinate 655,755,102, forward strand.
CGTTTCCAATCCCTTACAGATAAAAATCCCCAAATCCATGGAGACTACCACGGTTGAAGCCCAGCATTGGTAATCTCCCGCATTCTCTCATTAAAGGCTAGATTACGAGTGGAACACTATTTATTGCTCCTGCTCTCTCGTTTAAGTTGCTAGAAGTAAGCTTTTTGCGCTTGTCAGGTAGCACACATATTACAAGTTGAAAGTAATTTTTTTTTGCACGAGCACTAACCTGACTCATGCAAAAAGATAATTTCATTTAGAGATCAAATCTGAGAATGCAATGTGATAAGGCTCTTTTGAAGTGACCTCCTCACCATTTAGACAACTGTCTATTTCCCTTTGTTCTTTGAGACATCATGTCTGTGATGTGTATCTGACAACAAGGGGGTCTGGGTCAAAAGTCTGTGTCAGAATTTTAATAAGATAATAGATTTTTACATCCAAGAATTTTTCATACAAATGAAACATTAATCAATATGATATAGATATATTTTACAGTGTCACTCACAATTTACCTGACACTTGCAACATGCAAGCTACTTCCGAAGCACGCAAAGAGCCATAATAAACCACACTGAATAATGCAAGCTTATATAGGGCACACTGAAGTATCCATTTTTTTGATGATGTAGTGGATTCTCATTGGTCAGTTAGGTCTGCAAAAAGTCTGCTAGAAAACATGAAATTCAGCATAAATTCATAATGCCCTTAATGAACATATATTTAGGGTTTTACCTTAAAAATGTATATGGCCTGGAAATTTTGTATTTTAAAACTGAATTGACATCAATACAAATTGATTTGTATATCTAATGGAATAATATGCTTTACATTAATCTTTTGATGGATTTTGAGGGACACCATTTGTTAAAAAGCTAAATACTTAGGATGGATTGTACACCAGTCTTGTCCTCTTAATGTGCTTTTTTGATTCCCTATGTGAAAACGTTTTAACAAAAGATAGCAAAGAGAAAGAGGTAAAAGCACATCTATACACTCAGATAGAGGTTTAAATAAAGAGCCAATGCCTGAGACAATGGTAAGCCCAGGCAGATTTTTCAGTCTCTTATGAGCCTTGGGCAAATAATGCAAAATGGGAACAACTGGAACATCTGGAATCAAACAACCTGTTCAGTGATTAAAAATCCAAAGATACAGCCTCTCCAACTAACCTTTCAAGTTTACATTTACATTTCAAAGTTGGATTAAACTCAACTTTATATATACAGTGGGGCAAAAAAGTCAGCCACCAATTGTGCAAGTTCTCCCACTTAAGAAGATGAGAGAGGCCTGTAATTTTCATCATAGGTATACCTCAACTATGAGAGACAAAATGTGGAAACAAATCCAGACAATCACATTGTCTGATTTGGAAAGAATTTATTTGCAAATAAGTATTTGGTCAATATCAAAAGTTCATCTCAATACTTTGTTATATATCCTTTGTTGGGAATGACAGAGGTCAAAACATTTTCTGTAAGTCTTCACAAGGTTTTCACACACTGTTGCTGGTACGTTGGCCCATTCCCGCATGCAGATCTCCTCTAGAGCAGTGATGCAACACAGACTTTCGACTCCCTCCAAAGGTTTTCTATGGGGTTGAGATCATAAGACTGGCTAGGCCACTCCAGGACATTGAAATGCTTCTTACGAAGCCACTCCTTCATTGCTCGGGCGGTGTGTTTGGGATCATTGTCATGCTGAAAGACCCAGCCACGTTTCATCTTCAATGCCCTTGCTGATGGAAGGAGGTTTGCACTCAAAATCTCACGATACATGGCCCCATTTATTCTTTCATGTACACGGATCAGTTGTCCTGTTCCCTTTGCAGAGAAACAGCCCAAAATCATGATGTTGCCACCCCCATGCTTCATAGTAGGTATGGTGTTCTTTGGTTGCAACTCAGCATTCTCTCTCCTCCAAACACGACGAGTTGTGTTTCTACCAAACAGTTCTACTTTGGTTTCATCTGACCATATGACATTCTCCCAATCCGCTTCTGGATCATCCAAATGCTCTGTAGCATACTTCAGATGGGCCCGGACATGTACTGGCTTAAGCAGGAGAACACGTCTGACACTGCAGGATCTGAGTCCCTGGTGGCGTAGTGTGTTACTGATGGTAGCCTTTGTTTAGTTGGTCCCAGCTTTCTGCAGGTCATTCACTAGGTCCCCCCGTGTGGTTCTGGGATGTTTGCTCACCGTTCTTGTGATCATTTTGACCCCACGGGGTGAGATCTTGTGTGGAGCCCCAGATCGAGGGAGATTATCAGTGGTCTTGTATGTCTTCCATTTTCTAATTATTGCTCCCACAGTTGATTTCTTCACACCAAGCTGCTTGCCTATTGCAGATTCAGTCTTCCCAGCCTGGTGCAGGTCTACAATTTTGTTTCTGGTGTCCTTCGACAGCTCTTTGGTCTTCACCATAGTGGAGTTTGGAGTGTGACTGTTTGAGGTTGTGGACAGGTGTCTTTTATACTGATAACAAGTTCAAACAGGTGCCATTAATACAGGTAATGAGTGGAGGACAGAGGAGCCTCTTAAAGAAGAAGATACAGGTCTGTGAGAGCCAGAAATCTTGCTTGTTTGTAAGTGACCAAATACTTATTTTCCACCATAATATGCAAATAAATTATTTCCAAATCAGACAATGTGATTGTCTGGATTTGTTTCCACATTTTGTCTCTCATAGTTGAGGTATAGCTATGATGAAAATTACAGGCCTCCCTCATCTTCTTAAGTGGGAGAACTTGCACAATTGGTGGCTGACTAAATACTTTTTTGCCCCACTGTATGTTGTGGGATCAGACAATTCTTACTCTGCTTCAGCAATATAATCCTAAATGATGAGTGCTACAACACTTCCTCCCATATTAGAATTTACTTCTCAACATATCAATGGATTCAATCTCATTATTTGACAAATTAGATCTAATAACATGATCAAGAAATTCAATTTCTAACAGTATTTTTGTGAAAGTCATTAATGTAATGGCCTCTAGACTGAATAGGATAAAAGACTTAAGTAGATGCGGCTGGCAAATTAATATTAGTAACAGGATACCCATTCTCAATATTACATTGCTCAGATACAATCTCAAGGGCTTTCAAATAACAATAGTCTTAAAATAAATCTAATCTGAGAGATGTATAACACCAATCCCTATTATGCTCACTTCTCTCTGTGTAAAATGTTTGTTCTTTCTTCTCAACCTTCGAACTGTCCTTATAAAGGGACAAATGTATTGTACTTTGAATGACCCACTTGACATTCTAATGATGTCATGAGTTCCAGATTTCAAGAAACAACTTCCAAATAAACAGAGGATTTAGGCCAGTTTATTTGAATATATTTAATCTTTTTTGGTTGGTATTTATAAATCCCCTATAAAATATTGACCAATTATAAACTTTGATTCATAGTCCAGATAAACTATATTAAATTTGGACCCTTTTCTTTTAGCAATATCAGCATCCATCTTTAAAATACGTTGTTTCATTTGATCTTTCAAAGGCTCATAAGCGCTTTCAGTTTTAAATGTTTTCAATTCCAATATTTTTTTTTCATTTAGTCAAACACTTTTCCTTTGTTTATCGTTAACCAAAATATTTATCAGTGTCTTTAAGCAAATAGACAGAACATTTTTCTATCCTTTAAAATATCTTGATCTTCAATTTCATAATTTGGATATTTATTAAAACTTAAATCCCTTGGTATTCTCTTACACTTTATATAATGATAAAAAGTCACTGGGTACCATATCAATTTTAGATGAGACATTATCAGTTTCTCCAATAATATGAACTATGATTTATAGGGGTCTATTTATCAAGCTTCGAACTGAGCTTGATTCCCCGTGTTTCTGGCGAGCCTTCAGGGTCACCAGAAACACAAGTTATGAAGCAGCGGCGGACAGAAATCAACCCGATCGAATATGATCGGGTTGATTGATACCTCCTGCTAGCGGAGAATCTGCAGGGGGCGGTATTGCACCAGAAGTTCACCAGAACTGCTGGTGCACTGATAAATGCCGACAGCGTATCCTGTCGGCATTTATCGATGTGCGGTGTACATGGTTCGCTATAGCAGATTATGTCCGTCCGCACAATGAAAAATGGACCCCCATAATCTTCTGTTGCCTGATTAAAATCTATTAAAAAAATTGCTTCCTCAACTGATATTAAAGAAGGAACTAGTTAATTGCAAATTTTCACTCTGCATCTTCTAGAGTCCAAGTGGCACTGACACATTGCGGAACTGACACATTAGTACTTAAACTTGAGTAGGATATTTATTTTTTGATTAATTAATACTTTTTTCCAAAATCTGCAATATGTTCTGCTAGTTTGTCCAAAATAATGCTTTTGTTAACAGGAATTTTAATCAAATCATTGGTTTTAATTGTGTTACATTGTAGATGTTTGTAGCTTTACATTTGTTTTTCAATTTGATTGGTGACCTTTAAATAGGATATGATGTCATGGATAAAATATTTATTAGTAAGGGCTAGTGTTGCATGAAACATGTTAGATTGTCAAGCATGTCCCTACATGTTCTCTATTTTTTAACCTGACTTAATAAATATATATATATATATATATTTTGCTTTTTTGTAACCCCCTGTGCCAGAAATCTTTGCATTTAGCATGGTCTGGCTGATCCCACTTCCTGTTGCATCCTGGGGTATTATGGGTGTTGTAGTCTAATCTTCATTACTGCTAATGCACAGTGTCAGTGCTGTTTAAAGCCTGGAGAGGCAGGAGCCTTGCTTTGGTGCATTTGAATTTCCATGCAATAAAATATTTTATTGTATGTAGAAAACATACTAAATACTTTTTCATACAAAACAATGGCATAGATTTAAAAAACAAAAACAAATTGAAACTGATATCAACATAAAGATTTTTACCCACATCTTGTCACAACTACAAATTGCAAATGAATTTCCATTATAATCAATGAAGCAGCAGCTATCTTAACCATTCACTTCTCTGTGCGTAGAATGAGCTTCGCTGTGAAGGATACCAGTAGCACAAAACAAATTCATTAAATAAAAAACCTGTCTCTATGAAACAGCCCAGTCTAACATATGCATAAAAGAAAACTTAAAAACCGTTAAAGAGAAATAAAAGAAAAATATAAACAATCTGTCATCATTGAAATAACCATGAAATACTCATTTTTTTTTTATCAATTCCAGTCATCAAGGCACACTAATGGGCCAGGTTTTAATGATATCTGAACTAGAGCACAAATTAAATAATTAGCTGATCAGTAACCATGGTTACTTCTAACTTGATCTCATCCATCAGCTGATTATTATTATTGCTCCATTTCAGATACAATGAAAATCTGGCCCGCTGGTTTGTCCTGAGGACTGGAAGTGAAAAATACTGCTCTAGAATACCCCATGGCCCATGGCCAAAGCATTTTGTTGTGTCCAGTAAGGCTACTTTATTTTAGCAGAATAGACATACAGATATTTTACAATCTAAGGGTTACAGATGTAATTATTGTTTTCCAATACTGTAAACAGTTCATGTTTAATGTGCAAGATATAATGTATTGGGCACCTTACACAACTGTAGATGAAACTGTCAGGAATGGCCACTTATCAAATGCTGGTAAATATAGATGAAACAATGTTTAATACATTTAATTCATTATCTTGCCTTTACAAAGAGGTCCCTTGGCACTCTAGCTAGCTAATGTGCAATATTAGCTACAAACAGTATGAAAGAGTTCAATATTCCACCATAGGCATCCACAGCAATGTTTCAGAGGGCAGCAAAATTAGAACAGAGCACTCCGGAGCGTATCTGCCCTCGGGCGAACTCGGAACATGCTTCGGCATTCTGTCCATCAGCCAAATGTCTGTCGGACAGAATGCTGTCGGCAAAATGTCTATCGGCATTTTGTCAGAGCACCGTAGCAACTACTACTACAGTAGAGAATGGCTTGTACTGTGGCAGCCTCTGTCTATGAATGCAATTGATTTTGCAACTATTATATATTCTAATATATCTAAATATGTCTCCAAAAATGTTTTTAAAATGAGAGCTAGTTTAGAATAATTTAATAATTCTTAATCAATTTGAGTGATATCACTTATTGACATCAATAAAATGTGTTTGTTGCATTTTCTGTTCTAATTAGAGTATTGATTGACTTTTGGTTTGTGATTTATAAATCTTTTTAACTCCTTTAATTATAAAACAAGAATTAAAGGTTTCAGCAAGATGTTGAATGCTTGAGCATTTTCAATTCATAGTAAATTCAATATACTTTTATAATTTGCTTAGGAGATTAAAAAAGTAATAAAAAACCCCTAGCACTGAAGTTAATACATGCTCAGGCTGCCCAGCTATAATTCAGTGCTGGCTTATAACTGACTCCTGACTTATGCCTGCTGTCAGTATCCCATTCTGCCTACTGCATGATTTTCATTATAACTAGACCGATCATCACAACAAAACAAAGTTTGCTTAGGTTAAAAGGATTTTTTCGAAAGAAAACTGAAAAGGAGATTTTAGTGAACCCCATAAACTGTAGCTTGATATTCAAACATAATTTATCAACAAAGATTAAATGAATGGATAATAAAATGTATTAATAATACTTATTTATTGTTACTTCTGCTAAAACTCTAATATACTTAAAGGACCAGTACTTAAAGGACCAGTAAATAAAATAGATTTGTATAATCAACAAAGTCATGATAAAAAGCACTTAGACATAACTTTGAAATTTGTGAAATTTAGACTATTTCCACCCCCCCCGTATCATGTGACAGCTACAAATGCATATACGTATTTTCTGAGATTCATGCACATGCTCAGTAGGAACTGGTGACTCAAAAAGTGTAAATACAAAAAGACTGTGCACATTTTGTTAATGGAAGTAAATTGGAAAGTTGTTTAACTTTGCTGCTCTAGCTGAATCATGAAGTTTAATTTTAACTGGATGTCCCTTTAAAAATAATGGCCTTTCCATGAAATAAACACAAAATACTAAAATATAATTTGCATAATAATGTATGTCTTTATGTAATGGATATAGTTTAATATTTACTGTCCAAAGACAAGAACAAAAATAACAACAATTATATGAATTTCTATTTCTAATGAGAACTCTCCATGTTTTGAAAAAGAGAATGGGTGGCATAATAGATGTGAATATGATATGCAACAATAAACACGGGATGTAGTCCAAATCCCCTAAACTACTATTTTTTTTATTCCTACACACAACCATCCTAAACTACAAGTCTTAAGACTGCAGTAACCAATATTAATGTTCTATCAGTAGATTGTTTTCCTTATATACAAATATTTGCAGACAATAGATGCTGATTGCTGAATAACGGGGAATATTCAGTAACAGCACATATTTCTGGTGTCATTTGCATATAGTCCTGCTTCTTATTTATATATATATATATATGTATATGTAAAAAAAATAAAAAGAGGGTTGAGATCCAGAAATTATTATTTCATATTGTTTTATATTATTTAAAGGTGGGTAAATAATGTAGTAATACATAAATACAATGTAGTGCTATGCTTTCTATTTCTAGGAGGTATGATGTCATGTTGCATGCTTTTTGACAGCATTTTCCTTTCTTACACTTAAAGGGACAGTCTACACCAGAATTTTTATTGTTTTAAAAGATAGATAATCAGTTTATTATCCATTCCCTAGTTTTGCATAACCAACACAGTTATGTAAATACACTTTTTACCTCTTTGATTACCTTGTATCTAAGCCTATGCAAACTGCCCCCTTATTTCAGCTCTTTTGACAAACTTGCATTTAAGCCAATCAGTGCTGACTCCTAGGTAACTCCACGTGCGTGAGCACAGTGTTATCTATATGACACACATGAACTAACACCCTCTAGTTGGGAAAAACTGCCAACGTACATTTAGATAAGAGGCGGCCTTCAAGGTCTAAGAATTTAGCATATGAACCTCCTAGGTTTAGCTTTCAACTAAGAATACCAAGAGAACAAAGCAAAATTGGTGATAAAACTAAATTGAAAAGTTGTTTAAAATTACATGCCCTATCTGAATCATGAAAGTTTATTTTGGACTAGACTGTCCCTTTAATAGCAAGTGTTTTTAAAAGGTAGAGTGCGATCTGCTAGTAGATTTGTGAGTGCTGACAAATAGATCACAAGACTATTGTTGGGCATCCCATTCTTTCCCCAAGAAAAGTGATACTATAGTCACAAGTTAAATTAAATTTAAAAATGTGTTTTGCAGAAATATATTCTGCACCAATACAGGGGTCTCATTAGGTGATTCAGCCCAAGAATATCAGTCCCTGTGTTAAAAGGAACAACCATCATAAAATTGATCATTATAGCACTAAATATGGATACTCTTGCTTTTAAGGGGTTTGAACTATTTGGAACTATTGTGATTATAAAACAAGTATAGCTGTTGGCCATTTTATATTAGAACACTAATGACTGCTACTTGTGTCCCTCCTGTTCTCTGCTGTCTGTGTACTGGCTCATCATTGCTACTTGTATTTCTGCTGGTTATTCCTTCTCAATGTATACTGCTGATCATTGCTACCTGTGTCCCTGCTGGTCTCTACTGCCTGTGTACCTGCTGATCATTGCTACTTGTGTCCCTCCTGGTCTCTACGGCCTGTGTACCTGCTGATCATTGCTACTTGTGTTCCTCCATGACTCTACTGCCTGTGTACCTGCTGATCATTGCTACTTGTGTTCTTCCTGGTCTCTACTGCCTGTGTACCTGCTGATCATTGCTACTTGTGTTCCTCCTGGTCTCTACTACCTGTGTACCTGCTGATCATTGCTACTTGTGTACCTCCTGGTCTCTACTGCCTGTGTACCTGCTGATCATTGCTACTTGTGTTCCTCTTGGTCTCTACTGCCCGTGTACCTGCTGATCATTGCTACTTGTGTTCCTCCATGTCTCTACTGCCTGTGTACCTGCTGATCATTGCTACTTGTGTTCCTCCTGGTCTCTACTGCCTGTGTACCTGCTGATCATTGTTACTTGTGTTCCTCCTGGTCTCTACTGCCTGTGTACCTGCTGATCATTGCTACTTGTGTTCCTCCTGGTCTCTGCTGCCTGTGTACCTGCTGATCTTTGCTACTTGTGTTCCTCCTGGTCTCTACTGCCTGTGTACATGCTTATCATTGCTACTTGTGTTCCTCTTGGTCTCTACTGCCTGTGTACCTGCTGATCATTGCTACTTGTGTTCCTCCTGGTCTCTACTGCCTGTGTACTTGCTGATCATTGCTACTTGTGTTCCTCCTGGTCTCTGCTGCCTGTGTACCTGCTGATCATTGCTACTTATGTTCCTCCTGGTCTCTGCTGCCTGTGTACCTGCTGATCATTGCTACTTGTGATCCTCCTGGTCTCTGCTGCCTGTGTGCCTGCTACTCATTGCTACTTGTGATCCTCCTGGTCTCTGCTGCCTGTGTACCTGCTGATCATTTCTACTTGTGTTCCTCCTGGTCTCTGTTGCCTGTGTACCTGCTGAACATTGCTACTTGTGATCCTCCTTGTCTCTGCTGCCTGTGTGCCTGCTGATCATTGCTACTTGTGATCCTCTTGGTCTCTGCTGCCTGTGTACCTGCTGATCATTGCTACTTGTGATCCTTCTGGTCTCTGCTGCCTGTGTACCTGCTGATCATTGCTACTTGTGTTCCTCTTGGTCTCTGCTGCCTGTGTACCTGCTGATCATTGCTACTTGTGTTCCTCCTGGTCTCTACTGCCTGTGTACCTGCTGATCATTGCTACTTGTGTTCCTCCTGGTCTCTGCTGCCTGTGTACCTGCTGATCCTTGCTACTTGTGTTCCTCCTGGTCTCTGCTGCCTATGTACCTGCTGATCATTGCTACTTGTGTTCCTCCTGGTCTCTACTGCCTGTGTACCTGCTGATCGTTGCTACTTGTGTTCCTCCTGGTCTCTGCTGCCTGTGTACCTGCTGATCATTGCTACTTGTGATCCTCCTTGTCACTGCTGCCTGTGTGCCTGCTGATCATTGCTATTTGTGTTTCTGCTGGGCTGGTTATTCCTTCTAGATGTAATCCTGCTGATCATTGCTAACCGTGTCCCTGCTGGTCTCTACTGTTTATGAATCCTGCATGCTGCCTGTGCCTGTGTACCCTGCTGATTTTGTTAACCCGTATTCTTCCTAGTCTCTACAGATTGTGTGTATCCTAATACCTTTTCCACTTGTCTCTCTGAAAGTTACTGCTTTTTATGCATTCTGCTAGCCATTGCAACCTATAAACCTAATGGTCTCTGTTGCTAGTGTATCTAACTTACCATTGCCACCAGAGTTACGCCAGTCATTATATCTTATGTTCCTGTTCTTCATGTCATTGGTGTTCCTGTATACTATTGCTATCTGAACTCCTGCCAAATGTTCCTGCTTGAAAAAATCTATCCATCCATCCATCTATCTATCTATCTATCTATCTATCTATCTATCTATCTATCTATCTATCTATCTATCTATCTATCTATCTATCTATCTATCTATCTATCTATCTATCTATCTATCTATCTATCTATCTATCTATCTATCTATCTATCTATCTATCTAGCTATCTATCTATCTATCTTTCTAACTATCTATCTATCTATCTATCTATCTATCTATCTATCTATCTATCTATCTATCTACCTTTGTATCTATCTGTCTTTGTAATGTCTTGTCAATGCATGGGCATTTAGGTAGCAAATCTATTTATTTATTTGGTAATTTAACTTCAGATCCTAATATCAAAGTCTGCATCAGGTTGCCTTTGTTCCACATTAACAGACGACAAATGTTGTTCACTACTGGAGTTTTGAATTACATTTTTTTTAAATAAAAATAATACTTTGTTTTCAATCACAGAGCCAATTAATCCTATAGCAAGAACACCTCTCGTCTGGGAAAATTGAGAGAGTGAAGCGAGGAGACCTGCTGAGCATAATGAATATTCAAACTTTAAACAGCTTCGCTTGTAATTCTGCGGGGCGGTAAATGAATATGTTTATGATGTTACATTTCTGCCTTGTAATATAATATTTTGGTTTGCTCTGTAGCAGAGCATGGATAATACATAGCAGTCACAGCTAATTAGAAGTAAGATGCCATTAAATATGTTTTGTGTGTACTTTATTCATACTTTGTTAAAATGTCAATACGTTGACAGCTAATATCAGGTTACATGAACTAGGATAAACAAATTTAGCATTTACTTTTGCTCAGAAATCTGACTTCAAAAGCATTAACCATAGACAGGAGATTGAATGTAGACCTTTGATGGATTAATATTACCCTTTCATTTTGTTTATTTTCCTGGTTTCTTTTTAAAAGGACATGGAAGTCAATTGTTTTCTATTAAAAAGGGATGAATATCTGAAGCACTCTGCTCTAAAATGTGTATTTATTGATATATTTAAACATTTAGAGCCAGATAACAAGTGGTGCACTATTTAGTGCCTTTACTCTTGCGCAAACAGCAGTAAACTTTTAACGCACGCAGATTAGCGCACGTATTACAAGTTCAAAGTAAAACGTTTGCCCGCAAGTGAATGCCAACTGCGCTAACTTTAGGTCTTAGGATATCACAACCACGCTAACTTTTTCTCCCTATAGACTTCAATGAAGAGTGCAAACAGGAAAAAACCTAAAATTTTTTGCTCATGCTCTAATCCGACAGGAGTTAAACCTACAGCGCTAACCCGAAGGTAGTTATGAATAATTTACATTCCAATGTTCTTCACATAGAAGAAAGTGTTCTATGTATTTTTAAATAGATATTTTTATACATATATGATGCATTTTTTTGTAAAATTCATATTTATACCTATATATCTATATGAATATATATATATAGGCATGTACAGATATATTTAGATATATCTATTTAAAAATACATAGAACATTTGGAATGTAAAATATTTACAGTACATACACAGTAAAACATCATTAAATATTACAGTTGAATAAAAACAATTTTTTCTTGTTTTCATGTATTTGAATGGAAAGGGCTCCATATTATATATTTATATGTATATATGTGTATACGTGTATATATGTGTTTATGTGTATATATGTGTATAAATGTATGTATATGCATATATACACATATAAACATAAATACACATGCATACACATATATACATATGTAAATATACAGTATCTCACAAAAGTGAGTACACCCCTCACATTTTTGTAAATATTTTATTATATCTTTTCATGTGACAACACTGAAGAAATGATATTTTGATACAATGTAAAGTAGTGAGTGTACAGCCTGTATAACAGTGTAACTTTGATATCCCCTTAAAATAACTCAAAATATAGCCATTAATGTCTAAACCGTTGGCAACAAAAGTGAGTACACCCCTAAGTGGAAATGTCCAAATTGGGCCCAATTAGCCATTTTCCCTCCCCGGTGTCATGTGACTCGTTAGTGTTACAAGGTCTCAGGTGTGAATGGGGAGAAGGTGTGTTAAAATTGGTGTTATCGCTCTCACACTCTCTCATACTGGTCACTGGAAGTTCAACATGGCACCTCATGGCAAAGAACTCGCTGAGGATCTGAAAAAAAGAATTGTTGCTCTACATAAAGATGGCCTAGGCTATAAGAAGATTGCCAAGACCCTGAAACTGAGCTGCAGCACGGTGTGCAAGACCATACAGCGTTTTCACAGGACAGGTTCCACTCAGAACAGGCCTCGCCATGGTTGACCAAAGAAGTTGAGTGCACGTGCTCAGCGTCATATCCAGAGGTTGTCCTTAGGAAATAGACGTATGAGTGCTGCTAGCATTGCTGCAGAGGTTGAAGGGGTGGGGGGTAAGCCTGTCAGTGCTCATACAATACGCTTCACACTGCATAAAATTGGTCTGCATGGCTGTCATCCCAGAAGGAAGCCTCTTCTAAAGATGATGCACAAGAAAGCCCGCAAACAGTTTGCTGAAGACAAGCAGACTAAGGACATGGATTACTGGAATCATGTGCTGTGGTCCGATGAGACCAATATACACTTATTTGGTTCAGATGGTGTCAAGTGTGTGGGGACAAGAAGGTGAGGAGTACAAAGACAAGTGTGTCTTGCCTACAGTCAAGCAGGGTGCTGGGAGTGTCATGGTCTGGGCCTGCATGGGTGCTGCCGGCACTGGGGAGCTGCAGTTCATTGAGGGAACCATGAATGCCAACATGTACTTTGACATAATGAAGCAGAGCATAATCCCCTCCCTTTGAAGACTGGGCCGCAGGGCAGTATTCCAACATAATAACGACCCCAAACACACCTCCAAGGCGGCCACTGCCTTGCTAAAGAAGCTGAGGGTAAAGGTGATGGACTGGCCAAGCATGTCTCCAGACCTAAACCCCATTGAGCATCTGTGGGGCATCCTTAAACGGAAGGTGGGGAGGGCAAAGTCTCTAACATCCACCAGCTCTGTGATGTCATCATGGAGGAGTGGAAGAGGACTCCAGTGGCAACCTGTGAAGCTCTGGTGAACTCAATGTCCAAGAGCGTTAAGGCAGTGCTAGAATAATGGTGGCCACACAAAATATTGACACTTTGGGCCCAATTTGGACATTTCCCCTTAGGGGTGTACACACTTTTGTTCCCAACGGTTTAGACATTAATGGCTGTGTGTTGAGTTATTTTGAGGGGACAGCAAATGTACACTGTTATACAGGCTGTACACTCACTACTTTACATTGTAGCAAGATGTCATTTCTTCCGTGTTGTCACATGAAAAGATATAATCAAATATTTACAAAAATGTGAGGGGTGTACTCACTTTTGTGAGATACTGTACATACATTCACATATTTAGACATGTATATGTATGTATATATCCATTATAGCCCTTTAAAGTAAAAAACCTTGTCATATACCATATACCGTTTAAATCCTTATAACTTTTTACAAATATTTCTATGATTATTTTTTATTAGATAGTGTATATATTAGTTTAACACTTTATTTCTTTCATACAGGTTGTGAGAGTCCATAATCCATTACTCATCGGAATTACCCTTCTTTACCACTAGGAGGAGGCAAAGAGTCCCAAACTCCAAAAGCCCTATAAAACCCCTCCCATATATCTCAGGCTTTACTTTGCCTCCACTGGAGGTGGTTAAAGAATGAAAATGTGCATTTGATTCTTCAGAGAAAGAGGTTTTAAGTCTATATTGAGACCCGGTTTCCCCTCAGAGTACAGTGTAAATTTAGTCTATACTTGTTCGGTCACTTTCAACTTGTAATACGCACGCAAGTTAACATAGGCGCAATATTTCAATATTAAGCGTGCTAATGTTAGCGCACCACTTCTAATCTTAATCTATAAGATAAATACTTTTTTATTGATAAGTAAAAGACACTAGAATAATCCAACCATATAAACCCTCTGGGGACCAGAAAAAAAAAAGGATAAAGCATGATTTAATATTTTATTTAAATGTTTCAGATGGACAATACATTACCCTGTGAGCCATTATTTTACTTTGTATACTAACCTGTTTCCTGGTAGTAGTTTTTTTGCCCATATGACACAACTCCATTTAATACTGATGTATCTAGCCATCATCCAGGAAAATAGGGTGTACGCAATAGTTTTTCTTTCATGTAATTGGCAAGAGTCCATGAGCTAGTGACGTATGGGATATACAATCCTACCAGAAGGGGCAAAGTTTCCCAAACCTCAAAATGCCTATGAATACACCCCTCACCACACCCACAATTCAGTTTTACAAACTTTGCCTCCCTATGGAGGTGGTGAAGTAAGTTTGTACTTGATTTCTATGATTTCTTATATGATAAGCGCTTCTAAGCATTCTGAAGCCCAATTCCTCTCAGTGTACAGAGTTTGTCAGAGGGATGTGAAGGGAGTATCGCCTATTGATTTTATGATTTTCCTCGTGGAAAATCTTTTCAAAGGTTCTCTGTTATCGGTCATAGGGATTCATCTCCTACCTCCCTTTTCAGATCGACAATATACTCTTATATACCATTACCTCTGCTGATACTTTTTCAGTACTGGTTTGGCTATCTGCTATATGTGGATGGGTGTCTTTTGGTAAGTATGTTTTAATTATTTAAGACACTCTCAGCTATGGTTTGGCGCTTTATGTATTAATATAAAGTTTTAAATATATGTATTTTACTTATATTTGCCATGAGTCAGGTCTATGTATATTTCCTTTTGCAGACTGTCAGTTTCGGTTTGGGAAGCTTGTTTTAGGAAGTTATTTTTCTTACCTGGGGTATAGTCCTTTTTTTAAATTGACTGTCTTTTCTTTTAATTTTGCGGGCAAAATTAGGCTCGTGAAGGTGCAAATGCTGTTATTTATTACATCATTCTTGGCGCGAGAATTTTTTTGGCGTGAAGGTACGTCTTTGATGATGCAAGTTCGTCATTTCCGGCGTCTTAGTTGATACCAGGTTTCCTTGCACGAGGTTGCATCTGTTATGATGCGAGTTGCGTCATTTCTGTATGTTGTTGGCGCCAACTTTTTTTTAACTTTCTTTTGCGTTGTGCGTCATTCTTGGTGCCAAAAAAAATTAGTTTATTTTTCACCCCACTTCCTATATGTGCTCAGAGTGCTATGCTGTTTGCATTTTTTCCCATTCCTGAAACTGCCATATAAGGAAATTGTAAATTTTGCTTTAATGTTGTTTACATTTGTTTACATTTTGCAAGATGTCTCAATCTGATCCTGTCTCAGAAGCAACTGTTGGAACCCTGCTGCCTGATCACAGTTCTACCAAAGCTAAGTGTATCTGTTGTAAGTGAGGTGAGATTATATCTCCAGCTGTAGTATGTAACAGTTGTCATGATAAGCTTTTGCACACAGAAAACATTTCCATCAGTACTAGTACAGTTTCTGTTGTTCCTTCAACATCTAATGTACATGATATCCCTGTTTATATGAAAAATTATATTGCTGATGCGATACAGAAGGATTTGTCTGCTATTCCGTCTTCTAATAAACGTAAAAGGTCTTTTAAAACTTCTCATAAAATGTATGAAATTTTTAATGACCGACAACATACTGAAATATCCTCCTCTGACAGTCTCTTTGATTTAGAAGATCCTACCTCAGACATTGACACAGACAAATCTACTTATCTTTTCAAGATTGAGTATATATGTTCCTTGTTAAAGAAGTGTTGGTTACTTTGGATATTGAGGAGTCTAGTCCTCTTGATATCAAAACTAGTAAACATTTAAATTCTGTTTATAAACCTCCTGTGGTTACTCCTGAGGTTTTTCCAGTTGCTGATGCTATTTCTGATGTAATTGTTAAGGAATGGATTAAGCCTGGTACTTCTTTAATTCCTTTTTTTTAGGTTTAAAAGGTTGTATCCTTTGCCAGCGGCTAGATTAGAGTTTTGAGAAAAAATCCCCAAAGTTGATGGGGCTATTTCTACTCTTGCCAAGCGTACTACTATTCCTATGGAAGACAGTACTTCTTTTAAAGATCCTTTAGATAGGAAACTTGAATCTTATCTAAGGAAAGCTTATTTATATTCTCAGGCCTGCCATTTCTATGGCTGATGTTGCGGCTGCATCAACCTTTTGGTTGGATAGCCTAGCTCAACAGGAAACATCCTGATTTGTCTAGTATTGTTCGTTTGCTTCAACATGCTAATCATTTTATCTGTGATGCCAGTTTTGATATCATCAAAATTGATGCTAAATTTATGTCTTTAGTTATTTTAGCTAGAAGAGCTTTATGGCTCAAATCAGTATCGAAGTCTAAAATTACTATCTCTTTCTTTCCAAGGTAACAATTTGTTTGGTTCTCAGTTGGATTCAATTATTTCAACTATCACTGGGGGGAAGGGAGTTTTTTTGCCTCAGTATAAAAGATCTAAGGGTAAATTTATAGCTTCTAATCGTTTTCGTTCTTTTTGACAGAATAAGGAACAGAAAACCAATCCTTCCCCTAAAGACTCTGGTTCCAATTAGAAACCTTCTTAAAGTTGGAATAAATCCAAACCTTTTAAGAAACCAAAGCCAGCCCCCAAGTCTGCATGAAGGTGCGGCCCTCGATCCAGTTCAGCTGGTGGGGGGGCAGATTGAAATTATTCCAAGACATTTGGGCAGATTCTGTTCAAAACCAGTGGATTCAGAGTATTGTCTCTCAAGGGTATCGAATAGGATTCAGAGTAAGGCCTCCTGTGAGAAGAGTTTTTCTCTCTCACATTCCAGCAAATCCGGTGAAGGCTCAGGCTTTTCTGAAGTGTATTTCAGATCTAGAACTTTCAGGGGTAATCATACCAGTTCCGTTTCAGGAACAGGTTCTGGATTTTTATTCATATCTATTCATTGTCCCAAAGAAAGAAAATTCATTCAGGCCAGTTCTGGATCTGAAGTTTTTGAATCGTTTTGTAAGAGTCCCAACTTTCAAGATGGTGACTATAAGGACTATTCTGCCTTTTGTTCAGCAAGGTCATTATATGTCCACGATAGACTTACAGGATGCATATCTTCACATTCCGATTCATCCAGACCACTATCGGTTTCTGAGATTCTCTTTTCTAGACAAGCATTACCAATTTGTTGCTCTTCCATTTGGCCTAGCAACAGCTACAAGGATCTTTTAGAAGGTTCTCGGTGCCCTTTTATCTGTAATCAGAGAACAGGGTATTGAGTTGTTTCCTTATTTTGACGATATCTTGGTACTAGCTCAGTCTTTACATTTAGCCAAATCTAACACAAATAAACTAGTGTTGTTTCTTCAAAGACATGGTTGGAGGATCAATTTACCAAAGAGTTTCTTGATTCCTCAGACAAGGGTCACCTTTTTAGGTTTCCAGATAGATTTAGTGTCCATGACTCTGTCCTTAACTGACAAGAGACGAATGAAATTGGTTTCAGCTTGTCGAAACCTTCAGTCTCAATCATTCCCTTCAGTGGCTATGTGCATGGAAGTTTTAGGTCTCATGACTGCAGCATCTGACGCAATCCCCTTTGCTTGTTATCATATGAGTTCTGCAGCTTTGTATGCTGAATCAATGGTGCAGGGATTATACTCAGATATCACAATTGATATACTTAAATCCCAACATTCAACTCTCTCTGACTTGGTATTTAGACCATCATCGTTTAATTCAGAGGGCCTCTTTTGTTTGTCCTACCTGGACTGTGATCACAACAGATGCAAGTCTTTCAGGTTGGGGAGCTCTCTGGGGATCTCTGACAGCACAAGGGGTTTGGAAAGAGGCGAGGTTACCGATCAATATTTTAGAACTCTGTGCTATTTTCAGGGCTCTTCAGGTTTGGCCTCTGTTAAAGAGAGAACCATTCATTTGTTTTCAGACGGACAATATCACAACTGTGGCATATGTCAATCATCAGGGTGGTACTCGCAGTCCCCTAGCTATGAAAGAAGTATCTCTGATACTTTCTTGGGTGCAATCCAGCTCTTGTCTAATTTCTACGGTGCATATCCCAGGTGTAGACAATTGGGAAGCGGATTATCTCAGCCGTCAGACCTTACATTCGGGGGAGCGGTCTCTCCATCCAGATGTATTTTGTCAGATTGTACAGATGTGGTGTCTTCCAGAAATAGATCTGATGGCTTCTCATCTAAACAAGAAACTTCCCAGGTACCTGTCCAGGTCCAGGGATCCTGAGGCGGAGATGGTGGATGCTTTAGCAGTTCCTTGGTTTTACCAATCTGCTTATATCTTTCCGCTTCTAGTTCTTCTTCCAAGAGTGATCTCTAAGATCATTATGGAACAATAGTATGTGTTTCTGATAGCACCAGCGTGGCCTCACAGGTCTTGGTATGCAGATCTTGTTCGGATTTCCAGTTGCCTGCCTTGGCCACTTCCTCTAAGACCAGACCTTCTGTCTTAAAGGCCCTTTTTTCCATCAGGATCTCAAATCGTTAAATTTGAAGGTATGGAAATTGAACGCTTAGTACTTAGTCATAGAGGTTTCTCTGACTCAGTGATTAATACTATGCTACAGGCTTGTAAGTCTGTTTCAAGGAAGATTTATTATCGAGTTTGGAAGATCTATATTTCATGGTGTTCTTCTCAAAATTTCTCCTGGCATTCTTTTAGAATTCCTAGAATTTTACAGTTTAATAAGGATGCTTGGATAAAGGTTTGTCTGCAAGTACTTTGAAGGGACATATCATCAGCTCTTTCTGTTTTATTTCATAGAAAGATTGCTAAGCTTCCTGATATTCACTTTTTTGTTCAGGCTTCGGTTTGTATCAAGCCTGTTGTTAAATCAATCTCTCCTCCTTGGAGACTTAATTTGGTTTTGAAGACTTTGCAGGCTCCTCCTTTTGAGCCTTTGCATTCTTTGGATATTAAACTACTTTCTTGGAAAGTGTTGTTTCTTTTGGCTATCTCTTCTAGCTAGAAGAGTTTCCGAATTGTCTGCTCTCTCTTGTGAGTCTCCTTTTCTGATTTTTCATCAGGATAAGGCTGTTTTCGGACTTTGTTTAAATTTCTTCATAAGGTTGTGAATTCTAACAACATTAGTAGGGAAATTGTTGTTTCTTCCTTGTGTCCTAATGCCAAGAATACTCTTGAAAGATCTTTGTATTTTTTGGATGTTGTGAGAGCTTTGAAACATTATGTTGAAGCTACTCAAGATTTCAGGAAGACTTCTAGTCTATTTGAGGTCTTCTCTGGTTCTAGGAAAAGGTCGGAAAGCTTCTGCCATTTCTTTGGCATCTTGGTTAAAGCTTTTGATTCTGTGAACTTCCACATCTTGGGTATTTCTATCCCATACGTCACTAGCTCATGGACTCTTGCCAATTACATGAAATAAAACATAATTTATGTAATAACTTACATGATAAATGAATTTCTTTCATATTGGCAAGAGTCCATGAGACCCACCCTTTTTTCTGGTGGTTATGATTTTTTGTATAAAAGCACAATTATATTTTCAGTTCCTATTTTTTGTATGCTTTTTTACTCCTTTTTCTATCATCCCACTACTTAGCTATTCATTAAACTGAATTGTGGGTGTGGTGAGGGGTGTATTTATAGGCATTTTGAGGTTTGGGAAACTTTGCCCCTCCTGGTTGGATTGTATATCCCATATGTCACTAGCTCATGGACTCTTGCCAATATGAAAGAAATGAATTTATCAGGTAAGTTCTTACATAAATTATGTTTTTTTTTGTTTTTTTGTCTTTCAAAACATTCATATTACAAAGTGATTAGACTGACCTATCCCCTCTTTTGAGCACTGGATGGTTTATATGTTCTGATTAAACAAGGGTCTTTTACTTATAAATAAATATTATTTACTGATATATTAAATTATTAAATATATAAATGTGGGGGAGGGCACCAGACAGAAGAGAAACCATTATGTTGCCGTATGTTAAATGCTATCTCATATACAAAGACCCCAAAATATGAGGTATATATGGACCCAAAAAATGAGGTATATAAAGTATCTCACAAAAGTCAGTACACCCCTCACATTTTTGTAAATATTTTATTATATCTTTTCATGTGACAACACTGAAGAAATGACACTTTGCTACAATGTAAAGTAGTGAGTGTACAGCCTGTATAACAGTATACATTTGCTGTCCCCTCAAAATAACTCAACACACAGCCATTAATTTATTAACCGTTGGCAACAAAATTGAGTACACCCCTAAGTGGAAATATCCAAATTGAGCCTAAGTGTCAATATTTTGTGTGGCCACCATTATTTTCCAGCACTGCCTTTACCCTCTTGGGCATGGAGTTCACCAGAGCTTCACAGGTTGCCACTGGAGTCCTCTTCCACTCCTCCAATGTGATATCACAGAGCTGGTGGATGTTAGAGACCTTGTGCTCCCCCACATTCCATTTGAGGTTGCCCCACAGATGTTCAATAGGGTTTAGGTCTGGAGACATGCTTTTCCAGTGCATCACCTTTACCCTTAGCTTCTTTAGCAAGGCAGTAGTCATCTTGGAGGTGTGTTTGGGGTCGTTATCATGTTGGAATATTGCCCTGCGGCCCAGTCTCCGAAGGGAGGGGATCATGCTCTGCTTCAGTATGTCACAGTCAGTGTTCCCTCTAAGGCCAGCTTTGTGAGCCGCCCAGCAGAGAGACAGTTAATTAGAGCAATTTGCATACACTACATAATGCAGACTACAAGGTGAGGTTCCCTTATTAACTGTTTCCCTGCTGGGCTGCTCAAAAAACTGGCCCTAGAGGGAGCATTGGTCACAGTACATGTTGGCATTCATGGTTCCCTCAATGAACTGTAGCTCCCCATTGCTGGCAGCACTGATGCAGGCACAGACCATGACACTCCCACCACCATGCTTGACTGTAGGCAAGACACACTTGTCTTTGTACTCCTCACCTGGTGTCCGCCCCACACGTTTGACACCATCGGAACCAAATAAGTTTATCTTGGTCTCATCGGATCACAGTACATGGTTCCAGTAATCCATGTCCTTAGTCTGCTTGTCTTCAGCAAACTGTTTGCGGGCTTTCTTGTGCATTATCTTTAGCTCAGGTGTATGGTCTGAGCACTGACAGGCTGACCCCCCACCCCTTCAACGTCTGCAGCAATGCTGGCAGCACTCATACATCTATTTACCAAAGACAACCTCTGGATATGACGCTGAGCACTTGCACTCAACTTCTTTGGTCGACCATGGCGAGGCCTGTTCTGAGTGGAACCTGTCCTGTGAAACCACTGTATGGTCTTGCCCACCGTGCTGCAGCTCAGTTTCAGGGTCTTGGCAATCTTCTTATAGCCTAGGCCGCCATATTTATGTAGAGTAACAATTCTATTTCTCAGGTCCTCAGAGAGTTCTTTCCCATGAGGTGCTATGTTGAACTTCCAGTGACCAGTATGAGAGAGTGTGAGAGCGATAACACCAAATTTAACACACCTGCTCCCCATTCACCCCTGAGACCTTGTAACACTAACAAGTCACATGACCCTGGGAGGAAAAATGGCTAATTGGGTCCAATTTAGACATTTCCACTTAAGGGTGTACTCACTTTTGTTGCCAACGGTTTAGACTAGACATTAATGGCTGTGTGTTGAGTTATTTTGCGGGGACAGCAAATTTACACTGTTAGACAGGCTGTACACTCACTACTTTACATTGTAGCAAAGTGTAATTTCTTCAGTGTTGTCACATGAAAAGATATAATACACTATTTACAAAAATGTGAGGGGTGTACTCACTTTTCTGAGATACTGTATGGAGATAAAGGGCAAAGATGCAATCCATGCTGTATATGTATACATAGGAAGAGAGACCAATTTGTTGGCATCACACATATTTTAAACAACAAACCATACAATTCTGTAAATCATCTTCTCTCTATAAACCAGATTTCATAGCAGGCAAAGTGCCTAATTTTCTTGCAGGATCCATCTTTTTCTTCCTTTACTTGGCAATAAAAATATCTTATTAATTTTTTTTTTTTTATACTAGAAAGAGATTTTCTTCAGAAACAGATTTCTTGCCACTGCATCACCAAATAGGTTCAATAAATATAATTTCCTTCCTTCATATTTCAGACTAACTTGTGACACTTATGACAGTGAAGAGAACAAAGAATATTTTGTTTTCCACATACATCTACATAATTTTTGTACAATGCTTGATTTGATTAATTTAAATGCTATTCTATTTTTAGATACCATTTCTATTAAGCTATAGTGTCACTGTGTATTACAGATGTGAGCAACTTATTTACAAAAAAATTACAATTTAATTGTCAGTAATTCTTTGTACATAAAACACTTTGTTGATATATGGTCCAACATGGAACTGGAATAAATTACTGTCATAAATTAACAAATTATATTTCAAAAATACCAATTTCAGGAAGTGTGACATTAATGTATTCTCATTGTGTATCAAATCTCAATGTCATTTGCTCTTTCCATATAACTATCACAGAGAGTGCTTATTAATTGAACGATTTGTCAAATTAAACATGGAGACTTAATCAGCAAATATATTTTTATTGGTAAGTTAGCTAAAATTTGGCAGCAATGTGATTAAATACAGAAGTGTGATTTAATATTCTGCTAAAATTGGAATTCACAGCTAGATACGATTAAAGTGAATAATTATGTTATTTAAAATGCATTGTAGTTTTCAGTTGTACTATTTTAATCTGTTTTGTATATACATATTTATATATAATGTTTTATTTTTAGAGAAATAGTGGATTTATATATTTTTGGAGGCTAAATATAAATATATTTGGGGCTTCATCTTTGATCAGAACATTCCACTGTAGTTTTCCATTTATTTTTGTTAAAAATATATTGAATAAATTGATCCTGAATTTGTTTTACCTTTCACTATACTTATTTGCTGGATATCCATTGTAGCAATCCCAGACATCCCAACCTGCAAAAACTCATTTCAGGGAGGTGGCTTCACCCGCTACTGCGCCGCCCCCCCTCCCCTCCTCCCTGTTATATATTGGACACATTGAAACCGTAAATAAAATAGAGATGTCATTAAAGTATCTTCCCACTAAAGTCACATTAAAAAAAGTAGCTTTATAGTACAACCACATGCAACAAACCTATTTTTCAGTGATCATAATCTTGTTGAATGCTTAAATATTTTAGAATGCAAAGTTTAATTACGTGCAATAATTAAGGTAGTATTTGTGTTTTTATTTTATTAAAATTAGGGGGGCTTTTTGGTTACTGATGCATGCTTTGAGGGTTCTATAATGTCCCAGCAGTTAAAGGCATTCCTTAAAGAAACACTTTTTCTGGATTTGGGCCACATTGGATCATGGTACTTGGAGTTTCAGGGAGATTGCATTCCATTTGCTGGCATCAGGGAGCCACTATTACAATCAGGGAGACTTTCTGAACTTCAGGGAGAGTTGGGATGTCTGCAATCCACTACTTTTTTCTAGAGTAATTTTCACTTAAAGGCATAACACCTATACTTTTTCTATCATGTATATGAAAGGGCAGCAGTTAAATATGTAAAAAAATATTTTGCATGAATAAAAGTTAAAGGGAAAGAAAAGTCAAAAATGAAATGCGCAAGGGTGCAATTCAATTCGAAATATAGGTATTTTTGCAAAATACTTCCATTGGCAAAAATGCTTCTAGTGAAAGTTATTACTCTTTTTCTGCGGCATATGCACATATCCTGTGAGGGCTGTGCACCGGTTTTCAAACAACACACTTTTTCAGAGAGTCAGAAATGGCTTGTATGACACAAATGATGTCTTCACAGGCACAATAGACACCATCTTCAGCAATCTAAGCTTGAATACTGGTGCTCAGGCCCTCATAGGATATGTGCTTATTGCAAAAATGCTTATATTTCAAATTGAAATACGTTTATGCACATTTACATTTTGACCTTTCTATCCCTTTAAGTAAAAGTTGTCTAAATTGAATGTGAAACGAAAAGAAAGCCTTTGATTGTGTCCTTTAACTCTATTGCTCATTGGCTGAAAAATGCAGTTGTATGCAACACAGGAACATCCCATTTAAAAAATAAAATAAAGGTATTGTAAGATATTTTGAAACAAATTTTAAATAGTACAGAGAAAATATATTAATGTCATGTCCCTTTATTCAGAAACCAAAGGTTTATATAAGATGTGGAGGGCAAGTTTCATTTTATGGTCATTATTCTGGTAGACCATAATCAACCAATAGGATAAAATCAGGAGCTATCCATACAAAGGCCTCTCCCTGTTTTATTCTCTCTCTCTCTGTTTCCATCTCTCACTTTATTTTCTGTCTCATGCACACTCTAATTCATTCTCTCTCCTCTCATTCCCTCTCCTCTATATGTGTCTCTCTAACAAACCATCATGACTAATCAACTAAATCCCTCTCCCCATAGACAAACACGCAAAAATAACTTACAGCACTAAACAAATACCACAGATGCACTAATCACATAGACTAATGTCAAAAGGGCATTCTTCTGCAGATCAATAGAAGTAACAGATTCATCTATCCCATATGCTAACAGTCTGAACAACAACTATTTCTAAACAGTAACTCCTGATTGTTTTTCTTCTGGCTACCCTTGACATACTTTTGAAAGTCATGTGATATCCCTGATTTATTTTTATATACCTATAACATCCCAAGGCCTCCACTATAATAGACAATGACAATATTTTAAACAAGAAAATGTGCATATACAATTTCTTTAACAGCAAACCTTTCAAGATTAAGAATTTATGCTCACAGAAAGATGCCATGAACAGTTTTGGTTTATTTTCTCTTCTGCCCTACTGTCTGACACAGTTAAAGGGACATTCTAATACAAGAATAAAATGTTATTTTATTTTTGCAGATGTTCTTTTCTAACTATGAGGTTGATTACAATTTATCTTCTGTTTTTTTTGTCACAGTAAGCTTTTTTAAAAAGGAATTTAGAAATTATTATTTTTTTTTTTTTTAATGCTGTTATTCTTCAAACGTCAAACCCTGTTTTTATGTAGTAAACATTCGAAGAGATTGTAGAGGCTATATTCTTTTAATGGAACAAACCTTGTAACTTTGCACTTTCATGATTTACAGTTGCGAATTGAAGATGATTTCAGTGGCCAATTTCCTCTATGAAATATAATTTCACACATTGTTGTTGATTGAAAATCTAGCAAGAGCAGACAATGCTTTTCGTTAAATCAATGATTTAAAAAAAAAAAAAACGTTTACAGTGCTAGCAATAAAAAAAAAAAAAGCAAATATCCCCAGTATACCGATCTGCCTTTGTTGAAAAGGAATTAATATTGATAAACATATAACAATGGTTATGGAACATGGGAGAGGTTTATTTTAAACATGCAAGTGATAATTAACATGACACAATGTACAAAAGTATCAATCCAAACACCTCTAATGTGACTTCTGGAGCTACCCAGTGGTGATGTATGATGGGGTATTTGAACAATGTGAAAAAACAATGTGATTTGGCCAACATATATGTACATAAAAAAGCAATGTGACAACTGAAAGATAAATTGTATATATATATATATATATATATATATATATATATATATATATATATATATACATACATACAGAAAGAGAAGCAATCTGCCAGGAATGAACAACAGCTCAGTGGTTTGCTCTATGGCCGGTTTACCACCTGGGAGTAGTTTCTTTTAGCCCAATTGTGCTTTTCACAAAGGAAAACTTTCCTGAAATATATCAGTCTGATCCCACCTAAAAGAAACTGCTTCCAGGGTGTAAATCGCCATAAAACAAGCTAACAAGTTATTGAACTGTTTGTTCCTTTCTATATGTTTTTAGTCTCCTTAAGGGAAAAAGGGGAAACAAGAGGTGGACTCCTTGCCGAATGTGCTTAGAGGAATATGGCTGCACCTCACTGACGAGGCTTATTGAAGGTGAAAGAATCATCGGGAGTTGATATATTTCTTGTTCAGAGAGGCATTGCCTGTTATTTCAGGGCTGGATTGACCTTGTTAGGTGGGATCAGACAGATATACTTCATGAAAGTTCTTCTCTTCTCTGTGAAAAGCATTATTGGGCTAAAAGAGACTGCTTCCAGGTGGTAAATCGCTTCTCTCTGTATGTATTTAGTCTCCCTAAGGAAAAAAGGGGAAGCCAGATGTGGACTCCTTACCCAGTGTGCTTAGAGGAATATGGCTACAACTCACTGACGAGGCCCAATGAAGCGATCATCTGGGGTTGCTGTTTTCCTTATTCAGAGAGGGATTTCCTGGTATTTCAGGGCTGGACTGACCTTGTTAGGCGGTATCAGACTGATATCCTTCAGTAACGTCCTCCTCTGTGAAAAGTACAACCGGGCTAAAAGAGGCTGCTTCTATTTAGTAACTTGCCATAGAGCAAGCTACTGAGCCATTGTTCCTGTATGCATTTGAATTATGACCCTTGTTCAGAGAGGGATTGCCTGGTATTTTGAGGCTGGACTGACCTTGTTAGGCGGGATCAGAGTGATATTTACTTCAGGAAAGTTCTTCTCTGTGAAAAGAAATATTGGGCTAAAAGAAACTGCTCCCAAGTGGTAAATCACCATGGAACAAGCTAACAAGTTGAGCTGTTCGTTTCTGAGAGAGCACGTCTATAAATATAATATAATATATATATATATACATACATACATACATACATACACACATACACTTTGGAGCCTTTTCTACTTAAATGCATTGAAACATGAAAAATAATTTTTATTCAATATTAATATTTAATAAGAAGTTTTACTGTGTATTTACCGTAAATATTTTACATTCCAATGTTTTTGTAAATATATAGCTATACTTGTATATCTGTATTAATATAACTATATATATATATATATATATATATATATATATATATATGGAAAAGAAGAGGTGAAGAAGCGCACAAGAAAGGCACCCCTAGTGAAGCCTGTAGACACAGTTGCTCAAATACTAAGATGCAATGTAAACCACTCACGTGATTCAACCTCAATTTGTATGAGGTATCAATCGGACCCGGATTATAGATGTTTCCTCCTTGAATGTTCCTTTTCTGTTCGCCACCAGTGATCCCTGTATTCCCGGGCTGTGCTGAAGTCGTCTCAGAGCTCTTTAATACTGCAGTGTGGATCTACATTCACTGCAGCACTCAGGGGCAGGGGTAGGGGCAGAACAAAAGGGGAGTGCAAATATATGTGTACAAACAGTATATTTATTGGTGCAGATAGTAGACAAATATTTACATATCAAACATAAAAAGTCACAAGTATTTTCAGTGACTGATAAAATGCAGCACTAATCGGTATGACAACAGTCTAACAAAGAGATCTGTCTGACTACCGTTACTTAGCAGCTAAGTAACGGTAGTCAGACAGATCTCTTTGTTAGACTGTTGTCATACCGATTAGTGCTGCATTTTATCAGTCACTGAAAATACTTGTGACTTTTTATGTTTGATATGTAAATATTTGTCTACTATCTGCACCAATAAATATACTGTTTGTACACATATATTTGCACTCCCCTTTTGTTCTGCCCCTACCCCTGCCCCTGAGTGCTGCAGTGAATGTAGATCCACACTGCAGTATTAAAGAGCTCTGAGACGACTTCTGCACAGCCCGGGAATACAGGGATCACTGGTGGCGAACAGAAAAGGAACATTCAAGGAGGAAACATCTATAATCCGGGCCCGATTGATACCTCATACAAATTGAGGTTGAATCACGTGAGTGGTTTACATTGCATCTTAGTATTTGAGCAACTGTGTCTACAGGCTTCACTAGGGGTGCCTTTCTTGTGCACTTCTTCACCTCTTCTTTTCCAGAAACCTACGAGAATCCACTTGTTCAAGAGGATACTCCCAACTCCCAGACGGAGCAGCAAAGATTTACTGGCACAAGGGAACTGTTTATTTACCAGTCTATATAGACTATTTAATCTACAGCCTATTTATATATTTACAGGATAGCTGGACTTCACATGTGTCTTAGCGATACTATTGTGTATATATATACACATTACCTATGTGATTAACTCATTACAGTGCTAGATTGATCATCATTGTGTAGGTTTCAGTGTATGACCAGAGAATTATTCTTTGATATTACTGTATTTGATTACTCACGTATGGTCATACCATCACTAATCTCTGATAACTTGGTTTATTACTGAATATCCGGGTACATTGTTGAAAGTGCAGCTACTATATTCCTAAGCGCAGATTGTCCCCTCTCTTTTTATATATATATATATATATATATATATATATATATATATATACACATACAGGCTTGAATTTTCCAGTGGTCCACTATTCCCATACAACTTAGAAATTGCAGCGAATTACTTAAAAATTTGGCATTGGCAAGTAGCATTTAACCTCTGACTAGTAAACCATAGTGATATTTCTCTATCCTTGTATTTCTATATCTATATCTATCTATCTATCTATCTATCTATCTATCTATCTATCTATCTATCTATCTATCTATCTATCTGTCTGTCTGTCTGTCTGTCTGTCTGTCTGTCTGTCTGTCTGTCTGTCTGTCTGTCTGTCTGTCTGTCTGTCTGTCTGTCTGTCTGTCTGTCTGTCTATCTATCTATCTATCTATCTATCTATCTATATATATATATATATATATATATATATATATAAACATCTATTTAAAAATACAAAGAACATTTTCCCCTGTGATTAGCTCGCAAGCGATCAGTGTTTTTTAAAAGCGCACTCCATTGAAGTCTATGGGGGGAAAAAGTTTACTTCCAGTTGTGTTTACGCTTTAGCGAAATTGCTAAATAGCACACCACTTGCGATCTTTATTTGTTATTATGTTATTCAATGTTTATGACATAAAAAATATTGCACATGCTAAATAAAACATGTGTGCAAAAAACCCAAATTTCTTTGGACGTGGGTTGTTACTTTGGCCTGTGTAATCATTTTTCTTCATACATTTCCCCATGTGCTATTAGCTAACATAACTGTATAATGGTATAATGGTAACAAGAATTGTATATGTAATGCTTATATGAGCACTGTAATAACTATCTCTCTGACAAAAGCATGTCTCATACACTCCATTATATGACTGTCACTGAAGGCTGTTTTCAAATAATGTTTAAACATTATGTATGACTGTCCCATCTTGTGTATTAAACCATATTACAAGTAACAGCATGCATCTCCACTGAGAAGGTAATGTAGAAATACATATGGAAAATGTAAGCTATATGAAAATTCTATTGCCCCTTTGAAATGTTTTAAACAATATGAGGGGGGGGGGGGGGACCAGAAGGAACAGAAAGTTTCCCCATTTTCTTCTCTTTAGCAGTATTTTGAATGCATGAAAAGTCAACAATGTTAATGTCATTGAAAAATGTACACTTGTTTCACTGTGCCCAGTAATGCTTCATGTAAATGGAGTGCAATTTATATTCTTACTGTAAATATCCAGCAATGGCTGTTTTAAGTAGTTGTAAAAAAGGAGTGTTTATTACTTGTCCTGATCAATAGTGGAATCTTGCTCACCTTTAATAAACTTATCCCACTGCTTTATAGAAATAGATATGTAATGTATAAGGTGGCACAAAAAAAACTTGCCGATTCCTTTTCAGTACAGTTTAGAATATGTATATACGTTCCTATTTTTTCAGTATTTGTTTATAATGTAATATTTATATTACAGGGCAATGGTATTGTTACAAAAATGTGTTTGTATTGATTTTCCCTTATTTTCTCCTTATTTTATGTGTTCACTTTATCATGACACTTAGTACAGGGTAGTTCTATTACTTGTCTCAATACTTTGCTTTTCCCTTGATCTCTTACAAAGGTACACTCTTATATTAATTAAAAAACAACTTTGTTGTTATGATGCACATATACATTTTATTTATACTAGACAGTCTTATGACAATCTTTAAAAACATAAACTTTATTTTTTTTAAAAAATACTAAAAAGACACCGGTGTCTAAATATATTATGTCTCCTTTGAGACTCTATTCATAAAACCTTCTCAATTGGTAACTTTTACTTGTTACAAACTATCATTAAATTTCTTTGATAAAGATACAGTTAGACAATCTTAATAATTTATGATACAATATTTTGGCAGTGTTCCGTAAGAAATATTTTGACCACTTTGACTTATTCTATTGATGCAGTACAATCTTATATATTTTGATACAATATTTTTTGATACACTATTTTAACAATGTTTCGTTGGAAATATTTTATCACTTTTGACTTGTTTCTATTAAGCAGTGTTTCGTTAGGAATGATTTTGCAATTTTGCAATTCTGCTTAAATATTAAATACTAAATACCATCTTCTTCAATGTGTTTGGATTGTCTTTAGGGAAAATGTGCAAATGCAATGTCCTTTTTTAAGGTGTCTTTATTGTGTGACTTCTCAGGTTTTTTATTCTAAGAAACGGTATTTGGTTATGATACTACTTCTTATTGGCAGTAGGAGGTAGTTCATTTAAAACCCATATAGCAGTATTTGCTTTTTTTTTTAAAAAAAAACTATTAGTTTACTTTTCCTTGTTCTTCTTCCTATAAACAGTGCACTGTTTAGATAAGATGCTTTCCCCCAGGTAGGAAATTCCAGTGGAGCTCTGTGTCTTCCAGCCTCTGTTTTTACCGGACAAAAGAATTGGGGATTCAGACTCTCCTGCGGGTAGTGCTGGTCTGTATCAACTTGCTCACCTGGTGTCAGGTCTCAGTCAAGATCCAATAATTCCCTAAAGAGAGAAGTACAAAAATAGTTTGTGAATCCAACTGTAGATAAGAGTATAACTTAGTATAAAGATAGTATCACTTTAAGAGTTAAATGGTTTGTGGAAGAATTGTTGACTTAGGAAGGAATTATTATTTAAAAGAAACTGAGTTCATTAAATAAGGCAACAATCCTACCCTTACTGTTAGGTAATGTTAGTATAATCATAACCTATAGCCAAAGGGTGGCAACATGATTGGCAGGTTATATTATATTAAATACCTTGTGATAAGTTTTATAAATAAATATATATACAGAGTGTTTCAATGAGGTTTAAGCAGGTAGTATGGAGGTAAGCAAACAGACAAGTAAAACTTAAACCTAATAGGATAACTGTACCAGATAGAGTCCGGAATTATAGCTGCTGTCAGATGGAAACCGGAGGCAAAGGTTTTGAATTACTGGTGTCTGTGAGGCTTAGAAGTAAGCTGTAGAGATTGAGGATCGAATCTGAAACACGCTAGGAAAGCGTGAGGAACAAGCGTGAGCTGCGGCTTCCAGATGGTAACAGGCGGACAGCTGAGAAGGCGAGTGACGTCACCGCTCAATCCGGCTTCGATGGAAACACAGTCAGCTGCGGTAAGCAGCGTGATTAGCTGGAGACACTGTCAGCAGCGTGAGAAGCTGAAGACTGAATGTTCAAAAAGTAAATAGAACAAAGCTGGTAAGACTTAGTCACAAAAGGTTATTGCAACAAATTTAGATGATTTGAGTCAAAGGTCAAAAAAGGCTTGTAATAGAACTTCCAGGGAAGTACCAAGTAGATGACTGTTAAAGTCAAACATTACTAAGCAATGAATGAACTGTGGGTGGGGTTTTTATACAGATGGCAACTTAGTGTCAGGTATCCTTAAAGGCACAGGTATAAATCATGACAGAACTCCCCCTTCAAAGATCCACTCAGGGGATCAAGGTTTGGGTCTATCAGGATTCCTTCTGTGAAACAAAGAGACCAAACGGGGTGCAGAGAGGTTTGCAGCAGGTTCCCAAGAATCGTCCTCATCTGGATAACCCTTCCAGTGTACCAAATACTGAAGTTTTCCCCCGCTACAACGAGAGTCCTTGATAGAAGCAACTTCATATTCCTGGTCCCCTTCATGGAGCATATCAGGAACCTGAGGAGTTGAAACATCATTCCGTGTAGGTTTGTAAGGCTTCAACAGGGATACATGGAAAGTGGGGTGTATTCGGAAATTGTCAGGTAGTAAGAGGGTAACAGCATTTTGGTTTACAATTGCTTTAATGGAATAGGGACCAATGTATAAGGAGGATAATTTGCGGGAAGGATATGGCAACCGCAAGTTTCGCGTGGAAAGCCAGACTTTGTCTCCAATTTTATAATTTGGCGAAGATAAATGTTTTTTATCATAATAGAGTTTATGCAAAGTCTTAGAGTGAGCAATATTGTCCTTCACAGTAGTAAAAGTATCAGATATTGTGTTGATTAATTCATTGACTAGGGGACAAGAACTATCTTGCAAATCTTCCTGATGAAAAATTGGATGGAACCCATAGTTGATGTAGAAGGGTGAGAACTTGGTGGTACTATTCACAGAGTTGTTGTACGCAAACTCTGCATATGTTAAGAGAGATGACCAATTATTCTGTTTGTTGTTAATGAAACAACGTAAGAACTGTTCAAGCCATTGATTAGTCCTCTCCGTCTGCCCATTGGTCTGAGGGTGGAAAGAGGTACTTAACCGGCGGCGTATTTTCAGTGTTTTACATAATTCATGCCAAAATTTGCTCGTGATTGGGATCCACGGTCTGATGTTATACTAAGTGGTAACCCATGATGTTTGATGACATGGTGTATGAGAAGTTGAGCTGTTTCTGCACCAGTTGGTAATTTGGTGGTAGGAATAAAATGTGCCATCTTGCTAAAGATGTCTACAACAACCAGTATGGAGGACCTAGGCAATTCTACTATATAGTCTAGTGCAATGTCAGTCCAAGGTCGTGAAGGTATAGGAAGAGGTAGTAGTTGTCCATAAGGACGTTGTTGTTGTGTCTTGGAGACTGTACAAGTTTTACAAGAACTTATGTAGTTAGAAATATCTGTTTTAATGGTTGGCCACCAGAAATGTCTGGTAATCAGATCTATGGATTTTGAGATTCCAGGATGACCAGCCAAAGGAGTGTCGTGATAACTATATAAGATTTTCTCTCTTAAGGTCTGTGGTACATACACAAGATCATCATGATAGTAAAGACCATTGGTTACCAATTTTACTAGTGTTTTAGGTAAATCAGAATCTGATGTCAGATGTGTTTTTAAAAGACTAGTTATATCCTCTGTGAGACCTATGATGTTATCATGGGGAATTATGGAGTGTTGAGTGTTTTGAGATAAAGGTTTATCTGGCATTCTAGGGAGAGCATCTGCTTTCAAATTTTTGTTAGAAGGTCTATAGGTTATTAAATAATTAAATCTATTAAAAAATAGATTCCAACGGACCTGGCGAGCTGTAAGAGTTCTGTTTGTTTTTAAATATTGCAAGTTCCTGTGGTCAGTGTATATTAGAATGGGTATAGAGGTTCCTTCTAACAGGTGCCTCCAGTGTTCGAATGAGGCTTTAATGGCTAAAAGTTCCTTCTCTCCTATTGCATAATTGATTTCTGTATCTGACATGACACGTGAAAAAAAAGCAACAGGATGTAGGGGATCTTTTAGACTCTGTCTTTGTGACAGAACTGCACCAATAGCGTAGTCTGAAGCGTCTACTTCAATGACATATTGTAATGAGGGGTTAGGATACGACAGAATAGGTGCAGTAGTGAATCTATGTTTTAATGTATCAAATGTTTTTTGAGCTTCCTCGGTCCAATGGAATTTGATATTATTCTTTGTGAGGTTTGTGAGGGGTTTGGATATATGAGCAAAGTTTTTAATAAACTTTCTATAGAAATTCGCAAACCCCATAAACCTCTGTATATGTTTCTTGGATGTAGGGGTAGGCCAATCCAAGATATCTTTTATTTTTATTTTTCTCCATGTCAATTCCTTCAGGAGATATTACATAACCCAGAAAGGTAATGCTATTGGAGTTAAAAATAAATTTTTCTGGTTTTGCATACAAGTGGTGTTGACGTAACCTAGAGAGTACAGTGCGAACATGTTTTATATGGTCTGACTTATTTTTTGAGTATATGAGTATGTCGTCTAAATATATGACAACATATATGTCTAACAGATCTTTAAACACATCATTTATTAGATACTGAAAGGTGGCGGGCGCATTACAGAGCCCGAATGGCATCACTGTATATTCGTACAGTCCGTAGCGCGTACGGAAAGCAGTGAGCCACTCGTCTCATTGTCTTACTCGTATGAGGTTATATGCACCTCTCAGATCTAATTTTGTAAAGTATGAAGCCCCCTCAAGTCTTTCAATTAACTCTGGAATCAGAGGTAGTGGGTATCTGTTTTTTACTGTTCTGCAATTAAGTTCTCTATAATCGACTATGGGTCTAATTGTGCCATCTTTGTTCTTGACAAAGAATATTCCAGCTCCTGCTGGAGAGGTAGATGGTCTTATAAACCCCTTGCGAAGATTCTCTTCTAGGTAATTTTTAAAATAATCTAATTCACTTTTTGATAGAGGGAAAATATGTCCACATGGTATATCAGCCCCAGGAACCAAGTCTATCGGACAGTCATACTTCCTATGGGGAGGAAGATTTTCTGACTCTCTCTTACAAAATACATCAGAAAAATCTGAGTATTCAGAAGGTATGTTATTAGGCTCAGTTTGTAAAATGTGATGACTGGAAATACAGGTAGTTTTACAGTTATCAGAAGAGAATGAGATATCAGAAGTTTTCCATGATATAGTGGGATCATGTAAATTTAACCATGAGTAGCCTAAAACCAAAGGATATATGGGAGATGAGATAACGTCAAAGGACACATATTCAATATGAGTTCCCCCTATAGACACTTTTATGGGAATCGTGTGATGTGAGATTGGGCCAGATTATATTTAACTACCATCAATAACTCTAAGCAACATTGGATTTGTCTTTTTAATAAGTGGTATTTTATTCAAGCTTGTGAAATTAAAATCCATATAGTTAGTGCTGGCTCCTGAATCAATAATCGCCTTGGAGGTTACTCGTTGGTTCTCCCAATGCAAAATAAGTGTGAGTGAGCAGTTTGTAGAATTAGGAGTTTGTACATTATAACAGGAATTTATATATGTTTTCTTACCCCTTTTCTGACGTCCCAGAATTGGACAATCTTTTACTGTGTGTTGTGCAGATCCACAGTACATACACAGGTTATTTTGCCTTCTTCTAAGTTTTTCTTGGGGGTTGAGTGGACCTTTTACAAATCCTATGTCCATGACCTCAGGTGTGCGTAGTGAT
The DNA here is from genome assembly GCF_027579735.1 of Bombina bombina. Taxonomy (NCBI): domain Eukaryota; kingdom Metazoa; phylum Chordata; class Amphibia; order Anura; family Bombinatoridae; genus Bombina; species Bombina bombina. The sequence goes on from NC_069504.1 coordinate 655,790,698, forward strand.
TGGCTACGTGTGCTTTGTGAAGAGGGTGTAGAAAAGTTTGGACGTCTAAAAGTATTATCACTGGGACTACGTTCAGATCTACGTTCTCTCAGATGTTTATCTAGGCTAATTGAGAGATTAATTAACCCTTCCAAGGTCTGCGGCAATTCAATTCTTGCCAATTCATCTTTAAGTGTATCACATAATCCTAACCTGAACTGGTTTTTTAACGATAACTCATTCCAACCGCTGTGCTTAGAAATTTTTTTAAACTCAGTTATTTAATCCTCTACAGGATTTTTTAGTTGTTTTAATGCTCTCATACCATTTTCAGCTGTGAGCTGCTTATAGGGATCGTCATACAATTGTGACATTGCATTAAAAAAAGATTCTAAGGACTGTAGTATTGGATCATTTGTTTCAAAAAATGTGTTGGCCCATATGCAAGGTTCCCCCCTGAGATAAGAGATAGTAGTAAGAACCTTAACCTGATCTGTGGGGTGAGTGAGAGGTTTAAGTGAGAAAAGCAAATAACAAGCATTCTTGAATTCTCTGAAATGTTTTCTATCTCCCTGGAAATGTTCAGGTGGGCTAACATTAGGTTCTAAAGTATTAGTAGTTTTTTGCTTTTCAGCAATTTCCTTTATATAAGCCTTAAGAGCTGAATTCTCATGTTGAAAAGTGTTTAGTGCCTGTGTAATTGACTCAACCTTGTCAGTTAATGTCTGCACATGGGTCACAATATCTACTGGATTCATTGTAAAGGCTTAGTAATTTATGTCAGGTCTCAGTCAAGATCCTATAATTCCCTGTAGAGAGAAGTACAAAAATAGTTTGTGAATCCAACTGTAGATAAGAGTATAACTTAGTATAAAGATAGTATCACTTTAAGAGTTAAATGGTTTGTGGAAGAATTGTTGACTTAGGAAGGAATTATTATTTAAAAGAAACTGAGTTCATTTAATAAGGCAACAATCCTACCCTTACTGTTAGGTAATGTTAGTATAATCATAACCTATAGCCAAAGGGTGGCAACATGATTGGCAGGTTATATTATATTAAATACCTTGTGATAAGTTTTATAAATAAATATATATACAGAGTGGTTCAATGAGGTTTAAGCAGGTAGTATGGAGGTAAGCAAACAGACAAGTAAAACTTAAACCTAATAGGATAACTGTACCAGATAGAGTCCGGAATTATAGCTGCTGTCAGATGGAAACCGGAGGCCAAGGTTTTGAATTACTGGTGTCTGTGAGGCTTAGAAGTAAGCTGTAGAGATTGAGGATCGAATCTGAAACACGCTAGGAAAGCGTGAGGAACAAGCGTGAGCTGCGGCTTCCAGATGGTAACAGGCGGACAGCTGAGAAGGCGAGTGACGTCACCGCTCAATCCGGCTTCGATGGAAACACAGTCAGCTGCGGTAAGCAGCGTGATTAGCTGGAGACACTGTCAGCAGCGTGAGAAGCTGAAGACTGAATGTTCAAAAAGTAAATAGAACTAAGCTGGTAAGACTTAGTCACAAATGGTTATTGCAACAAATTTAGACGATTTGAGTCAAAGGTCAAAAAGGCTTGTAATAGAACTTCCAGGGAAGTACCAAGTAGATGACTGTTAAAGTCAAACATTACTAAGCAATGAATGAACTGTGGGTGGGGTTTTTATACAGATGGCAACTTAGTGTCAGGTATCCTTAAAGGGACATTAAACACCTAATGAAAATGGCTGAAACCTACTTTTTCTTATAAATAAAAATAAAATAATCACTGCTGTTTATTTTATCTGTTCCTCTTACCCCAAACATTTCAAAGGGATTGTTTTGAAATACAGTGTTGAGCCAGTGCCAAATTTCCTATGTAAGCTGCTATATTGTAGCGTTCGTTACAGGGCTCATTAGTCACATGACACAGCATATTGGCTGTTACAGTACTTAGAGGAATATAACATTTGCCTGCAGCATGTGAGCTGCAGTGAAACACATTTATTTCTCAGTTAGGGTGTAAATAGATTTCATTTGCCAGTCTATTGTATATAATACACATTATGCAGCAAATGCTAAGTGCATTACCTATTTTTTTTAACTTCCCCCCACAGTTTTACTTTTTCAAACTCCACAAGTTTTCTGCTCTAAGCAGAGCGTTCAGGCACTGTTATTGTCAATTACTGACATCATGCTCCAGGAGGGGGGAGAGGGAGGGGGAAACTATAACGGAACGGAAAATAATGCATACGAACGATCCTTGCTAAACGAACACTAAGCTGTCAGCCCTTAGTGATTCATATTAGCAGGATCAATGGTCATGAAAGGCAGAAATCATCTGCACAAACTTCACTCCGTTCCGTTATAGTTTCCCCCTCCCTCTCCCCCCTCCTGGAGCATGATGTCAGTAATTGACAACAACAGTGCCTGAACTCTCTGCTTAGAGCAGAAAACTTGTGGAGTTTGAAAAAGTAAAACTGTGGGGGGAAGTTAAAAAAAATAGGTAATGCACTTAGCATTTGCTGCATAATGTGTATTATATACAATAGACTGGCAAATGAAATCTATTTACACCCTAACTGAGAAATAAATGTGTCTCACTGCAGCTCACGCACTGCAGGCAAATGTTATATTCTCTAAGTACTGTAACAGCCAATATGCTGTGTCATGTGACTAATGAGCCCTGTAACGCACGCTACAATATGGCAGCTTACATAGGAAATGTGGCACTGGCTCAACACTGTATTTCAAAACAATCCATTTGAAAAGTTTGGGGTAAGAGGAATAGATAAAATAAACTGCAGTGATTATTTTATTTTTATTTATAAGAAAAAGTAGGTTTTGGGGATTATTAGAAGACAAGTGTTAAGGGTCCCTTTAAAGGCACAGGTATAAGTCATGACACCTTGTGAGAAAACTAACAGACTTCTTATCAACAGCCGTAATCTTCTCCCCGTTTCTGTGGCTGGCAAGGTAACCGGAGCTAGTAGTAATCAATCCGTTCTTCCCGATTTTTGGTATACCGGATTTCTAGGTGAAGGCAGTGTGTAGACAACAAAACCTGGCACTCATCAGCAGATTCACAGTAATGTTTAAAAGCAAAACTGGGGGAAGTCAGTTACATTTGGCGCCGAAGGATCAAGCCCAGGACCACGCCAAGGTCTCCCCCTTCCTGGGACCCTAAACCAGCACCCACACAATGCATACTTCCAAACAAACCAACTGGGAATCTCCCAGGGTGACATAGGCATTTGTAACCTCCCCTATGTAAATACAAAACACAGGAATTGACTGCACTCACAGACTAGACTGGGTACACATCCTAAGCCACAGCAAACTCAGCAGCCCTAAACACTGACAGACAGCTGCAAAGTTCCCAGCAACCCAGGCAGTTAACCCCAGAGCAGCCTGGGTGACAGGCTAGCAGGGAAGCATTACAAATATTATCAACACAACACACAGAAAACCCGGCACTCGCCAGAAGATTCACAGTAATGTTTAAAAGCAAAACTGGGGGAAGTCAGTTACATTTGGCGCCAAAGAATCAAGCCCAGGACCATGACAAGGTCTCCCCCTTCCTGGGACCCTAAACCAGCACCCACACAATGCATACTTCCAAACAAACAAGCTGTGAATCTGCTGGCGAGTGCCAGGTTTTCGGTGTGTTGTGTTGATAATGTTTGTAATGTTTCCCTGTGGGCCTGTCACCCAGGCTGCTCTGGAGTTAACTGCCTGGGTGTTCAGGGCTGTGGAGTTTGCTGTGGCTTAGAATGTGTACCCAGTCCAGTCTGTGAGTGCGGCCAATTCCTGTGTTTGGTATTTACATAGGGGAGGTTACGAAAGCCTGTGTCTCCCTGGGAGGTTCCCAGTTCGTTTGAGGATGTGTACCCAGTCCAGTCTGTGAGTGCGGTCATTTCCTGTGTTTTATATAGATATACAGTGAGGGAAAACATTATTTGATCCCCTACTGATTTTGTATGTTTGCCCACTGACAAAGAAATGATCAGTCTATAATTTTAATGGTAGGTTTATTTGAACAGTGAGAGACAGAATAACAACAACAAAATCCAGACAAAAACACATTTAAAAAAAGTTATAAATTGATTTGCATTTTAATGAGTGAAATAAGTATTTGATCCCCTATCAATCAGCAAGATTTCTGGCTCCCAGATGTCTTCTTTACAGGTAACGAGCTGAGATTACGAGCACTCTCTTAAAGGGAGTGCTCTATATCTCAGCTTGTTACCTGTATAAAAGACACCTGTCCACAGAAGCAATCAATCAATCAGATTCCAAACTCTCCACCATTGCCAAGACCAAAGAGCTGACCAAGGATGTCAGGGACAAGATTGTAGACCTACACAAGGCTGGAATCAGCAACAAGAACATTGCCAAGCAGCTTGGTGAGAAGGTGACAACAGTTGGTGCAATTATTTGCAACTGGAAGAAACACAAAATAACTGTCGATCTCCCTCAGTCTGGATCTCCATGCAAGATCTCACCTTGTGGAGTTTCAATGATCATGAGAACAGTAAGGAATCAGCCCAGAACTACACAGGAGGATCTTGTCAATGATCTCAAGGCAGTTGGGACCATAGTCACGAAGAAAACAATTGGTAACACACTACGCCGTGAAGAACTGAAATCCTGCAGCGCCCGCAAGGTCCCCCTGCTCAAGAAAGCACATGTACAGGCCCGTCTGACGTTTGCCAATGAACATCTAAATGAACTGGGTGAAAGTGTTGTGGTCAGATGAGACCAAAATGGAGCTCTTTGGTATCCACTTAACTTGTCGTGTTTGGAGGAGGAGGAATACTGCCTATGACCCCAAGAACACTATGCCCACCAACAAACATAGAGGTGGAAACATTATACTTGGGGGGGGGGGGTTCCGCTAAGGGGACAGGACAACTTCACTGCATCAAAGGGACGATGGACGGGGCTATGTACCGTCAAATCTTGGGTGAGAACCTCCTTCCCTCAGCCAGGGTATTGAAAATTGGTTGTCGATGTGTATTCCTACATAACAATGACCCAAAACACACGGCCAAGGCAACAAAGGAGTGGCTCAAGAAGAAGCACATTAAGGTCCTGGAGTGGCGTAGCCAGTCTCCAGACCTTAATCCCATAGAAAATCTGTGGAGGGAGCTGAAGGTTTGAGTTGCCAAACATCAGCCTCAAAACCTTAATGACTTGGAGAGAATCTGCAAAGAGGAGTGGGACAAAATCCCTCCGGAGATGTGTGCAAAGCTGGTGGCCAACTACAAGAAATGACTGACCTCTTTGATATATGTTTTATCATTTTATATTACTATCTCAAAGTGTTTAATGTCCCTTTAAGTTGCATTCTGTCTCTTCTGAGCATGGACAGAATGACTTATAGGGGTAGATTTATGAAGGGTCGAGCAGACATGATACGCTGTAGCGAATCATGTCTGCGCAACCTCGTTAAATGCAGACAGCATATGCTGTTGGCATTTAACGTTGCACAAGCATCTCTGGTGAAATGCTTGTGCAATGCCGCCCCCTGCTCACTCGTGGCCAATCCGCCGCTAGCAGGGGCCGTCAATCATCCCTTTTAGGTGGAAGAGAAGTTAAGGAGCAGCGGTCTTACAACCTCTGCTTCTTAACTTCCGTTTCTGGTGGACCAGAAACGATGGAGCATCGATGGAGCATCTCCTGCTTGTTAAATCGTCTCCCTTGTCTCTCTAACTCTCACTGAATACTAAACAGGTCATGTTACTCTGGAAGATTCATAACATCAAGCTAAATATGCCTTTCTGTAGAGACTTCAGCTTCTTTGTGGGACTGTGACAGGAAATAATGAACTTATAAAAAAAAAGAAATAAAAGGTAAATCCCTTTAAAATGATGAATAATACATATTGCAATGATTTCTATTAAGTATAAGCCACTGCTTAGTGCTTTTTAATTACAACAATGAAACATAGTGCTGTATTTCTCTTTAATTTCCTCCAGCTGCTAAGCTGCTTTCATGTTTACCATAGTAAAACCTAACATTGAAGGGTGGTTCCATTTTAAGTGTATTGGACACAAACCCAAGGCTTACAACTCTACCTTTTCAGATAAGCACAAAAAGCTTCCTCCTTCCTGTGTTGGTGTCACATGTTCCTATGTGTTCGGATGTCACAAGTATTTTTTTTTCCAACTCAGATGCACTCATTGTTCTTTAAAGTTTCTGTCACAAATAACCTAGAGACTGAAAGAAATATTATACTGGATGCAATTTCAGGCTTTGCTAGCTACCGTTGTAAATATCTTCATTATATTTTGTTTTTTGGGATAAAAGGAAAAGTATGTTTTCTTGGCAGAATAATAAGAAACAGAAACTCAAGGTACTTTGCTCAAGATATTTCCACTTCTTCCAATATTTTGTATCAAGAGATATCATTTGCTCCAAAAACTGGAAATCTTAAACATAATTGAGAGGCTAGTGACAACTACAATTCTCCCTGAAGTTTAGTCATTTTGAGATTATCCCTCTTGCAGATGAAGTTTAAAGTCATTGGGCTAGATTACAAGAGACAAAGTATTGTTGCTAACTTGCGCGCATATTACAAGTTGAAAGTAAATGTGGTCGCTCAAGCGCAAACTAAATTTGCGCATGTCAGTTTATGCAAGTGTATTTATTAAGTAGCGAATTCTGCATAGACGCCCCGCATTTTTTGGTCCGCCAGAAACGGACATTAAGAAGCATCGGTCATAAAACCTTTTAGATGGCAGACTGAAATCATCCCGATCCGATCGGGATGATTGACGGCTCCTGCTAGCAGCCGATTGGCCGCGAATGACCAGGGGGTTGCATTGCATAAGCATTTTACCAGAAATGCTTGTGCAATGTGAAGTGCCGACAAGATTGTCAGGTTCCATAGCACAAATTGTCCTACTCTGATATATTGAGGCCTATTTATCAAAGCGTCAACTGAAAATTCGCTGGAATTCCGCATCGTAATTGTCACGAGATTGATCCACTGTAATTATCAAAGCGTCAAGATCGTCAAATGTTGAAATTTGTGACGTAACATACAATCCTGCGATCTCAATCTGACGCAGATCGATGCAAGTTGAAAATCCGTGGAATTCGAGCGGAATTGTGTTAATTGACCTTCCTATTCAACACTATTTGAAGCTCTCACGAAGTTATCAAAAATTCAACAGTTACGCTCGCGTCTTTTCCGACACAGCATACCTAGTTTTCAATCCGCAATCCCTTGAGGTCGTGGATGCCATAGAACTCAATGGGAGTCGGAAAACACTGAAATCTTATGATCGATGCTGCAAGACAATGAAGCATATCACCTAATAAAAGTCAATTACAAACTATTAAATATGTATACCCTTCAAAAATCAAACAATATTATAGCTCCACATTTGGTGCACTAGTAGATATAGGGATAAAAATGAAAAATACATTACTACTGATGAATTATGCTACAACTTTGTCTCTCATTACAAATCAAGGGGACAATATTATTTCAACATATTTGGTGCAAAGTTTTGCCCCAAACTTGTCGCACTAATAGATACAGAGATAAAAATGAATTAAATACACAACATAATATAGCTAATTTCCTTTTTATTTTTTTTAAAAATCTATGTGCACCATGTTTAAGCCATGTAATACAAGTCCCACTCTCCACTTCGCGCCATATTTGATGCAGCACTTTTCGCACCAATTATGGCGCAAACTCTTAAATAACCCACACACTAGTGAATTTTTCCACCACTTTTGATTGGAATGTGCATAATCACATGATTTATGACATCAGCCAATCTGATTCAAATATACATTATAAACTATCACTAACGAATCAAATTGCTTCATACTTCTATTATTGATCACTCATCAGAACTTTAAAAAGTGTATATAGGAGCGCCTACAGGCTAAGGTATATCACAGGGCTAAAAATAGGTCAAAGAATGATAGAAGAAACAGCTAGAATAGTAAAACAATCCTGACCAAATACTCTGTATGAAATCGTTTTAATCAATAGGGTAATACACAATTATCTAATGTATACCGATGATATTTCAAAATATGGACAAATACAATAAAATACAATAAAATTACAATTGCAATGAAAATATAATAGAGCACACTAGTAAAATACTCGATACAATATAGATATGAAATCTAAAAATATCTGAACTTGTGGGCTACAGATTAGGATACACTATTTCCACAGAAGAATAGAGGACCGAAACGCGTAGACGAATATCGACACACGATTTGTGAGGTTTACCATATTTCCAGGATATAACCTAATGGGGTAAGTTTATTTACCGATAATCTGAAACCCCATAGGCTTTTTTGTTTAGTGCACTTTGTTTTCTTTTTCAGGATTATTTTATACAGTATTTGCTTGGATTGCTACATTCCCAGGATTATTGGCCATTTCGGACCCTATTGAGGGACATCAAAAGACTTTGGACTTCAATTTGACTTTTATTCATTCTATTTTAGTATCTATCTAATACGTATATTTGTTTGTTAAGTTTTGTTGTTTACCCCTTTGTATTTCACTTTTTTGTAATGTTACCACCACAATAACATTTAGGATAATTTAGGATCCCTTAAGGGGCAATTTTATCACACTAGGCACTAGAGATTTTAAGTCAGTGATTTGTTTTTTATTTTTGGTGTTTTGAATTACCGCTAGGGAAGCAGATAAGTGACACTAGAACATACCGGTATTGTTCGAATTTAGGACAGGACACGTAGAGTATATTTTGTTAGGATTTATCTTTTGTTAGGATTCACATGATTTGATTAAGCACTGACTTTTTGCATATTGTGATTTTTTGTTTGATTTTTGTTTGATTTTGTTTTTTTTGATACATTGGACACAATTTTGAGTGTTTTATTCACTGGTTCACAAATAGATATTATCCCTTTTTATTCCAACATGTTTTTATTAAGAGACCATGATACAGTTAGATCAACAAAACATGTACATTACAATGAAAATAGTCACAAAATCAGTCATACATAGAAAAACAGTACAATTTGCGAATGGTGCATCTTGGAACCTTGTTTTAAACTTTTACTGAACTTAGGAAAACCTAAAATGTCTATGCTAACAGTAGTATTACCATCTCAATGCTCAGCCTGTGGTATGGTTAAGACTGCCTGGAGAAATCTTTCATAAATTATACTCAAACATATGTAATGTCTGATAGTGCTTTGAATCAATAGAGCTCGTAATGTCATCAGGTGGCCTGTTTTAGGGTGTTAGATTTAATATAATTTTCCCACGTAATTTGGAGTTCTATAAATTGATCCCTCTTGCCCGTTAGAAAGGAACCATATTCTTCCAATTCTATCAGGTCTGACACCTTATTGCGCCAAGTGGCCACTGAAGGGACCTCGGGGGATCTCCAGTTTAATGCTATTAAAACCTTTAAGCTGTTTCTCATGATTTTTAGTAGGGGAGTAAAGTGGGAGTGGGGTAATTTAATAGATTTATTTAACAACCAGACCAGGGGGTCCAGAGGGAGAGTAAATTGAAAAATTTGTTCAATCTCTGAGATCACTGAACGCCATAGCCAGTGGACCTGGGAACACCACCACCACATATGACTCATTCCGCTACCATGGTGGCCACATCTCCAACAACGGTTATTGGCTTTTGGAAAGAGTTTGTGGATTCTCCTGGGAGTAAGGTACCAGCCGTGTAATAACTTATAGTTGATTTCTTTAATGGAGGCTGACCTGGAGGCGGATTTAATATTATGAAAGATGTTAATTGCTGTCTGGGGTGTTATGATAACTCCCAGTTCTTTCTCCCACATTTCTATGGAGCGGGGTAGGTTACCTGGGGGCGGTTGGGTGATAATATTGTAAATGTGGGAGAGGCAGTGCCTAACCGGGGGGGAAGATGTGTATAGTTTCTCAATGTTGGTAAATGGTCGCAACATGTTCAAACGCTGTGGGTGAGTTGTGAGATAGTGGTGAACCCTTCTATAAGTAAACCAGTTTTTGGCCCAGCTCTGACCGGAGTCCAGTAAAAGCTCCTGAGTTTTTATCTGTTCGTTGTTAGTCAGGGACCATAGAGGGATGTCATGACTCTTGTTGAATGTTCCTGTGTCGTTCGGTAAGGGAGGAAGGGAGAACTCGTCATTGTGTAGTAATGATGTTAAGGGGCCCGGGCAGGAGGAAACATATGGGTTGGTCTTGTTAGTGGAATCCCAAACTTTCAGGGTTTCCCGTGTAATCGGGTTTTTAATTAGTTTGAGTGAAGATTGGAAGCCAGGATTCCAACACAAGGAAGGAAGATTAAAGTCTGGGTTAAGTTTTCCTTCGAGTGAAACCCATCTCTTGTGACTCCCATGGATCCTCCAGTCAAGAACCCTCTGGAGGAATATTGATCTATGGTACGAGTCAATATCAGGGACCCCTAGGCCTCCCTGAGTTGCGGAGCGGGACATCACGCGTTTGTTTATTCTGGGGGGACGCCTGTTAGATATTATCCCTTTTTATGGTTTAATAATAGATATTACTTTTAATATTGTACCAACCTTAACTAGACTATCTGTGGATTTAGTTGCATTTAATAATGCCCAAGATTTGCCAATAAGATTTTTTATATTTTTAAGGTCCTCTAAGGATCATTACTATTCTTCTGTGGAAATAGTGTATCCTAATCTGTAGCCCACAAGCTCAGATATTTTTAGATTTCATATCTATATTGTATCAAGTATTTTACTAGTGTGCTCTATTATATTTTCATTGCAATTGTAATTTTATTGTATTTTATTGTATTTGTCCATATTTTGAAATATCATCGGTATACATTAGATAATTGTGTATTACCCTATTGATTAAAACGATTTCATACGGAGTATTTGGTCAGAATTGTTTTACTATTCTAGCTGTTTCTTCTATCATTCTTTGACCTATTTTTTGCCCTGTGATATACCTTAGCCTGTAGGCGCTCCTATATACACTTTTTATAGTAACTATCCACCAGATCTGATAGGGGATCTTCCTTATAGTGAAGCAGGTATATTAGTCATTTTAGGCGCTGGAAACTTAATCTCTGTTGTTTATAATCCACTCATCAGAACTTGTAAGTGCCATTTGTTACATTGTGTATTATACTTTGAAAGTATGTATATGGGAAATTAGTATTAAAGATAAACATTAATGCTGACATTAGGACACACAGTGTAATATTTTAGACAAGGATTTTAAAATTCAAATTGATGTTTGTTTCAATAAAATCTTAAGCTGATAGCTCAAAGTGATAGCCCACCTAACTTTAAACTGTCATGATTAAGAAACAGCAGAAATTAAATTCACCTCTTTACTGTCATGATATGTTCAGTATATTTCTTCCTTCTCTTGAATTTCTTTTTCAGTAAGAAATGTAATCTTATATGCCAGGCCATTTTAAAACACCTGTGAAGGGGTGTTTTTAAAAAAAAAAAATAGATTGCAATCAGGAAGGGTTAGACAGGTGCAGAGAGAAACCTGGCCCAGCTCTTAAAGGGACAGGAAACCCCAAAATATTATTTCATGATTTGGATAGAACATACAATTTTAAACAACTTTCCAATTTGCTTCTATTATCAAATTTGCTTCATTCTCTTGTTATCTTTAGCTAAAGGAACAGCATTGCACTACTGGCAGTTAGCTGAACACATCTATTTAGCCAATCACAAGAGACAAATGTGTGCAGGCACCAATTAGCAGCTAGCTCCCACTAGTGCAACTTACATTTTCACTTTCCTATCCCTTTAAAATAGTCATAGATTTCAAATAAATACATATGATACTCTGATTACATGTTATATTCACAATTATTCCTGCTCAGAATAATAATACATTTACAATATATACATATAGTGGTATAAATAAACACAGAGATATGACAGACAACATTGTTTAGAACAAAAAAAGGTACTTCGGGACATGTAAATATGTTTGCAAAAGATATCTGACATAACACACACACACACACACATATATATATATATATATATATATATATATATATGTGTGTGTGTGTGTGTGTATATATACATACTAAAATATGTATGCCCAATCTTAAAAAGAATTCTAATAATTCACTCTCCACTTTGCACCAAATATGTTGCTACTTCCTATATTCGCAATTAGTCCTGCTTAGAAAAAGAATACATTTACACTATATACAATAATGTGCTAAAGAGAAATGTGCTTGTTCGTGGACAGTATTGAAATGGTATAAATAAAGTTGGGAAAAGCCCGAATAGCCGCAACATCGATGACTGTTAGTTAACACCAGCTCTTCGCACCATACTTGACGCGCGTGTTTTTGACGGCTTTTTTGATAAATAAGGAAATCGTATTGAGCTCCGCTGCCGCGATGTTTGGTGAGCGTATTGACGCCCACAAATGCAACATAGTTCACGCTTTGATAAATATCCCCCAGAAACTCATATCTACAGACCCACCATCACCCTGAACTCTCTTCAGTAAAGCACAGATTGTCTGCTTCCTATCAGCGTACTGTCCTCTGATTGATTAACTCAGAACTACAGACCCACCATCACCTACAGACGCACCACCATCACCTGGAACTCTCTTTAGCAAAGCACAGATTGTCTGCTTCCTACCAGCGTACTGTCCTCTGATTGATTAACTCAGAACTACAGACCCACCATCACCTACAGACGCACCACCATCACCTTGAACTCTCTTTAGCAAAGCACAGATTGTCTGCTTCCTACCAGGGTACTGCCCTCTATTTGATTAACTCAGAACTATAGACTCACCATCACCCTGAACTCTCTTCAGTAAAGCACAGATTGTCTGCTTCCTATCAGCGTACTGTCCTCTGATTGATTAACTCAGAACTACAGACCACCATCAACTACAGACCCACCACCATCACCTGGAACTCTCTTTAGCAAAGAACAGATTGTCTGCTTCCTACCAGCCTACTGTCCTCTGTTTGATTAACACAGAACTACAGATTTAACAGAAATAGCGCTGGAATCAATAACACCTGCATGCTATAATCTATACTATAATTGCGTTTGTAACGCGTCCATCAGTGTCGTCAGTTGCGCACGCATCCTCAAAGGAATGTTGGCAGTGTGAGGCAGCCAAAGGAATGTTGGCTGCGCACGCAGCCAAAATAATTCACCTGGATGCAGTGAAGCTGTATCCAGGTGGATTCCGAAAATGGCAGGCAGGGTGGTGAAAGAATCCACTGAATTTTCGGAATCCACCGGGATGCAGCTAAGGCAGACAGAGCATTACAAAAAAACCTAACCGCCCGCAATAAGTACTGTATTTAAAAAAAAACCTAACCACCCGTAATAAGTATTACAAAAAAACCTAACCGGCTGCAATAAGTATTACAAAAAAAACTAACCGCCCGCAATAAGTATTAAAAAAAACAAAAAAAAACGCCCGCAATAAGTATTGCAAAAAAAAACTAACCGCCCGCAATAAGTATTAAAAAAAAAAAAATAACCGCCCGCAATAAGTATTACAAAAAAACCCTAACCGCTCGCAATAAGTATTACAAAAAAACCTAACTATTAAAAAAAATCTAAGCGCCCGTACGAAGTATTAAGAAAAAAAAACTACCTAATAAAATTATTAACCCCTAAATCCACCAACCCTAACATCGCAAACTACCTAATACATCTATTAACCCCTAATCTGCCATTTCCCAACAATGCAAATTAAATTATTAATTTATTAACCCCTAAATCGCCATCCACCTCCAACGCAAAAAACTAATTTACCTATTAACTCCTACACCGCCAACCCCCACAACGCAAATAACTAAGTTAATGACGAAGCCGTCTAACCTAACACAACCTAAATTAACCCCTTAAGTACATAAAATAATAAAATACTATTGCCTAGATTTAGAGTTCTGCGTTAGCCGTCAAAAGCAGCATTAAGGGGTCCTAACGCTGCTTTTGGCTGCCCGCTGGTATTTAGAGTCAGCCAGGTAAAGGTGTACCGCTCACTTTCAAGCCGCGACTTTTCCATACCGCAGATCCCCTTACGCCAATTGCGTATCCTATCTTTTCAATGGGATCTTCCTAACGCTGGTATTTAGAGTCTTGGTTGAAGTGAGTGTTACACCTCTACCGACAAGACTCCTACCACCCATGGAAAGGATGTAGTTAAGAGCTTTATGGGCTAACGCTGGTATATAAAGCTCTTAACTACAGTGCTCTAAAGTACACTAACACCCATAAACTACCTATGTATCTATGTACCCCTAAACCGAGGTCCCCCCACAACGCCACCACTATAATAAATATTTTTAACCCCTAATCTGCTGACCGCACTTCGCCGCCACATACATTATCCCTATGAACCCCTAATCTGCTTCCCCTAACATCGCAGACACCTACATAATATTTATTAACCCCTAATCTGCCCCCCCCCCAACATCGCCGCTACCTTACCTACACTTATTAACCTGACTAACTAATCTGCCGACCGGACCTCGCTGCCACTATAATAAATGTATTAACCCCTAAAGCTAAGTCTAACCCTAACCCTAACACCCCCCTAAATTAAATATAATTTTAATCTAACAAAATAAATTAAATCTTATTAACTAAAGTATTCCTATTTAAAACTAAATACTTACCTGTAAAATAAACCCTTATATAGCTACAATATAACGAATAATTATATTGTAGCTATTTTAGGATTTATATTTATTTTACAGGCAACTTTGTATTTATTTTAACTAGGTACAATAGCAATTAAATAGTTATTTACTATTTAATAGCTACCTAGTTAAAATAATTACAAAATTACATGTAAAATAAATCCTAACCTAAGTTACAATTAAACCTAATACTACACTATCAATAAATTAATTAAATAAATTACCTACAATTACATATAATTAAATAAACTAAACTAAATTACAAAAACAAACAAACACTAAATTACAAAAAATAAAAAAAGATTACAAGAATATTAGGCTAATTACACCTATTCTAAGCCCGTTAATAAAATAAAAAGCCCCCCAAAATAATAAAGGTCCCTACCCTATTCTAAATTAAAAAGAAATCAGCTATTTTACCAGCCCTTAAAAGGGCTTTATGTGGGGCATGCCCCAAAGTAATCAGGTTTTTTGCCTGTAAAAAAAAATAAAACCCCCCAACATTAAAAACCACCACCCACATACCCCTACTCTAACCCACCCAAACCCCCCTTAAATAAACCTAACACTACCCCCCCTGAAGATCTCCCTACCTTGAGTCGTCTTCACCCAGCCGGGCCGAAGTCTTCATCCGATGGGGCAGAAGAGGACATCCAGACCGGCAGAAGTCTTCATCCTATCCGGGCAGAAGAGGACATCCTGACCGGCAGACATCTTCATCCAAGCGGCATCTTCTATCTTCATCCATCTGGAGCGCAGCGGAGCCATCTTCTTCCCAGCCAACGTGGATCCATCCTCTTCAACCGACGCCTACTCGCCGAATGAAGGTTCCTTTAAATGACGTCATCCAAGATGGCGTCCCTCGAATTTTGATTGGCTGATAGGATTCTATCAGCCATTCGGAATTAAGGTAGGAAAAATCTGATTGGCTAATTCAATCAGCCAATCAGATTCAAGTTCAATCCGATTGGCTGATCCAATCAGCCAATCAGATTGAGCTTGCATTCTATTGGCTGATCGGAACAGCCAATAGAATGCAAGCTCAATCTGATTAGCTGATTAGATCAGCCAATCGGATTGAACTTGAATCTGATTGGCTGATTGAATCAGCCAATCAGATTTTTACTACCTTAAATCCGATTGGCTGATCCTAAAATCCTATCAGCCAATCGGAATTCGAGGGACGCCATCTTGGATGACGTTATTTAAAGGAACCTTCATTCGGCGAGTAGGCGTCAGTTGAAGAGGATGGATCCGCGTCGGCTGGGAAGAAGATGACTCCGCTCCGGATGGATGAAGATAGAAGATGCCGCTTGGATGAAGATGTCTGCCGGTCCGGATGTCCTCTTCTGCCCGGATAGGATGAAGACTTCTGCCGGTCTGGATGTCCTCTTCTGCCCCATAGGTTGAAGACTTCGGCCTGGCT
This sequence comes from Bombina bombina, assembly GCF_027579735.1. Taxonomy (NCBI): domain Eukaryota; kingdom Metazoa; phylum Chordata; class Amphibia; order Anura; family Bombinatoridae; genus Bombina; species Bombina bombina. The sequence goes on from NC_069504.1 coordinate 655,806,736, forward strand.
GGGTGAAGACGACTCAAGGTAGGGAGATCTTCAGGGGGGTAGTGTTAGGTTTATTTAAGGGGGGTTTGGGTGGGTTAGAGTAGGGGTATGTGGGTGGTGGGTTTTAATGTTGGGGGGGTTGTATTTTTTTTTACAGGCAAAAGAGCTGATTACTTTGGGGCATGCCCCGCAAAAAGCCCTTTTAAGGGCTGGTAATAGAGCTGATTACTTTTTAATTTAGAATAGGGTAGGGACCTTTATTATTTTGGGGGGCTTTTTTATTTTATTAGGGGGCTTAGAGTAGGTGTAATTAGCCTAATATTCTTGTAATCTTTTTTTATTTTTTGTAATTTAGTGGGGTTTTTTTTGGCAATTTAGTTTAGTTTATTTAATTGTATGTAATTGTAGGTAATTTATTTAATTAATTTATTGATAGTGTAGTGTTAGGTTTAATTGTAACTTAGGTTAGGATTTATTTTACAGGTAATTTTGTAATTATTTTAACTAGGTAGCTATTAAATAGTAAATAACTATTTAATAGCTATTGTACCTAGTTAAAATAAATACAAAGTTGCCTGTAAAATAAATATAAATCCTAAAATAACAACAATATAATTATTCGTTATATTGTAGCTATATTAGGGTTTATTTTACAGGTAAGTATTTAGTTTTAAATAGGAATACTTTAGTTAATAAGATTTAATTTATTTTGTTAGATTAAAATTATATTTAATTTAGGGGGGTGTTAGGGTTAGACTTAGCTTTAGGGGTTAATACATTTATTATAGTAGCGGTGATGTCCGGTCGGCAGATTAGGGGTTAATACTTGAAGTTAGGTGGCGGGGATGTTAGGGAGAGCAGATTAGGGGTTAATACTATTTATTATAGTGTTTGCGAGGTGGGAGTGCGGCGGGTTTAGGGGTTAATACATTTATTATAGTGGCGGCGAGGTCCGGTCGGCAGATTAGGGGTTAATAAGTGTAGGTAAGGTAGCAGCGATGTTGGGGGGCAGATTATGGGTTAATAAATATAATATAGGTGTCGGCGATGTTAGGGGCAGCAGATTAGGGGTTCATAGGGATAATGTAGGTGGCGGCGGTGTCCGGAGCGGCAGATTAGGGGTTAATAGTTTAATGCAGGTGTCAGCGATAGCGGGGTTGGCAGATTAGTAGTTAATAAGTGTAAGGTTAGGGGTGTTTAGACTCGGGGTACATGTTAGGGTGTTAGGTGCAGACTGAGAGAGTGTTTCCCCATAGGAAACAATGGGGCTGCGTTGGGAGCTTAACGCTGCTTTTTTGCAGGTGTTAGTTTTTTTTTCCATAACAAACTGCCCCATTGTTTCCTATGGGGGAATCGTGCACAAGCACGTTTTGCCAGCTTACCGCTACCGTAAGCAACGCTGGTATTGAGGGTTGAAGTGGCGGTAAATTCGGCTCAACGCACCCTTTTTGGAGCCTAACGCAGCTCTTCAGACAACTCTAAATACCAGCGTTGTTTGGAAGCAGCGGTAGGAAAAAAAGCTGCGTTAGCTATGCGGGTCTTTACCGACAAAACTCTAAATCTAGCCGTATATTACTTTAAAAAATAAGGTTACATTAAATTAATCTAAAATTACAGAAAATAAAAAAGGCTTACATTACAGAAAATAATAAACCACATTATCCCAAAAAAAACCCCAAACCTAATCGCTATGAAAATAAAAAAGCACCCCAAAATAAAAACACCCTGCTGTTTAACTTAGGGCAATGCCCTACAAAAGGCCCTTTTAAGGGCTATTTGTAGTTTAGTATTATATTAGGGGGTGTTTTTATTTTTATAGGAGTATTAGTTTAGGTTTAATTTTATTATTTTAGATAGCTTTGTTTATTTTATTCTGTTTTTTAACTTTTTTATTTTTTGTAACTGTAGCTTGGGGGGTTGTATTTTTTAAACATAGACTTCCCTCTGGGCAGGCTTATTGCCTAGTGTGCTATAATATGTTTTGTACTCTGATCACTCTGTGCCTCATGTATCTCTCCTTTCTCTTAACATAGACAGGGAGAAACATTCTTTCCCCTCCTGTCTTCGCTCCCTTATTCAAAATGTACAGTACACTCCACCACACATCCTGCAGACTCGCTAAAACCACAGCACTTACCAAGAACTTTCCCTTGCAAAGCTTCTTCTGATTAACACCTTCTCACTTATCCCAATACCCATCCAAATTACTATTAATTCATTTTCATAGATATAGATAATTAAAATAACCTACATTTCCCATAAGGCATTTACAAGGCTTATTTCACCTTATTCGAGTGCACCTGACAGTGCACTCCTCTTAAGTCTAAACATCCTCTGTGCTTTCATTTTAAAAATCCAGTTTCTACTATACAGAATACCTTATTTCATATAGCAATCAGCACTTACCCTGGTTTGCTTTTATCATCTTTATTTCAGTCCTCTGACCTTTAAACTGTTAGCTGGAGAACCTCTCTGTGTGATGCACTTTGCATAAAAGGTGTAATTATTATGATTGTTGCTCAATTCCAAGTCCTCCTTTATTCATTCATTTGTGTTGATTTGTATTGTCAGTATTCAACCTGCTCATTACCTTTTTCTTAGACTTGTCACAGGACATGAATGTTTAGGTTCTAGTTTTGCTCCTTGCAGAGTTTAGAAAAGCTCTTCAAGTAAATAATTATCTTGTTTATAAGCATATTGTGTCTTCTTCCAAAGTTACTGCAGGCAGATGCAGACTTTCCTGATCAGAGATGATTACATATTCAATCTGGAAAAAGTAAACATATTCCAAGCCAAATGTGTGTCTTCTGGGGAGTAGGATTTCAGACAAATTGTAAGTGTCCTGGGTTATACCATAGTTTATGCTCCATCTAAATTCTACTGTCAAGACAAATTGTAAGTGTCTTGGGTTATACCATAGTTTATGCTCCATCTAAATTCTACTGTCAAAAATGTGATATTCAAAAATAAAGGTGTTCCCTTGGCTCACAGTCTCATTATAGAGGCACAGTAACGGTATACACCGCAGCAGTGTCTAGTCTTTCAGACCATCAATGAGTTCACTTCACCATAGATTTAATTGCATATTGTTTGTTATAGCATCACAGAGGTGCACCTAAAGGGTGCAAATGTTCATCAGCTGGTTTCTATCTCCAGAAGCATATGCAGTAGTTGTTTTCACAATACATGGATTTTTTGGTGGATTATTCATTCCATTTCATCCTCGATGTTCTTCAAATGATTCTCATTCACTCCTTGGACTTTACATATTGTTGATATAAGGCTCACCCTTTTATCTGTTGTGGTAATTTGTTTTGTTTTTTCATCTTGACAAAACTGTTCCTTGACCAGTATTAGAATTGATTCTTAAGCTGGTATCCATGTTATATGCTTCTCACAACATTTTTCTTCTCTAATTTTACTCTAACAAAAGCTAATGAATGGGAAACTAATTGCACGTTTGTCATATTTCTCTTTCTCAGAATAAAAGACTGGGGACAGACTTATAGGCTTCTTCTTATTATGCAGGGACATTACAAAACATTTATGCCAGCAATAACTAAGACGTTCAGTTGGTTTTTGGTGCAGTAGCTCAACATACCTGTCAGGGAAGATACCTTATTCTACATGGGCAGTTGCCACTTCTCTTTTGAGGGGCCATGTGAGGAATGGTGAGTAGTTTATATCATATATATATATATATATATATATATATATATATATATATATATATATATATATATATATATATATATATATATATATATATATATATATATATATATATAAACTGTTGGATGATGGTGCACTTGAAGTTATTTACTTTGGCAGATTCAGCATTCTGTGTTGACTAAACTTTATTTTTTAGCATAATGTAGTGGGCCTTGGTAAAGTGAGGAGGGGAGAATAGTTTTGGAAAATAACATGGTGGTGGCTGTTAAAACTCAGGAGTCAGGTGGTTCAGTAAAGCTATCATGAGAGGAACACAGTGCTATACTTTAACCTTTCCATGGTTCAGTAAGCATGAGTAAAAGACAGTGATCATCTAAACAGTTTACAAGATCAATGGCCTGTACTACTTTAATTTGTAGCTAAATAAAAATTGCCTAGATTACGAGTTTTGAGCGCTAAAGAGAAATTAACGAACGCAACAAAAGTTGATTATTTAATCCCCTATAGCGCTGCCATTACAAGTTTTTCAAAACCCGGCTTGTGCGTGCAATATGGGGTTTTTAAGCTCCATACCACACCATAAACAAGCGCTGTTTTGACGTGCTCGTGCACGCTTTCCCCATAGACATCAATGGGGAGAGCGGGTCAGAAAAAAGTCTAACACCTGCGATTGCGGAAAGAAAAGCTCCGTTATGCAGCCCCATTGATGTCTATGGGGAAAGAAAACTAACGTGTAAACCTAACACCCTAACATAAACCCTGAGTCTAAACAACCCTAATCTGCTGCCCCGACATCGCTGGCACCTACAAAATGTTATTAACCCCTAATCTGCCACTTCCGATGTCGCTGCCACTATACTAAAGTTATAAACCCCTATTCCGCCGTACCCCAACATCGTTGCCACTATATTAAAGTTATTAACCCCTATTCTGCCGCTCCCCGACATCGTTATTAACCCCTAAACCTCTGGCCTCCCACATCACTAGCACTAAATAAACCTATTAACCCCTAAACCACCAGCCCCCCACATCAAAACAATCTAAATTAAATTATTAACCCCTACACCTACCCCTAAACCTAACCCTAACCCTACCCCTAAACCTAACCCTAAACCAAACCCTAACGTAACCCTAACCCTAACACCCCCTAACTTTAACATAATTAAAATAGATCTAAATAAAATGTACAATTATTAACTAAATAATACCTATTTAAAACGATATACATACTTGCCTGTGAAATAAAACTTAAGCTAGCTACAATATAACTAATAGTTATATTGTAGCTTGCTTAGGTTTCATTTTTATTTCAGTTTGTATTTATTTTAACTAGGTAGACTAGTTAGTAAATAGTTATTAACTATTTACTAACTAACTAGTTAAAATAAATATAAAATTACCTGTGAAATAAAACCTAAGCTACCTTACACTAAAACCTAAAATTCCAAAAAATAAAAAAAAACTACCATTACAAACAAAATTATCCAAAAAAATAAAAATTATTCCTTACCCTTTAAAAAAAAGCCTAATCTAGAATAAACTACCAAGGGCCCTTAAAAGGGCCTTTTGTAGGGCATTGCCCTAAGTTAAACAGCTCTTTTGCTACAAAAAACAAACACCCCCTAACCCCCTAAAAAATACATTACACAAAATAACAAACAAATGGTATAAAAAAAAAAAATATTCCTATTCTAATACCCATTAAAAAAAACAACCCCAAAATAAAAAAACATAATCTAGAATAAACTACCAATGGCCCTTAAAAGGGCCTTTTGTAGGGCATTGCCTTAAACATATCAGCTCTTTTTGTGAAACAAAAATACAAATACCCACTAACATTACAAACCCCCCCCAAACCCACAAAATAAAAAAAATATCTAAAAAAATCTAAGCTACCTATTGCCCTGAAAAGGGCATTTGTATGGGCATTGCCCTTAAAAGGGCATTTAGCTCTTTTGCTGCCCAAACCCTAATCTAAAAATAAAACCCATCCAAAAAATCTTAAAAAAACCTAACACTAACCCCCAATGATCCACTTACAGTTTTTGAAGTCCCGCTTGAACGATCTTCATACCGGCGGAGAAGTCCTCATCCAGACGGCCTCTTCAATCTTCATCCCAGCGGCAAAGTCCTCATCCAAGCGGCAAGAAATCTTCATCCAGATGACCTCTTCAATCTTCATCCAGACGGCATCTTCTATCTTGATCCTGGTGGCGTGGAGCGGGTCCATCCTGAAGACATCCGGCGCGGAGCATCCTCTTCATACGGTCACCGCTGTACACTCTTCAATGCAAGTTATGCGATTCAAGATGGCGTCCCTTGCATTCCTATTGGCTGAAATATTTGAATTAGCCAATAGGAATTAGAGCTGCTAAAATCCTATTGGCTGTTCAAATCAGCCAATAGGATTCAAACAGCTCTAATTCTATTGGATGATGAATCAGTCAATAGAATGAGAGCTACTTAAATCCTATTGGCTGTTCAAATCAGCCAATAGGATTAAGCAGCTCTTTTTAAGATAGAAGATGCTGCCTGGATAAAGATTGAAGAGGTCGTCTGGATGAAGACTTCTCGCCACTTGGATGAGGACTTCGCCGCCGGGATGAAGATTGAAGAGGCCACCTGGATGAAGACTTCTCGCCGCTTGGATGAAGATCGTTCAAGCAGGACTTCAAAAACTGTAAGGGGATCTTCGGGGGTTAGTGATAGTTTTTTTTTTAAGGGTTTTTGGGTGGGTTTTCATTTTAGATTAGGGTTTGGGCATGTAAAAGAGCTAAATGCCCTTTTAAGGGCAATGCTCATCCAAATGCTCTTTTCTGGGTAATGGGTACATAGTTTTTTTTTTTAGAGTTAGGTTTTTTATTTTGGGGGGTTGTTTGGGTGATGGGTTTTACTGTTGGGGGGGTCTTTGTATTTTTTTCAGGGAAAAGAGCTGATATCTTTGGGGAAATGCCCAACAAAAAGCCCTTTTAAGGGCTATTGGTAGTTTATTGTAGGCTAAGTTTTTTTTTTTTATTTTGGGTGGGCTTTTTTATTTTGATAGGGCTATTAGATTAGGTGTAATTCTTTTTTATTTTTGATAATTTCGTTTGTTATTTTCCGTAATTTAGTGTTTGCTATTTTTTGTAATTTAGTATTTTTTTTTGTAATTAGATAGTTTGTAATTTTTGTAGTAGTGTTAGGATTTTTTAATGTGCAGTTTAGTTTTATTTAATTGGTAGATAGTTTAATATTAGTTAAATAGTTATATTAGTTTAATTGTTAGTTTAAACTTTTTTAATTTGACAGGTAAGTTTTAATTTAATTTAAGATAGGGAAATTGTAATTTTAATATAAAGATAGGGGGGGCGTTATGTTTAGGGGTGAATAGTTTAAATTAGTTTATTGCGATGTGGGGGCTTTCGGTTTAGGGGTTAATAGTTTAGTTTAGTATATTTTGCTGTGGTGGCCTCGCGGTTTAGGGGTTAATAGTTTTTTTTTATAGTGACGGCGGTGTAGGGCTTAATAACTTTAGTATAGAGGGGGCGATGTGGGCGGGGTTAATAATATTTAAATAGTGTTTGCGATGTGGGAGGGCGGTGGTTTAGGGGTTAATAAGTTTATTATAGTGGTGACAATGTCAGGGAGTGGCGGAATAGGGGTTAATATTTTTTTAAAGTGGCGGCGATATCGGGAGTGGCATACTAGGTGTTAATAAATTTAATATAGTGTTTGCGATGCGGGAGGGCCTCGGTTTAGGGGTTAATAGGTAGCTTATGGGTGTTTAGTGTACTTTGTAGCAGTTTAGTTAGTTACAGATTTTTAGCGTAAAACTCATAACTACTGCTTTCAGATGGCGTTACGGAACTTGTCGTTTTAGGCTGTAACACAGGTTTTTTTAGCCTCACCGCAAAACTCGTAATGGTAGCGCTAAAAGGCTTGCGGTACAGCTATACCGACAAGACTCGTAATGGCTGTTTTGCTTTTTTAACGCTGAAATTACCATATTTTCAACGTTAAAAGATGAACGCACACTCGCAATCTAGATGAGTCATATTTAATACAATTTGCCACAATATGCACAATTTAATCATGATTTAAAGCAAAATGTTAGGAAAACATCTTCATTAGAGGAATACAAATTTTAAAATTGACTTCTCTGTAAGAATACATTTTCTCTTCCTAACCAGTAACATATTCCCCTGATATTTATCCAGCCCTTCACATAAAAGCATATTACAAAGCTATTGAATGCACAGATTATGTAAACTATCAACATCAGCGCATATCAGACACAGTAATAGTTACTATAAATTTGCATTGCAGAAAAGGTAATAGATGACACCAGTACTAAACCATCCATCCCTTAATTGGAAGGCAGAATGTGCAAAAACACTTAAAAAAACACTATTAATAATGCACAATATATGCATCATTACATTGCTATCAATCTCTGCAAAATATACAGGGTTTAATGTGCTTTATACATGGCTTAATAGGCTGTGCACTTGTCTTATTAAATAATATAATTAAAATATCTTATTTATTCAGTCAAACATAAATAAATATTGTACTTATGTGCTCTGAAAATACAATTTTTTTATAAAAATAAAGATATTGATTACTGTCAAACCAGGAACAACATTTATACTTCATCACCTGCTCAAACTATTCTGCGTCAAAGAAATATAAAAGCTATTGACTAAATTGTTAGAACCATTTTCTCCTTACCAGCTGGAAGCCACAGGCTGCAATCCTAAATAATTCTAGAAAATATTTACACAATAACTATTATCCCCAGTATACAAAGGCCAGCAGTACAATATAAAGGTAAGGCTCAGCTATTTGCCTGATTATGTATTTTCTTATCACTACAGAGTGAACATTTTAAAAATCAAAAGTATTTTTTTATTGTGACTTTCCTGATAACAATAGCATCCTCTCATGTACAAGTTGTAATTATTAGTTTTATCTCATAATAAATCATATGCCTGTCAGAAATATCACTGCCTACAAATATATATCGTCAGCCCCATATCTAATTGTCCTGAACTGCTAATTGAAAAGCATCTTGGTTATTTTATGGTATTAAACTGGTGTTAAATCAAACTTTATATGAAACCATATAAACTCCTGTAACCATATTTAAAGTATTTCCTCTGCATTAAAGACAAGTACAATGTTATATTGCTGCAAACGCAAGCTTGTAGCTTAATATTACAACTGGATTTCAATCATAAATATCCATTTAGGTAATTGACGTTTCGGGGGCTTACCAACACTGTTTCTTCTTTATGTTTTTTTAACCCACTTTTCTTTTGGCTCAGTGCTTGGGTGACAGCCAGGCCTAGACTATTACAGCTCAAACCTCTCTGGCATCCCCAGGTGCTGTCTTTCTGCTTTGCAATTCATAATGAATAATAGGCTGATTACTACTAATCTGCTGCTTCTCTTGACCAATCCCTTCACTGGATTCCTCTAGCCTCTAGAATAAAACACAAAATTCTTACTCTAACATTGAAAGCCTTCAATAGCACTGCTCCCCTTATATCTCTGACCTTGTCTCTACACTCCCTCCTATCCCCTTCTCTCTGCTCATGATCAACTTCTCTTCTCCTCTCTTGTTACCTCTTCACATTCCTGTTTACAGGACTTCTCCAGAATGGCCCCTATTTTGTGGAACTCTCCCCTAGTTTTCAAAGTATCCAGCGCTTCTTAAAGACTCTACTGTTCTGGGATGCATACAATGTATGCTACCTACCCTCTTCTTAGCATTTAAGTCTACAAGCCCAGCTGTCCTATGGATCTCCTTCATGTAAAGTGATCTATAACGTGCAACTCTTGTCTATAACGTGCAACGTCCCTCTACCCATTTGCTTCTTATTAATGTTAGCTATGCATATTTTACGTATGTATATAGCATTGCAGTATCAGTTGGTGCTTTATAAATAAATGATAATTGTGATAATTGTGATCATTTTAATATATTGAACATGTGTTTTGTTATACTTTACTCCAGGTTTCCAGGCGCTATATTTTTGTTGCTCACACACTACACATAACTCACCATTTGACGTAATCTATGTCACAGTATTTATATATATATATATATATATATATATATATGCTGTATATATATATATATATACTGTATATATATATATATATATATATATATATATATATGTATATATATATATCGGGGTGGAAAAATATCACTATGGTTTTCTAGTCAGGGGTTAAAAGCTACTAGCGCAGAGGGAAAAAGATAGTAGTCCACTCAATGTTAAAGATAGGAAAAAGTAACATTTTTAAGTCATCCGCTGCAATTTCTAAGTCTTCCAGGACCACTGGAAATTTCAAGCCCAGTATATACAGTATATATATATATATATATATATATATATATATATATATATATATATATATATATATATATATATGTCTGTGTATATATATATGTGTGTATGTGTGTATGTGTGTGTATATATATATACTGTATATATATATATATAGTATTGAAGGGAAACGGCACACACCATCACTCCAATGAGTGCACACACATCAATATTAGATAATCCCCACGGTTGGCATCCGTGTCTCCAGGGCTATCATAAGAGCACGCACAAATCGGGTTTTCCAAAAATGCCTTTAATTCACAAGCAGTGTAACAAGGGCCTGAACCAAATGTTTTGGCTCTCACAGGAGCCTTTGTCAATGGAGACGGTGCATAGTGAGTAACCCCAGAACCCATACCTAAATACCATCTTACCAATCAGCCATGTGCAATCAGACGGTCAGGAACGAGCACACCCACTCCCCACCTGGAAAACTCATAATACGTATGGCCGGAAACAGGCAGCGGAAGATGACGTCATCTATATGCATCCACCTGGTCCTGCACCAACGTGACAGGTTACCATGGCGATAGTCCAAACCAACAAACAGCTGTATATACGATGATGAGTGTAGGCATGGCCATGGATCACTGGCAGTCAGAGGTGACAGCTGTCAGAAAACAACCTGTGCATAGTTATACATAATCACTATTACCAGTGTATCTACAAACATTCACAAGGTGATAATCATTGACCGTGCAGATTGCACACTCTACATACAAAATTCTCATTTAAAATAACAGAGGGTTTAAAACTAAATACAGCGTAATCAATCAGGACTATAGAGTCATGTGCACAGAGTAACCATCTATACCCCTATGGTATCAAGGTAACCCCTGAGCCATCCTATTATCCATAACTTATAGCAACAAGCTACGGTGCACTTATTCCAAGAGTAAACCAAACCAAGTATTATATGCTCAAAACTGTATGACACAAGGAGTAGGTAGAAACTCAGCAGATGACTCTCACTGTTCATCACTATGGTTTATAGCAACAACTAAAGTCAATATTTGTATTTAGTCCTCGAGGGGTAACCGTGTCAAGGTTGAAAATCCATCGGGCTTCTAGACATAATAAGGCTTGTGCCCTATTACCACCATGTCTGGGCCAAGGAACAGGATCAATGAGCATTGTTCTGAGGGATGAAACCAGGTGTCCCGCGGCCAGAAAATGCAGAGCCACTGGCTGGTCTGAGCGACCCTTATCCAGCGCTTGCCATATGGCTGTTTTATGGTTGGCCAGCCATTCCCTAAAGGACGTCACAGTCTTTCCAATGTAGTACAGGGAACATGGACAGATTATAGCATATACAACAAATTCAGAGATGCATGTTAGTCAGTGTTTAATGGTAAAGCTCTTGTTAGTGTGCGGATGATGGAACATATTACAAGTGATTAAACTGTTGCAAGTCACACAGTTCCCACAACGAAAGCACCCTAGCTTGCCTTTAGGTAGCCACATTCGCTGCTCATAGCAGTGTACCGGGTCATTCAGCACCAAAAGATCCTTCAGATTGCTTGCTCGCTTATACACCATCCGTGGTGAAGGAGAGTCGTAGAACGGAAGACTGGTATCCTTGGATATCACCATCCAATTCTTTTTGATGGTTGAAGCTAGAAATTCAGACCCCAGAGTATAGGTGGTAATAAAATTCAACTGGTTAGAGTCCGTACTTGGTGATTTCCTAGTCGTTAATGCCTCCTGTGTCCACTCTTCCACTTTAGTACATTGTTGTTTAATCAATGGTTGCGTATACCCCCATTGTAAAAATCTTTGTGACATTTCAAGTAATTGGTTGTTATTACGGGAGTCATCTGTATTGTTGCGTACGACCCACAGGAGCTGTGAGGAACTGACCCCATCTTTTTGAAATTTAGGATGAAAACTACTATAATGTAATATAGAGTTTTTATCAGTAGCTTTTTTATAAAAAGTAATCTGCAGACTAAACACATTGTTCAAAGAGATCTTAACAATTTCTAAATCCAGAAAGTGTATCTTTTACAGATCAAATTCCATTTTAAATCTGATAGTAGAATCAAGTATGTTTAGAGTGTTAACCCACTCCAACAGAGCTTCTGGGGTACCACCCAAATCATAAACACATCGTCTATGTACCGATGATAAAACTTTATGGGGTTCTGCTCAGAGAAGATGTTATACTGCTCATACATAGCCATGTAAATATTGGTGTATGATGGGGCCATATTCAACCCCATCACAGTTCCCATGGTTTGCAGAAAGTAATAATGTTCAAACCTAAAAAAGTTTCCTCTAAGCAGAATTCCATAAGATGAAGCAAAAACTCTATAGGAGGTCCTGTGTAGTGTACATTATTAATAAGCATCTGTCTGACCATCTCAATGCCATGTGCATGGGGTATGACTGTATAAAGACTTACAACATCCATAGTGACAAGGATGTCTGTGTCCTCTACCTGTTCCATAATCTTCAACAAATTGATTAGCTCAAAGGAATCTTTTAGATGAGATTTGGTATTCTGGACCACTGGTTGCAAGAAAAATTCTATAAACTCTGCCAAGGGCTGTATGAGCAACCCCTAGCAGAAACAATCAGTCTGCCAGGGGGATTCTCCAATGACTTATGCATCTTTGGTAAAATATACAAAATAGGGCATACTGGATGGTCCACAGTCAAGTAAGAAAAAAACTAAAAGAATTGGATGGTGATATCCAAGGATACCAGTCTTTCGTTCTATGACTCTCCTTCACCACGGATGGTGTATAAGCGAGCAAGCAATTTGAAGGATCTTTTGGTGCTGAATGACCCAGTACACTGCTATGAGCAGCAAATGTGGCTATACTGTTTTTGAGTTGAGCGCTTCAGCAATAGGTTCCTGGCCAGGACTCAGTCGATCCAGACATAAAATCTCAGCCATGCAGGACGTGAATCTGATTTGCTTGCAGTTTGAAGACACTTCAAAGTGTAAGTATGGAATTAATTGTTAAATATGTATGTAGCACATTTGAGCCTGTTACTGATGAAAATACTAATATAGTTAAAAGACTGAAAGATTTATGGTTGCAATGTGAGATTGAAAATAAGCTTATTGATAAAAAAGAGTTTTTGTTTAACAAACGAATAATCTAAGTTACAGAATTGCATGAAACTGTTTTTAGCAATTAAAGACTAATTGAATAGAGCCATAACGGAACATTCTTCAATAGCCAACAGAAACCAACGTTAACAGATTATATGAGAATTGTCCCACATGTGGTATAAATGCAGAATATATTAATACCTTAGAACAAAATTATAACGCGAGAGGCTAACTTTTAGCTTCAATGACACAGGGGCTTGCAAGCTTAACCCATGTCGCAGTATTAGATCAGGAGAATCCATCTGCATCTGAGGAAGATGGGCCACATGCTGATGGGGGGAGGGTGCTAAGTCCACATGTTGATGGGGGGAGGGTGTCTATAACACACAGTGAGGAAAGATTTGATAACACACACAAAATACAGAGAGCACACACATTCCCATATTAACTCCACAGATAACTAAGTCAAAAACATTATGTCCAGAACACTAAACAGATACTTTATCACTAACACCCAGATTAAGATCAAGGGGAAGAAATTTAACTCAATTGCAAAATTTACTTATAAAGTAATGAGACAACTGGTAAAATTAAAACTCCTCTTTCCAGTGTATGATGTAAAAGCAGATGTATTTACTAACATCTCAAATTTTGAGTCTGCAATAAAACAATACAAGCTTTCTCCTAAAGAAGCATGTATAATGTTAAAGATTTGGCTTCCAGACAGCATTGCGGCTAGATTACAATCACCAGATGCAGGCCCAGTTAATTTGAACACAGATTGGTTTAAGGAGGATAAATGGGGTTCAGATGGGGACAGATTATAAGCAGTTTGTAAATTAGTCATAGGGAGTAGAGATTTAGACAGTTACTCTCTTGCAGAAATGCATGTAGCATTAAATGATGACCCAGGTGTATTTGCAGCTTAATTTTAACAAATATAAAGATTGACACATAGAATTTCACCAGAACAGACTCCTCGTGATATGTTGCAATATTTAATTACACAGTTCACATACTTGGACCCTAGCATACAAATGATGGCTGAGGAAAAGAATACACTAGAGGGTGTGTCATCTACAGGGAGTGCAGAATTATTAGGCAAATGAGTATTTTGACCACATCATCCTCTTTATGCATGTTGTCTTACTCCAAGCTGTATAGGCTCGAAAGCTTACTACCAATTAAGCATATTAGGTGATGTGCATCTCTGTAATGAGAAGGGGTGTGGTCTAATGACATCAACACCCTATATCAGGTGTGCAAAATTATTAGGCAACTTCCTTTCCTTTGGCAAAATGGGTCAAAAGAAGGACTTGACAGGCTCAGAAAAGTAAAAAATAGTGAGATATCTTGCAGAGGGATGCAGCACTCTTAAAATGGCAAAGTTTCTGAAGCCTGATCATCGAACAATCAAGCGTTTCATTCAAAATAGTCAACAGGGTCACAAGAAGCGTGTGGAAAAACCAAGGCACAAAATAACTGCCCATGAACTGAGAAAAGTCAAGCGTGCAGCTGCCAAGATGCCACTTGCCACTAGTTTGGCCATATTTCAGAGCTGCAACATCACTGGAGTGCCCAAAAGCACAAGGTGTGCAATACTCAGAGAGATGGCCAAGGTAAGGCTGAAAGAAGACCACCACTGAACAAGACACACAAGACTGGGCCAAGTAATATCTCAAGACTGATTTTTCTAAGGTTTCATGGACTGATGAAATGAGAGTGAGTCTTGATGGGCCAGATGGATGGGCCCGTGGCTGGATTGGTAAAGGGCAAAGAGCTCCAGTCTGACTCAGACGCCAGCAAGGTGGAGGTGGAGTACTGGTTTGGGCTGGTATCATCAAAGATGAGCTTGTGGGGCCTTTTCGGGTTGAGGATGGAGTCAAGCTCAACTCCCAGTCCTACTGCCAGTTTCTGGAAGACACCTTCTTCAAGCAGCGGTACATGAAGAAGTCTGCATCCTTCAAGAAAAACATGATTTTCATGCAGGACAATGCTCCATCACACGCGTCCAAGTACTCTACAGCGTGGCTGGCAAGAAAGGGTATAAAAAAAGAAAATCTAATGACATGGCCTCCTTGTTCACCTGATCTGAACCCCATTGAGAACCTGTGGTCCATCATCAAATGTGAGATTTACAAGGAGGGAAAACAGTACACCTCTCTGAACAGTGTCTGGGAGGCTGTGGTTGCTGCTGCACGCAATGTTGATGGTGAACAGATCAAAACACTGACAGAATCCATGGATGGCAGGCTTTTGAGTGTCCTTGCAAAGAAAGGTGGCTATATTGGTCACTGATTTGTTTTTGTTTTGTTTTTGAATGTCAGAAATGTATATTTGTGAATGTTGAGATGTTATATTGGTTTCACTGTTAAAAATAAATAATTGAAATGGGTATATATTTGTTTTTTGTTAAGTTGCCTAATAATTATGCACAGTAATAGTCACCTGCACACACAGATATCCCCCTAAAATAGCTATAACTAAAAACAAACTAAAAACTACTTCCAAAACTATTCAGCTTTGATATTAATGAGTTTTTTGGGTTCATTGAGAACATGGTTGTTGTTCAATAATAAAATTAATCCTCAAAAATACAACTTGCCTAATAATTCTGCACTCCCTGTATTATAGGTAAGGCTAGGCAAAACATTCTAAAGAAAAGGAACACAGGGCAACACAGGATTGCTGTGGTAACCACTAACAAAGGGAAACAAAAATATTCAGAGGGTCACTTTAAAGGTACTTCCCATTATTGCAATAAATATGGGCACAGATAAGTAGAGTGCAGATTTTTAAAGAGAATTCAGAAGGAAACTGAGGGAGGGCAGGAAAGAGTCTATCCCTCTTCACCTCCAAAAGAAAGCTATGACCAGAATTGGGTAGGGAAAATAACACGATTAAGCTCCCAGATAAAACAGGACATGAATACACCTCAAAGCTTAGGCCTGGTACTAATCTGTATGGCCCAGCACATGAGACTTTGAGAGTGATGACTGTGGGGGGAGGGGAAGTTGGATATCATGAAAAGAATTATGAAAATATAGTTCTCTTCTGATATCCTGCTCTGACTGACTATCTCAGGCCCTGGATGACATGGTCCCTATATGTAACACCTTTAGGGATCATTCTGGACATCCATGTGTCTATGGTGTGATTGAGGGCCATCGCACTTAACTCCTCATAGACATAGGAGCTTCAGTGATTCTGACAGACTTACTATTAAGTCCCCCACAGGGGACAAGACAGACATTTCTTGTGGAACTTGAGGGATCCCAGTCCCATGCATCCCTTATCCCAAATGTGACTATGACACTAGGCAATCAGTGGACTTAGAAATCCCTATTTGGCAGAGCAAAAACACAGAGGGTACAATACTTGGTGCTGATATAATGAGATCAGAACAGAAGGGATGATAGTGGACCTGTGTAACAATGTTTTGTGGAGGGATACTAGAGTGGGAAAGCCTGTTATATTAGATGACTCTTACATCAGTCATATAGCATCCATTGCATTCATTCCTTCAGAAAGGGTGTGGCCGGATACTGAAAGTCACCCTGATTTGAAGAGACTGGTCATGGATTACCCTGACATATGGGTTCAACATAAGAATGATTGTGGCATATTAAAAGGCATTGAAATCAATATTGTAGACCCTGACCCCCTCCACAAAGACAGTATCGTTTTCCAGCAGAAGATATTGAACCTTTGAGGCAAATTATTAGTCAGCTTGAAAGCCAAGGAATAATTAGAAAATGTTCCTCCTCTAATAATTCTCCTTTGTGGCCAGTAAAGAAAACAAATAATACTTGGAGGTTAACTGCTGATTTTTGTATTGTGAATAAAGTTACCCCACCTACCTTACAAATTTAGTTGCTTCTACTTCTGAAGTTGTATCCAAACTGAGTGCCCCATGTAGGTGGTATTCCGTTCTGGATATAAGTAATGGTTTTTGGAGTGTCAGATTAGCCCCAGAGTGCCAATATAAGTTTGCTTTTGCTTTGCTAACATTCAATATTGCTTCAATTTGCTGCCTCAGGGCTTTCATAGCTCACTAACATACTTTTACAAAGCATTGGCAAAGGTATTAAAAACATTCTCAGTCCCCGAAAATATCATACAGTATGTAGATGATATTTTTTTACAGAGACAGTAGAGGAACAGTTGGAGTGGCTGAATGAACTGTTTGACTTGATTGATGAATATGGCCTCAAGTTAAACACTTCAAAGGCACAATTAATGAGACAAAAGGTGACATTTTTGGGAGTATCAATCCAAAGGTGTACAAGATGCCCTACTAGAGAATGAGTTACAGCCATACTTCAGGTGCCTTTGTATAGGCAGTCCTTAAGACAATTCTTAGGCTTGGTACATTTTTCTTGGGATTTCATTGAAGGGTTTGCTGAAAAAGCAAAACCTCTCTATGATCTTTTGAAAGGGGAGGATGTTGGGAAAATTTCTTGGAGTGCAGAACATGAGGAAACATATAAAGTGTTAAAAGAAGGTTTAGCATCAGCCCCTGCCCTTGCCACAGTGGAGAGGGAGGCCCCATTTGCTTTACATACATATACATCTGACACTTCTATTTCCACAGTCCTACTGCAAGAGGCTGAAAAATGGAGGCCTGTTGGCTATTTTTCCAGACTTCTTACTCCAGTAGAGAAAGGATATGACTCATGTATCAAGGCTTTGTTAGGGGTGCATTGGTCAGTTCAGGCCACTGAGCAAATAGTGGGATTTGGTAAGTTCATCCTCCACACACCCCTATAAAACTGTTGTTGGAAAAATCATTAAGTGGGGTTTCAACACAACACAAATAGTGACTAGGTGGTTAATAGATTTGCAACATTGTGACATCACTGTACAACACAATGCAAAATACACATTACCCCAAATAATGCACACTCAGGAGGGGGAACCCCATGACTGCACACAGACATTCACACACAGGGAATCACCTTTATAGATTGTTCAGGAACAAACCTGAACAATACAAATTTATGTAGATGGTTCAAGATTTTCACAGGATGGTCAATTTAATACTGGTTTTGCTATTTGGGTCCCATCTCAAAAATTAGCTCTTAAATTTATGCTACCCCGATCATTCTCAGCACAGAGAGCAGAATTAGAAGCCATTTCTTTGGCTTGCCACAAGTTTGACACACAAGACATTTGTATATACAGTGATACAGTAGTGCCTATGTGACCAGATCACTGACAGAGTACTTACCAATTTGGAATCTAAGGGGAATGGTAGACTCAGCAGGCAAACCATTGTCACATGTTCAAGCCCTTAAAAAAATTGGTAGATTGGGGAGCACAGCACCTATTGCTGTCAGCCATTGTTAAAGTTAAGGCACACACATTTCACAGATGAACATTCACAAGGGAATGCATATGTGGACATGTTAGCCAAACAGGCAGCTTTAGATGGGGAACCATGGCAATCAGATGAGAATGACAGTGAGACACAGGAAGCATGGAGAGATCATATTGCATCTAAAGATACAATGGCACAAATAGCAAAGATTACAATGATAGATCCAGAGGTACCTGATTTGCAAACAGAACAAGCTAGAGATCCTAACATTTTCCCTCTGTTACAGGAACAGCAAACACTCCCAAATGGTTATTCAATTTGTAATGGGTTAATATGTTACTCCAATCCCCCTGATTCGCAAGCTAAATAGTTTTTTGGTGGTCCCAAGTCATTTGCAGGGACCTTAAACACAGCAAACATATTCTCTTCTCGGGCATATTGGCCAAAGTGCATTAGAGTACCATTTAAGGCAAAAAATTAATTGGCCAGATTTAGCAGAAACCTGCTTAAAATGTGTACAAGAGTGTTTAATGTGTGCTCAAATAAATCCATGTCCTAAAGGTCAGAGACCCATTCTCCAGAGAATACCAGTAGCAGATGGCCCTTGTAAAGCTATCCAAATTGATTTTATAGGCCCACTTCCACTATCAAAGGGGGTCTAAGATATGCCCTAGTAATTGTAGATATTTTTTTCAAAATGGGTTGAGGCTTCATTGTGATACTGCACAGCCTACTGCCAGAGCACTGTGGGAACATGTTTTCTCAAGATTGGGTTTTCCAACACTCGTTGAATCAGACAGGGGTACACATTTTAGAGGCCAGGTAATGCAAAATCTCTGTGCCCTACTGGAAATACATACAAGATTTCATGTACCATATCATACACAATCCTCTGGTATAGTTGAGCACATAAATCGCACATTAAAAACAAAATTGTCCAAAATGCTTTCCCATTTGTATTTGTGTGGGTGTTATTGCAAAGACTTCCAATTTGGGACTGTAATGAACTTTCAATCACCAACCTCACAAGTCGTAGATGGAGCTCTAGCAATATCATCAGAGGATGGACAAGCTTCTGGAGTTCTCAAGACCTTAACAAAGATTGTTTGGGAAAATTGACTTTTAATGCGGGTGGAAGGGTTGAATTATTTGCTGAAAAACATCAAGACAATTTAACTGGTTTTTGGAGAGTCAATCAGGGTAATAAAGTGGAATGGGAATGTAAGTGGATGGCTTGGGGAAAATGGACTGTAGGTATGGCGGGAGAAGGTATTTCTGTGTCTACAACATTTGCTAATCCTATTCACACTATCGATGGTGACAACTATAATATAACCAAGGTTATATTGGAACAACAAATTGGAGAAGGGATTATTGGAGAGTTACAGCTTCCAACTTTGGTGGAGGGATTGAAGTATACTTAAAAATAGATCAAAAAAGGGAAACAACTACGTTTGCACCTTTGATCTATTCTACTTTAATCACTACACCAAAGATGAAGCATTATGACAATACTCCAATGTGTGAGAGGAAAATGGTTGTTTCTAGCGGTCCATTTTAAATAAGTACAATCAAGCCAATTCTAGTATTGAAGGATGCCAATAATAGATTGTCTAATTTCCACACATTACCAAAATTGTTCCAGAATTACTGCCACTATGGAAAAAGCATTAGTTAAGTGGGCAGAAGGTACTAGGAGAAGGACTAGGAGGGATATTGTGGATACAGTTTTGGGAGGTGTGGGAACAGGGTTACAGACTATACGTATATGCATTTGTGATTGGCTGATTGCTATCACATGGTACAAGGGGAGTGGAAATATAAATAACTTTGAAATTTGTTATAAAAAAATCTACTACTCATTTGAAGTTCAGACTAAGGGCTATTGCATTGTCTTGTTAGCTTGCATTTGTTGATTATGCAAATCTAATGTGTTGACTGGTCCTTTAAAGAAGAAGATACAGGTCTGTTAGAGCCAGAAATCTTGCTTGTTTGTAGGTGACCAAATACTTATTTTCCACCGTAACATGCAAATAAATTCTTTCCAAATCAGACAATGTGATTGCCTGGAATTATTTCCACATTTTGTCTCTCATAGTTGAGGTATACCTATGATGAAAATTACAGGCCTCTCTCATCTTCTTAAGTGGGAGAACTTGCACAATTGGTGGCTGACTAAATACTTTTTTGCCCCACTGTATATTATGGTATGCGAACGGAAGCATCCTTAGTACACTAATATAGCCATCACACATAGGTGGGGTTAGGAATCTTCCATCAGATTCACTCATATAGAACAACCATTGGAATGGAAGGGTACGGAAACCTCCATTGTCAATAGGGGGGAATGTAATAATGGCATTATCTGAATTCAGATGTGGTCAGGAAGTGGTAATATATGGCATATCACTGTAATAACTCAGCTGTGTGGTCAGGAAGGGGTTAACTCCTCATTCAGATACTGGGATGCACTTTGGAATGTAGAAAGATTACATTACCAGGCGCTATCTGATAAGCATGACCAGCTGGTTTAAGAGACCCTTTGAGTGACCATATGCCCTCCTCGCCAAGCATGCGTGGTGACTATTCCTGGACAGGACAAAGGGGGGTTGTATTTGAGTGACATCATCATTGGGGGATGGATGAAAACTTACATAAGACCCTACACAAAAAGTCTCTCTCTTTTTTTGGATGCATGCAAGGTAACAACACATGTGAGTATCTTTATACTGAGACCTCCATTACATCACACTATCCTCATTTATAATGGCTGTATATTAGTGTGATATTGATGCTACATCAGTACTGTATATATATATATATATATATATATATATATATATATAAAATTAAGCAGATGGAGAGCACTCTCACTTCGTTAACAGTTTGCCAGGGTGCATGCAGGACAAGAGCATAGGAAAACAATGGCTTGCACTCACTGGTCTTTTAACAAACGTGCCTTTAATGTAACGTTTCGGGGACCGTATCCTCTTCCTCAGACATGTTGTTTTTCATATATATATATATATATATATATATATATATATATATATATATATATATATATATATATATATATATATATATATAATGGAATGGGTATATTGTATTAATGTTTATATAGCCTCATTATAATAAAAAGTTGCATTGCTGAAGCAATACTTGTGAGTTATGTCCTTGCAGGTAGTTTAATTAAGCTAGTAATTATGTGCTAATATTTTATAGTGGGTATAATAATTCATAAAGGAATATTAAGAGGAATATTAGCATATCACTAAAGGTATAGCAAACAGACACTAAGATATACAGAGTCTTAGTTCATTAATTTATTATATATATATATATATATATATATATATATATATATATATATATATATATATATATACTTACTGTATATATATATACTTACTGTATATATATTGTGACAGAGCTAAGGGGATTGTATACAATGGAATATATGTTTCCCCACAAATTATGCAAAGCTGTTGGTGGTATTAAAAATATATGTAATTGTATATTTCAGGCCGATAATCCAGTCCAAAGTTTGGATATGGCAGGTGAGGAATACAGTTCAGGTTTTCCCTACAAACTATGGTTTTCTCACCTGAGGCTAAGTAATATCAATGAACTCATGTTAAATAGTGTGTGCTGAGGCCGCTTGATAGAACCTGTACAAGAAAGACAGAGGATATAGAGTTGTGCTGCTGTCTAGATGTTCTAGGCTGGTAATATTTTAAATCTGTTTGTAATTTTGCAGTTGTGTGGAAAAGCCACATAAATTTAGTTAGAGATACTTTATTCTGTTTAGTAAGCACCAATGTGCAAGGATTTGTTTTGTTTATGTTAAAACTGTATTTCAGCAAATTGTCTGTGAATAAACAGACCACACATTTAATCCAGTGTGTTTGGAGTGTTTCTCTGCTGCGAAGACTGTTCCCAGGACAAAATACCCAAGGAGAGGGGTATTTTTGTCACAGTATATATATATATATATATACAGTATATATATATATATATATATATATATATATATATATATATATATATATATATATATATATATATATATATATATATATATATAAATACAAAGAATTTAAGGACAAATGGCCAATCTAAATGAGGAAATACTGTAAGTAACTATTTCATGTAACTGTGGTGCAGACCCTATTATAAAATGTTAACAAGAACTATAAGAAAAGAGATGGAACATCTTATTAAATGTATAAAGAAAGGGAATCAAGCACTCTTTTTAAATAATAAAGAACAGTATTTAATAATCTATATAATAGAGATAATATTTCAGATCAAATATATCAAGATACTCACTGTAAAAAACTACAGCAAAGTGCACCAAAATATAAATAAAATCCCCACATTGTGTTTAATATAAAGAAGAAGTCACGTGACTGAACATTACATTCTGCATGCATTCAAAGTCATATGTATCACAAATGGAAACATAGTGTACACAAAGTCTCATTTACACCTCACACTGCGTACCGCTCACACTACACCCCAGCTGCACACAGAACCCCTGCAATCTTAGGGGCCAAATTCTGGGCAGGTATGTGTAAGGGATCCAAGTGTTTGCCCCTCAGCTTGTTTATTTATTTAGCATGGCTAATATTTTAAATTTTCTGTTCAAATCAGTAAATGCTTTGCTGCTTGCTAATAAGAGTAGGGCGCAAGCCTAGGGGCATCCATCCTCAAGGGTGTAGGAGCCTCTGTCTGCAACTCCATCTCTCTTATTGTCTATCAGGCCCTGGGTGGAGTCCCGCACATTAGGTGCAGATGTAGCAAGGATAAGGGATCAGCTAGCCCATTTGCTATACTGCCTGTTATGAAATCTCTCACATTCCTGTCCTTAATGCCCCCATGGTGAAGCAATGGAACAGAAGATAGAGGATTTTCCAGGCATATCCTTGTTCCATAGATCATAAGTGTATTGCCCACAATCTTGTGCTAGAACTCCATTTTGTAGTTCTGCCACGTACCCCCTCTAAATTGGCTAATTCCTGATTAGGCCTGTAGTAAAAATGGGTCTGCAGCTTCTCGTGTATATCAGGTTGCTTCATATTCTTGTGTCCAGTACTGTTAGGGTTGCTACCTCAGCCATGTTTTCCTGGACACTTTTGAGTTACACATGCTGCAGGGTGTGCAGGGAGGAACATGTATTGTGTTTCTGGACAGCAGTATTCATATTCCTCCCTGCACACCCTGCAGCATGTGTAACTTATAAGTGTTCTGTATTTTAAGGGACGGGTGGCAACCCTAAGTACTGTCCTCTTATGCTCCTTATCCATGTAAGCTTTTACCATAAGCTTAAATACATTAACTTTAAATGTACAAAAAATAGTGTGTGACTATTCAATGTAGCCAAAAATGAAAAGAAATAAAGCGATCACTTTCCATAATCAAAGCCGATGCCTGATTCAATCTCTCCTCAGATTGCACAGAAATGGCCTAACAATGGCAGTGCTGACCTCTCTGGAAAGATGGTGAAATTCCCTTCTGTTATTCGGACTAGTAGTGTGGATGAACCTCAAAATTGACAATCACAATAATGTAGTGTATGCACCCAAGGAATTTACTCACAGGAGTGAAGATTCAACTGCCTTTATAAGGAGAATAAACTTGTCAGGATGCAGACAAAGTAAATCCAAAAATGCTTTAGCAAAAAATATATCAAAACAGCTCAAATCAATGTGACTAAATGCTTCAGCGGAAAATTGTCCTTCTCAAAAGCAATTATTGCAATAAAAGAGCTCTGAGAGAAAAGTGTCACCATTGTTCAAACACATTAACTTACCTGTCTTCCCTGATCTTATTTACCACCTTAGCCTTTAAGTTGGTAGGAAGGGAATCCACCAAACAGGGGTATATTTCCACTTGCATGGCTTCCCTAGTGTGGAGACTCTAAACCAGGTCCAGAAGCAAATGAGCTAGGATCCGTTTGTTTAAAGTTCAACATACCTGAAGGAAAGACTCAGGAATCTGAAGAGGAGTCAATTGTGCTGCTCTGCTTGCTGACCTTTGTGGGAGTACCCAGGCTTGCAGAAGTTTTACCCTGGCTTACTGGTGAAGCCAAAATATCCTGTAATACCAGAAGCTACTTTGGATGTCTCATCTGGCACCTTCACAGCACCCAAAACAAGATTACACAAGCACTGCATATGCTGCAAATCTACATCTACAAGCTACTTCTTTGCCTTCTCACACAAAATACTCATGGCCCCTATAACTGTGTTTAATGAGCATTTCATCAGATCACTGATGCTTACCTAGGATACTCCTAACTTATTTATATCACCCAAGGGGACAGAGAGACACCTGCAATTACTGTTTTTTCCTTTGTGACTGTGGAATCCATCGCCTGACCACATCTCTCAATGAAACTGTAATAGGGGCCCACTGCATTACCATATGGGAAGTAAAACCCATACGTTGAAGAACAGAACAGAACAGAAAGAGGACAGAGAGAGGACTGCAGATCTTTTAATAATGTAAGTAGAGATTAGGTCCTTAATGTTTCTTCAGGATGGAGGGGTACAGTACCTACATTGTTTTCTACCATTCGAGCAACAGTTTTATTTATAACTGAGGTACAAACAAGGGTGACAAAGTCCTGTGTTGTGACCAAATGCTATAATTAAAGGGACAGTTCACCCAAAAACTTTTTCCCCTTTAAATTATTCCCTATGATCCTTTTTACCTGCTAGAGTGTATTAAATTGGTTGCAGGTAGCTCCTTTACTCATATTTCAGCATTTGAAATAGCTGATTTAGCTTGTGGTTTCCCAACCTATACTGAAAGTTTTGATACTGGCGTATACGCTATTGACAAGCCTAAGTAAACACAGTCAGCAGAAGAGATTACACTTCCAGTGGGATGCAGGATAGTTAAGTAATAAAATGATAATTTGCCATTGTTCTCTCTATGTATTGAGCTTTGGTGCACCAGACAAATATAAGATAAGGAAGCAAGTCTGTGTACATAAAAGTGATAACATAATGAGATCTGATATTACCTGAAGCTCAACCCATTGTAATAGGCTGTGGTTTCAAAGCACAAAACCAGCTACTTCAGATACACAAATAAACCCGAAAATGCAATTTCTCAAATATTTTATACTCTGCAGTTGGTATAACAAGTCATTTAAAATACATTTATGGAAAAACAATTTTACAGTGTACTGTCCCTTTAACTTTTCCAATTTGCTTTAAATCTAGCTGTGTACATGCAAGTGAGTGTCACGCTCTGAACTGCTAACAGACTTTTAATAGGAAGTCTGTTGCTCACTGGCTGACAGTATAGCTTAACAAAGGAAAACACATTTCCAAGGTACAAAATACTGTAATATATATTTATTTTGCTGGAGAGTGCAAGTTTCTCTTATGGAGACAACAAAATGACTCTGAATGGAAAAAGTAATTGTTATCTTAAAAGTCCCTTTTACCTCCATAAGAAAGAACAAATAAAATATATTTCATTTCACATCATCAAAGCACTTCATTTATCAAAGTCTTTTTCAACAGACAACAGCTGATCCTCTTAATACTTCACAAAACAGATTGATAATGCAACACAACATACAGAGTTCTACTTATCAAGCCGTCAACTATGCTGCATTCGGCGGCACCAATACGCTCGCCTCACATCGCTTAACATCGCGGCCGCGGACCTGAATACGCTCTCCATATTTATATAAAAAGCTGTCAATAAGCCTCGCACCAAGTACGGGGCGATGAGCAGCGGACTGTTGTTAACTAACAGTCATCGATCTCGCTGCTCTTCGGCTTTTTCACAGCTTTATTTGTATACTGTCACTAAACACCGCCACTACACAAAACTGTTTAACCCCTATCCTGCCGCTCCCAGACCCCGCTGCAACTAAATAATGTTACTAACCCCTATCCTGCTGTTCCCGGAGCCCACCGCAACTCTAATAAAGTTATTAACCCCTGTAACGCCGCTCCTGGACCCCGCCACAACTAACTAAAGGTATTAATCCCTAAACCTCTGGCCTCCCACATCACTACCGCTTACTAAACCTATTAACCCCTAAACCGCCAGCCCCCCACATCGCCATAAACTAAATTAAACTATTAACCCCTAAACCTAACAACCCGCTAACTTTAAATTAAATATTAACTCATCCCTATCTTATAATAAATTTAAACTTACCTTTAGATTTAAATTAAACTATATTAAACTATTAATTAATCTACCCTATTATACTAAAATTACATTAAACTATATTAAACTATTAATTAACCTACTCTAACTGTTGTACTAAAATTACATTAAACTATATTAAACTAATAATTAATCTATCCTTACTATTATACTAAAATTACAGTAAACTACAAATTAACGGCTAGATTACGAGTTTTGCGTTATGAGGGGTGAGGTATTAACTTGCACGTTATTGTCACCGCTCACTTACCTACAGCGCTGGTATTACAGATTTTTCTAAATCCGGCGTTAAAAGACAAGAAGTGAGCGTGGAGCAAACTTGTGCTCATACCGCACTCCAATACCAGCGCTGCTTAAATCAGCGGTGAGCTGGTTTTACGTGCTCGTGCACAATTTCCCCATAGACATCAATGGGGAGAGCCGGCTGAGAAATAGTCCAACACCTGCAATAAAGCAGCGTAAAGCTCCGTAACGCAGCCCCATTGATTCCTATGAGGAAACTACATTTATGTTTACACCTAACACCCCTAATCTTACACTTATTAACCCCTTATCTGCGCCCCTGACATCGCCGACACCTACATTATACTTATTAACCCCTAATCTGCAGCTCTGGACATCGCTGCCACCTACATTATACTTATGAACCCCTAATCTACTTCCCCCAACATCGCCGACACCTACATTATATTTATTAACCCCTAATCTGCTGCCCACAACATTGCCAACACCTACATAATGTTATTAACCCCTAATCTGCCGCCCCCAACGTTGCCGCCACTATAATAAACATATTAACCCCTAAACCACCGTACTCCCGCATCGCCAAAACTAGTTAAATATTATTAACCCCTAATCTGCTGCCCCCAACGTTGCCGCCACTATATTATATTTATTAACCCCTAAACCTAAGTCTAACCCTAACCCTAACACCCCTAATGCCCTGCAAAAGGCCCTTTTAAGAGCTATTGGTAGTTTAGTTTAGGCTAGGGTTTTTTTATTTTGGGGGGGCTTTTTTTATTTTGATAGGGCTATTAGATTAGGTGCAATTAGTTTAAAGATCTTGTAATTTGTTTTTATTTTCTGTAATTTAGTGTTTGTTTGTTTTTTTGTAATTTAGTTAATTGTATTTAATTTAGGTAATTTATTTAATTGTAGTGTAAGGTTAGGTGTTAGTGTAACTTAGGTTAGATTTTATTTTAAAGGTCAATTTGTATTTATTTTAGATAGGTAGTTAGTAAATAGTTAATAACTATTTAGTAACTATTCTGCCTAGTTAAAATAAATACAAACTTTTCTGTAAAATAAAAATAAACCTTAAGCTAGCTACAATGCAACTATTGGTTATATTGTAGCTAGCTTAGGGTTTATTTTATAGGTAAATATTTCGTTTTAAATAGGAATAATTTAGGTAATGATAGTAGGTTTTATTTATATTTATTTTAATTATATTTAAGTTAGGGGGTGTTAGGGTTAGGGTTAGACTTAGGTTTAGGGGTTAATAAATTTAGTATAGTGGCGGCGATGTTAGGGGCGGCAGATTAGGAGCTAATAAATGTAGGTAGGTGGCAATGATGTTAGGGACAGCAGATTAGGGGTTAATAATATTTAACTAGTGTTTGCAAGGCGGTAGTACGGCGGTTTAGGGGTTAATATGTTTATTCTAGTGGCGGCGATGTCCGGAGCGGCAGATTAGGGGTTAATAATTGTATTTTAGTGTTTGCGATGCAGGAGGGCCTTGGTTTAGGGGTTAATAGGTAGTTTTGGGTGTTAATGTACTTTTTAGCACTTTAGTTATGTTTTATGCTACAGCATTGTAGTGTAAAACTCATAACTACTGACTTTAGAATGTGTTACGAATCTTGACGGTATTGGCTGTGTCACTCACTTTTTGGCCTCCCAGGACAAGCTTGTAATACCGGCGCTATGGAAGTCCCATTGAAAATAGACTATACGCAAATTGCGTAAGTTGATTTGCGGTAAGGCAAAATAAGTGTGCAGTACAGCTGTACCTACAAGACTCATAATAGCAGCGGTAGTAAAAAAGCAGCGTTATGAGCTGTTTTTTACTCATAACGCAAGACTCGTAATCTAGCCGTAAATTAACTATATTATATATTTAAACACCTTGCCCTACTCAAATAATTTAAATCTACAATAAAAAATTACAAAGTTACAAAAAACTAACAACTAAGTTACAAAAAATAACAAACACTAAGTTACAAAAAAAAATAAACACTTAGTTACACAAAATAAAAAAGAAATGATCAAATATTTAAACTAATTACACCTAATCTAAGAACCCTATGAAAATAAAAAAGCCCCCCATAATAAAAAAACCCTAACCTATAATAAACTACAAATAGCCCTTAAAAGGGCCTTTTGCGGGGCATTGCCCTAAAGAAATCAGCTCTTTTACCTGTAAATAAAAAATACAAATACCCCCCCAACAGTAAAACCCACCACCCACACAACCAACCCCCCAAATAAAAACCTAACTAAAAAAAAACCTAAACTCCCCATTGCCCTGAAAAGGGGCATTTGGATGGGCATTGCCCTTAAAAGGGCATTTAGCTCTATTACTGCCAAAACCCTAAACTAAAACTAAAACCCACCCAATAAACCCTTAAAAAAACCTAACACTAACCCCTGAAGATCTACTTACAGTTTTGAAGATCCGACATCCATCCTCAAAGAAGCCGGGAGAAGTCCTCATCGAAGCCGGCAGAAGTCTTCATCTAAGCGGCCAAAGTCTTCATCCAAGCCTGCAGAAGTCTTCACCCAGACAGCATCTTCTATCTTCATCCATCCGGCGCGGAGCGGCTCCATCTTCAAGACATCCGACGCGAAGCATCCTCTTCGTTCGACATCTTCTTGAACAATGAATGTTCCTTTAAATGACGTCATCCAAGATGGCGTCCCTTAGATTCCGATTGGCTGATAGAGTTCTATCAGCCCTTAGATTCCGATTGGCTGATAGAATTCTATCAGCCAATCAGAATTAAGGTTGAAAAAATCATATTGGCTGTTGCAATCAGCCAATACAATTGAGCTTTCATACTATTGGCTGATCCAATCAGCCAATAGGATTGAGCTCGCATTCTACTGGCTGATTGGAATAGCCAATAGAATGCGAGCTCAATCCTATTGGCTGATTGGATCAGTCAATAGGATGAAAGCTCAATCCTATTGGCTGATTGCAACAGCCAATAGGATTTTTTTCAACCTTAATTCCGATTGGCTGATAGAATTCTATCAGCCAATTGGAATCTAAGGGACGCCATCTTGGATGACGTCATTTAAAGGAACATTCATTTTTCAAGAAGATGTTGAACGAATAGGATGATCCGGAGCTGCTCCGCGCCAGATGGATGAAGATAGATGATGCTGTTTGGGTGAAGACTTCTGCGGGCTTGGATGAAGACTTCGGCTGCTTGGATGAAGACTTCTGCCGGCTTCGATGAGGACTTCTCCCGGCTTCTTTGAGGATGGATATCGGATCTTCAGAACTGTAAGTGGATCTTCAGGGGTAAGTGTTAGTTTTTTTTAAGGGTTTATTGGGTGGGTTTAAGTTTTAGATTAGGGTTTGGGCAGCAATAGAGCTAAATGCCCTTTTAAGGGCAATGCCCATCCAAATGCCCTTTTCAGGGCAATGGGGAGCTTACGTATTTTTAGTTAGGCTTTTATTTGGGGGGGTTGGCTGTGTGGGTGGTGGGTTTTACTGTTGGGGGGTATTTGTATTTTTATTTACAGGTAAAAGAGCTTATTTCTTTAGGGCAATGCCCCCGCAAAAGGCCCTTCTAAGGGCTATTTGTAGTTTATTGTAGGTTAGGGTTTTTTTATTTGGGGGGGGGCTTTTTTATTTTCATTGGGCTCTTAGATTAGGTGTAATTAGTTTAACTATTTGATATTTTCTTTTTTATTTTGTGTAACTTAGTGTTTATTTTTTGTAACTTAGTTGTTAGGTTTTTGTAACTTTGCAATGTTTTATTGTAGATTTAAATTATTTGAGTAGGGTTAGGTGTTTAAATATATAATTAAGGCCTAGATTTGGAGTTTGGCGGTAGCCGTGAAAACCAGCGTTAGAGGCTCCTAACGCTGGTTTTAGGCTAACTCCAGTATTTGGAGTCACTCAAACAAGGGTCTAACGCTCACTTTTCAGCCGCGACTTTTCCATACCGCAGATCCCCTTACGTAAATTGCGTATCCTATCTTTTCAATGGGATTTTTCTAACTCCGGTGTTGGCTGAAGTGAGCGTTAGAAATCTAACGACAAAACTCCAGCCGCAGGAAAAAAGTCAGTAGTTAAGAGCTTTCTGGGCTAACGCCGGTTCATAAAGCTCTTAACTACTGTACTCTAAAGTACACTAACACCCATAAACTACCTATGTACCCCTAAACCGAGGTCCCCCCACATCGCCGCCACTCGATTATTTTTTTTAACCCCTAATCTGCCGACCGCCACCTACGTTATACTTATGTACCCCTAATCTGCTGCCCCTAACACCGCCGACCCCTGTATTATATTTATTAACCCCTAATCTGCCCCCCACAACGTCGCCGCCAGCTACCTACAATAATTAACCCCTAATCTGCCGACCGCAAAGCGCCGCCACCTACATTATAGCTATGTACCCCTAATCTGCTGCCCCTAACACCGCCGACCCCTATATTATATTTATTAACCCCTAATCTGCCCCCCTCAATGTCGCCTCCACCTGCCTACACTTATTAACCCCTAATCTGCCGAGCGGACCGCACCGCTACTATAATAAAGTTATTAACCCCTAATCCGCCTCACTAACCCTATAATAAATAGTATTAACCCCTAATCTGCCCTCCCTAACATCGCCGACACCTAACTTCAATTATTAACCCCTAATCTGCCGACTGGAGCTCACCGCTATTCTAATAAATGTATTAACCCCTAAAGCTAAGTCTAACCCTAACACTTACACCCCCCTAAATTAAATATAATTTTAATCTAACGAAATTAATTAACTTTTATTAAATAAATTATTCCTATTTAAAGCTAAATACTTACCTGTAAAATAAATCCTAATATAGCTACAATATAAATTATAATTACATTGTAGCTATTTTAGGATTAATATTTATTTTACAGGCAACTTTGTAATTATTTTAACCATGTACAATAGCTATTAAATAGTTAAGAACTATTTAATAGCTACCTAGTTAAAATAATTACAAAATTACCTGTAAAATAAATCCTAACCTAAGTTACAATTAAACCTAACACTATACTATCATTAAATTAATTAAATAAAATACCTATAATTACCTACAATTAAACCTAACACTACACTATCAATACATTAATTAAATACAATATCTACAAATAACTACAATGAAATAAACTAACTAAAGTACAAAAAATAAAAAAGAACTAAGTTACAAAAAATAAAAAAATATTTACAAACATAAGAAAAATATTACAACAATTTTAAACTAATTACACCTACTCTAAGCCCCCTAATAAAATAACAAAGACCCCCAAAATAAAAAATGCCCTACCCTATTCTAAATTAATAAAGTTCAAAGCTCTTTTACCTTACCAGCCCTGAACAGGGCCCTTTGCGGGGCATGCCCCAAGAAGTTCAGCTCTTTTGCCTGTAAAAAAAAAACATACAATACCCCCCCCCAACATTACAACCCACCACCCACATACCCCTAATCTAACCCAAACCCCCCTTAAATAAACCTAACACTACGCCCCTGAAGATCATCCTACCTTGTCTTCACCTCACCAGGTTTCACCGATCCGTCCTGGCTCCAAAATCTTCATCCAACCCAAGCGGGGGCTGGCGATCCATCATCCGGTGGCTGAAGAGGTCCAGAAGAGGCTCCAAAGTCTTCATCCTATCCGGGAAGAAGAGGCGATCCGGACCGGCAACCATCTTGATCCAAGCAGCATCTTCTATCTTCATCCGATGACGACCGGCTCCATCCTGAAGACCTCCACCGCGTACCCATCTTCATCCGGCGACGTCCAACTGAAGAATGATGGTTCCTTTAAGGGACGTCATCCAAGATGGCGTCCCTCGAATTCCGATTGGCTGATAGGATTCTATCAGCCAATCGGAATTAAGGTAGGAATATTCTGATTGGCTGATGGAATCAGCCAATCAGAATCAAGTTCAATCTGATTGGCTGATCCAATCAGCCAATCGGATTGAACTTGATTCAAATTTATTTAATAAGAGTTAATTAATTTCGTTAGATTAAAATTATATTTAATTTAGGGGGGTGTTAGTGTTAGGGTTAGACTTAGCTTTAGGGGTTAATATATTTATTAGAATAGCGGTGAGCTCCAGTCGGCAGATTAGGGGTTAATAAGTGTAGGCAGGTGGAGGCGACGTTGTGGGAAGCAGATTAGGGGTTAATAAATATAATATAGGGGTCGGCGGTGTTAGGGGCAGCAGATTAGGGGTACATAGGGATAATGTAAGTAGCGGCGGTTTACGGAGCGGCAGATTAGGGGTTAAAAAAAATATGCAGGGGTCAGCGATAGCGGGGGCGGCAGATTAGGGGTTTATAAGTGTAAGGTTAGGGGTGTTTAGACTCGGGGTACATGTTAGAGTGTTAGGTGCAGACGTAGGAAGTGTTTACGCATAGCAAACAATGCAGGTTTTAGGTTTTTTTTCAGCTCAAACAGCCCCATTGTTTCCTATGGGGGAATCGTGCACGAGCACGTTTTTGAGGCTGGCCGCGTCCGTAAGCAACTCTGGTATCAAGAGTTGAAGTTGCGTTAAAAATGCTCTACGCTCCTTTTTTGGAGCCTAACGCAACCTTTATGTGGACTCTCAATACCAGAGTTATTTTTATGGTGCGGCCAGAAAAAAGCCGGCGTTAGCTACGCGGGTCCTTACCGACAAAACTCCAAATCTAGGCCATAGTTAATTTAATTTGTAGTTTAATGTAATTTTAGTATAACAGTTAGGGTAGATTAATTTTTAGTTTAAGATAGTTTAATGTAATTTTAGTATAATAGTTAGAGTAGGTTAATTAATAGTTTAATATAATTTAATTTAAATCTAAAGGTAAGTTTAAATTTATTATAAGATAGGGATGAGTTAATGTTTAATATAAAGTTAGCGGGTTGTTAGGTTTAGGGGTTAATAGTTTAATTTAGTTTATGGCGATGTGGGGGCCAGGGGTTTAGGGGTTAATACATTTATTTAGTTGCGGTGGGCTCCGGGAATGGCGGGATAGGGGTTAATAACTTTATGTAGGTGGCGGCGGTGGCGGTGCGGTAGATTATGGGTTAATAAGTATAATGTAGTTGGCGGCGGTATAGGGGGCGGTAAATTAGGGGTTAATAAGTATAATGTAGGTGGCGGCGGTGGCGTGGCGGCAGATTAGGGGTTAATAAGTATAATGTAGGTGGTGGCGGTGTAGGGGGCGGCAGATTAGGGGTGTTTAGACTTGGGGTACATGTTAGGGTGTTAGGTGTAAACATAACTTTTATTCTCCCATAGGAATCAATGGGATATAGGGTAGCAGCGAACATGAGCTTTTGCTGCTTTCAGACTCCCATTGATTCCTATGGCATCCGCGGCCTCCAGGACGGCGGATTGAAAAGCAGGTACGCAGGGCCGGAATAGTGTTGAGCGTATCTGTTAGATATTTGTTAACTAGCAAAAGTAGTCAGATAGTGCGGAATTTGCATTCAGAACATCTGTAATGACGTAAGCATCAATCTGTGTCGGACTGAGACCGGCAGATCATATGTTACGTCACAAATTTCAACTTTGGCCGGTCTGTAGGCTTTGATAACTAAGTCAATACAAGCAGTGTAGTAC